>NC_139981.1:485000-537500 GCF_963993115.1 Abramis brama | reverse complement strand
AGTTCACTTACAAAGTTAATTAAATAGTTCTGAGTTTAGTTTCGACCCACACACTCATCTCACATGCAGAAAAACAGTGAAACACAAACTCATTTAATAAAGTAAACAAAAAACGACTTTACATAAACATCACATTTGTGTTTCATTTTGTAGTTTTTATTGCTGTAGTAATTGTTGAACCTTTTGTAGAGCGGCGCCCTCTACTGTCCAGGAGTGAACCTGCGTTTCCCTCAGCCTGAGGGTTATTCAGCTCACTTCCGGTGTGAAAGGGCCAAAAATACAACTTTTTTTTTTTTTGTTATTATAAAAATAAAAATAAAGCAAGCCCAGCACAACTGAGAAAAAGTAATGCAAAAGTAACATAACATTACTTTCCATAAAAATTCCCTAAAAAAATATGTAATTAGTTACTTTTTAGGGAGTAATGCAATATTGTAACGCATTACTTTTAAAAGTAACTTTCCCCAACACTGATAGTTTTGGCTTTACAGAAGGCAGTGTTCTCACTTTCTCAATATGAATTAAAATTACTTAAAAAAAGGACTAAAAATAGTGTTAAAAGGGCCAAACAAGTATTAAAATGAGCTGAAGCAACTAAACTGCTTCTCGTCTTTGACAACAGGATTCCCACAGCCTTGGAAAACTGGGAAATGTGATTGATTTTTCTACTTATGAAAAGCTCTCAAATCGCTCTCTACACTGCAAAGAATGCTTTTCTTACTCTGTATTTTTGTCTTGTTTCCAGTCCAAATATCAAACATTTCTTAAATCAAGATGCATTTACTAGATAGTAAGAAAAATAATCCTGTTTCTGTTTGAATTAAGCATCAACTCACTTAATTTTGATTAATTCGGAAAATTAAAACCCGGAAAAC
Organism: Abramis brama; assembly: GCF_963993115.1. Classification (NCBI taxonomy): domain Eukaryota; kingdom Metazoa; phylum Chordata; class Actinopteri; order Cypriniformes; family Leuciscidae; genus Abramis; species Abramis brama. Next base: position 536,625 of record NC_139981.1, on the reverse strand, counting down.
GAGACCTAAAATCTTATGTCATTTTCCTCATCTAGTAAATGCATCTTGATTTAAGAATTTTTAGATATTTGGACTGGAAACAAGACAAAAATACTAGGTAAGAAAAGCATTTTTTGCAGTGTAAGCTCTCTAAATCAGAAACATCTGGAAAAAAAATCATGCAGATTCATTGGTTAAAAAGAGAAAGAACCCTGAAAAACATCTGGATTCCTGAATTTTATTTTCATTTGAATCATAATTATTATAGTTAGTAATTCTATATGGACACTCCTAGATTCTGTAAATTAAAAGAAAAAGACAGAACAATAATATCATCACAGCAGATAAACCAGAGGAAAAATATTGACCTGAATATTGTGAAATATTCACTACATAAATGATGTTCTTCCTCATTTAGTGGAGAATCAAAATAACTGAAGATATTAAGTCTTGCTTTCTGAAACATTAAGTGAGTTTGTGCTTAAAACAAGAACAAATATCAGAAAAATAATCTTAATTCACTTAATTTTGATACATTTCTCACTTAATATCTACACTGCAAAAATGTTTTATTCTTACTTAGTATTTTTGTCTTGTTTCCAGTCCAAATATCAAAAAATATTAAATCAAGATGCATTTATTTAATAGTAAAATGCCTTAAGATTTTATGTCTTGTTTTCTGGGAAATGTGAGAAAATGTGGGAAAGTGAGTTTTTGCTTAAAACAAGCAAAATTATCTGCCAATGGGGTGAGAAAAATAATCCTGTTTCTGTTTAAATTAAGATTATTCTTCTGACCCCATTGGCAGGTAATTTAGCTTGTTTTAAGCAAACGCTCACTTAATTGTGATTAATTCCCCCGGAAAACAAGACATAAAATCTTATGTCATTTTACTCATCTAGTAAATGCTTCTTCATTTAAGAATTTTTAGATATTTGGACTGGAAACAAGACAAAAATACTGAGTAAGAAAAGCATTTTTGCAGTGTTCAGTCATTCTGCTTCTCCAGTGGTGCTCTTCAGCCATTTTTGACCGAAAACGTTTACGTTTTGTTTTTTTTTAGAATTTTTTACTTCATTGGAGTGGTATGAAACTTGTTAAAGGTTTTGGCACTGGCTATATGAACACACGCACAAAACAAATCCTGGACATGATTGGAACAGGTTAAATGGTCCCAGTGGTGTAGTCTAGTTTTTTGTAGTGAGTATACTGTAATATACCGCCTCATACTCACCCATCCCAGAGCGTCACCCCATAAGCACCACCACACTCACTAATGCATACAGTATGCATCGACATGAAATTGAGAGCATTATGAAGTATTAAGTGTTATCAACATGTCAATTTATTATAAGCAACACAAGACTTTAACAGCCAATGACATTTACAGCTGGGGAGACTGGACTGATTTTCTACTGTTTAGTGTTAATCACCATCTAATTTAGCCAGTTAAGAGCTACATTTAGCCTTAGATGTTATATGAATATGGTCCCTGAAGCACAGGTTTTATCAGCTGACAATTTGCAAAAAAAAAAAAAAAAAAAAATAATGAAACATTATAGGCACAAATACAAATTTACCTTTAGAAATGGTGTTTAAAAAATAAGGAAAAAAAAGGTGTTATTGTTTTGGCAAGTTTACTGTTTAAATTATAACATGTATGAAAACTTGTGTGATATTCCCTTAAAATAACGTTTTAATAGATTTTATTATTATTATTATTATTTTAAAATTCATTTTACTGTGCAATTTCTTTCTAATTTCTTTGAGTTAGACCAAACTTTTATTTTGTTGGGTTGTAGACATTTGAGTTTCTGTGTGTTTTAATAAACTATTATTATTATTATTAGGCCTACTTGAAGTATACTCTACTGTGCAATAGTAATATATTTCTGTTATAATTTCTTCAAGTTATACCGAACTTTTATTTTGACAGGTTGTTTTGAAGACATTACAGTTTCTATGTGTAGGCTATATGAAACGAATGAATGATGATAGTTTTGTCAAATTAAATGGTGAAATTCTCGTGCATTGACTCTCATAGCAGCTCTGCGATGAAAGTGCACATGTGTATCCTATCCTACATCATGTCTCAATACAGTGAAACGCTGAAAACACCACGAGCGTGAGTCACGCGTGCTTCAGTGTGTGTGTGTATGTGTGTGTGTGTGTGTGTGCGTAGTGGAGCACACATTGAGCGCTCATTCCCAGAGACGCGTAGAACAATTGCAGTCTCTTTTAACTTTAATATTCACAGACACTAGTCCATATCATATCCCTACTTTTGATTTATTAATTCAAAAATAGCCAAATTCCGTGATGACGTTCTGCTTAGCAAGCTCCATTTGTGACTGGATTCCGCGATTCGGTGTCGCTTCGCAAACACTGACGGGGTGAATTTATGAATGAAAGTGTTAAAGTTCTGACATAAAACGAAGTTGTTAAGTATCCTCACGATTTTTTAAGTGGGTATACGGAAATCCTTGGCCTTTTCTAGTGGGTATACGGCGTATACCTGCGTATCACGTAGACTACACCACTGAATGGTCATGAAAAACGTCACACTTGAGCTCCTCGCGGTCAGAATGAATGGAGACGAGTTTCCTCTAGTGGAAGCGTTTGGTACTGCAGCCGAACAACATCTCACTGAAAGATCATTTACTGAGATATCAAACTTAAATTTGGAACACAACTTGTTTGAATTTATTGCTTTGATCTTCTCACAGTTTTAGAGTAAAACGTGTTTTTGAAAATATATATTTCAAATAAAAATTTAAAATAGTATTTTTGTGCATTTTTCATAACAATACACGTAAAATTCTGTAGCTTTTTTAAACTTCTTTCACTTCAGCAATAATCTGCCAAGTGTCGTCTTTGAAAAGAGATCAGTCTGTTGCTCTAAAACGTTCAAGATTTACCAGAGTTTAAGTTGGAAATAAAGTTTTCAGGTCTATGCTCAGAAAGTGAATAAATGGATTATAAATACAGCGTAAATATAATTTAGTATAAAAAAATCCCCCAAAATACAAAATATTATATAAAATAATGATTTAATAAAACATTTTAGACCGACACGTGAAGAGCACCAGAGGGTTACGGATGTTTAGATATTTCTGCTGAAAAACAAGACAGAAACACTGAGGAAGAACATCATTTTTTGCAGTCCCAGACAGCAACATGGTGTCGGCCCACATCCGGCACGCGTCGAATCCACATGTACCGAATGTGGGCCGGATCTGGGCCGACACTGTCACTGTCTGAGGTGTAACGAGGGAACTTGGAGTCGGAGAGCTTGAGAGTCGCTGCTTTAAGGGCTTCACGGTGTGTAGATGCCATGAAGGTGATGGTGAATCTGAATGTCGTGAGCTGTGATGATCACGGGTTCGGGGGATCGTCCAGCAGGTCTATATGTGACCCGTCCACCAGGGGGCTCCACTCACGGGCCTCCAGCTCCTCCATCAGCAGATCCAGCTCCTCCTGCAGCTTCTGAACGCCGGACTCCAGACGCTGGACCACAGAAGAAGAAGAAGAAACACCAGCGTCAACATCAAGCGGACTCAAACATACGGCTGCGTCCGATGGGAAATATGTGATTTAAATCAGTACTGCAAAAAACGATGTTTTGTTTTCCAGCACAAATATCTAAACATTCTTAAATCACGATACATTTACTGAAGAAGAAGCAGAATGACTGAAGATATTAAGTGAGAAATGTATCAATATTAAAGGTGCAGTGTGTTAGAATGACATCTAGTGGTCGAGATAGGTACTGCAGGCCAGATTCAAAACATCAGAGATCTTGTTTCCCCGCCTCCTCAGACTCGACGCTCATGGGTCGCCAGTTTGAGCACACGCAACAGGAACGAGCACAATGGACAGCGAAAGCCGAGGAGACTTACAGACTGTAAGCTGATGAGTTGATTTATTCGTGTTTTAATATGCTCTCGTTCATAGAGATTTTTAGATGGATATCGAGGCTTTTTAGGTTGTGTGGAATCTGCAATCACTGGCCCAGTTTGTTTGCTCGTTTCCATGGCTACGATACGCTGTGTCTCCCGCCAACTGGCATCCCGGGGTGCCGAAAAACCATTGGCTGAGCTGGCAGTGGGCGGAGTCACACAGACCAAAACAAAAACCGACTGACAACACGGAACGTGTAAAATAATAAGTAAAATAACCGGCTGTAGAAGTGTTTATCAGAGAAACGAGTATGTGAACTTACATACAGCACCTTTAAGTGAATTAAGTTTTATTTTTCTGACCACATTTGCAGATTTTTGTTCTTTTTTTAAGCACAAACTCCATTTTGATAATTTTTTTAGAAAGCAAGACTTAATATCTTCAGTCATTTTGTTTCTCCAGTAAATGCCCAGACAGCAACACAGTGTCGGCCCAGACTCGGCCCAGATTCGGCCCACATCTGGTGCGCGTTGAATCCACACGATCTGAGCCGAAACGATGTTGCTGTCTGGGATGCGTGTTAAAACTAGCACATATAATCTCTGAAGCGCTCTATATTTCATCCAAAATCAAGCAAGAAACTAGAAAACTTGAACTACTATGTACTAACATTTAAATGAATTATTTGATACAATGCATTACATTTTTTTTTTTTACATAGCATACTTGTATTAAAAAAAATATATTAAAGATATTTTTGAGCATTACAAATTATGCAAAAATCTCAATGTCTCGAGACGTGTGTAGAAACGTCTAAAAAATATACTGGGAAAAAAAAGAGATTTGGGACATTGCAAAATATAAGCTCTTTATATGAAGTTGGACATACAAGCACATCCAACTTTATTCACATACATAACCGAATAATCCGTGATATAAATATACAGCGATATATCAAGAACAAATATCTGCCAATGGAGTCAGAAAAATAAACCTAATTTGAAGTAAAAACAGGATTATTTTTCTGACTCCATTGGCAGATATTTGTTCTTGTTTTAAGACTAAACTCTTAGTTTTGACACATTGTTTTAGAGTAAATCAAACACTGAACTCCTGACAGTCGATCAGGTTTATGAGTGTTGAGTGTTGACGTCACCTCCTCGACGCCGTCCATTCGCTCGTGAAGAGCCTTCTGATCCTGACAGGCGTTAGAGCTGCTCGTCTGTGGCCCTGTGACACACACACACACACACACACACACACACACGAGTCGAGTCACTGAAAACACATTAACATCAATCATACGAAAAAACCCATCAGAGGACAGTAAAGATTCACACAATCATCTGCAGTTACAATAACATCATCTGAATAATGCTGACAACAGATGATGTCAGCTCACACACACACACACACACACACACACTGGAGAAGTTTGTTATTATATGTAAGCACATTTACGCCACATAAGGAAAAAAAACTCTGGTAAATCATAACCTAAAACTTTGAAATGATGACATACTAAGTCATAATTATAAGATGAAAAGTCTAAATTATGACATAACTTTTAATTTTTACATAGTAAAATCGAAATTAGGACAGTATTTCAACTTTAGTCATAATTAAAAAATGTATATTATAATTTCAGTTTATGCTTTAATCTTGACTATGTTATAATTTTGACTTTTTTGTCTTAATTCAGATTTTTTTATGCTATAATTTTGACTTTTTAAGTCATAATTTCAATTGTTATAATTTTGACTTTTTGTCAATTTCACCTTTTTAAGACATAATTTCGACTTTATTGTCATAATTTTGATTTATGCTATGGCCATAGAATGTCATAATTTTGACTTTTTATGTCACAATTTTGACTTTTTATGTCACAATTTTGACTTTTTATGTCACAATTTTGTCTTTTTAAATCATAATTTCAACCTAGTATGTTTCATTTTATGTTAATTTTTAACTTTTTGTCAAAATTTTGACTTTTCACACCATGATCTCAACTTTTTAAGTCATATTTCAATTTAGTATGTTATAATTTTTACTTTTATTGTCTTTGTTTAGATTTTTTTAATTCTATAATTTCAACTTTTAAAGTCATAATTTCAACTTACTATGTTAAAATTAAAAAATGTTATGTCATAATTTATTTTTTTAATGCCATAGTTTTGTCTTTTTAAGTCAATTTCAACTTAGTACATTATAATTTTGACTTTTTGTACACAATTGTACTTTTTATGCCATAATTTTGCCCTTTTAAGTCATACTTAAGTCATAATTATGTTTAAGTCATAATTTCCATTCAGTGTTATAATTTTGACTTTTTAAAAAAATTACAAGTGATAATTTTGATTTTTTATATAACCTTGGCTTAATGTCTTAATGTCTTTTTAATACCAGAATTTTGACTTTTTCTTCAACTTACTATATTATAATTTGGGATTTTTGTCACAATTTTGACTTTTTATGTCATAATTTAGACTATTCATTTAATAATTTAGTTTAGTTAATTCTTTACTTTTTTTTCAAAATATCGAATTTATCGACTTTTATGTCATAATTGTGATTTTCATTCTATAATTATGATTTACTAAAACATGATTTTATTTCTTATGTGGCGGAAATGGGCTTCAATATTATTAAGATATTAGTATGAAAAAAATATCGAAATGAAGTGAGTTTATGCTCAAAACAAGAACAAATATCTGCCAATGGAGTCAGAAAAATAACCAGGACAGAAACACTGAGGAAGAAGGCCGTTTTCTCCAGTCTCTCTCTCTCTCACACACACACACACACAGCTTTTACAGCAGCTCTTTAAGCTCTCAGGGCTTGTTATGTTTCACGAGTTTTCCCGCAGGATTCCCACCTCCACATCTTTGATGTTTCTGCATTAAACTCTCTGTCGTGAGCAGCACTTTAATAGATCTCCTGTAAGTGAAGGATGAGCCTGTTAAACACAGCGAGGGTAAACCAGCACACACACACATCACGTGTTTCTGATCTGACGTCAGATCCTCATCCACACACATCAACACCATAGACTGTAAAAAAGAATAACCTCACTCCTATTGTTGAACAAATGAAGAAGAACCTGTGGCTGTTACGTGATTTATCTTTGAAAGGCAGGATTTTACTCTCGAAGGCAGAAGGAATATCAAGAGTAACGTACGCTGCTCTATCTTTATATATACGTAGATCAACAAACTATAGATAAAATCCTTTATGATTTTGTATGGAAAAATCGTAATCATTATCTGAAAAAGTCTGTTTAATGAATGAGTACAGTAAAGGTGGCCTTAGTTTTCTCCACTTTACCACTTTAAATTACACTTTCAAGATTAATTGGATTAAGCGATAGTGCCCAACCAATCTATGGAATTGTATTCCCCATTTTGTCTTCTCTTCAGCTGGTGGGCTCCAGTTCTTGTTGGTATGTTCCTATAATATTGAAAAATTTCCTCTTAAACTCTCTTTGTTTCATAAACAGATGCTACTGGCTTGGTCCCTAATTTACAAGCACAACTTCACCCCTCATAGGTTTTATATTTGGAACAACAGATATATTTTGTACAAAAACAAATCCATTTTCTTTCAACAGTGGTATGACAATAATATTTTGCTTGTAAATCAATTGTTTAACCAACGTGGTCAACTTTATAACTACTCTGAATTTATTCATCACTTTGGTATCCCTATTTCACCAAACGACTTCTCTATCGTCTTTGATGCGATACCTTCAGCTGTCATCTCGCTTTTTAAAGGTGTTAATGGACTTGTTGATCCCCCTGGTGGATGTGAAGGAAATATATCTGTTTTACGCTGCAAACTAAAAATAAGAATAAGGCAGTTCGTCAACTTTTTCAACAGGATATAAGGAGTACACCCGCTGCTGTATCTTATTGGTCCTCATGTTGGAGAGATTTGATGGGAAAAAGTCTGGCTTTTGCCACACAAGTTTTTTAGAGATCTCATTCAAAATACTTCACAGGTTTTACCCAACTAACTATTACCTGAAAAAAGTGAAAAAAGACTTGGATATCAGCTGTACTTTCTGTGAAGAGCTAAGCGAAACTCTGGTGCATTTATTTTGGTCTTGCCCACATACCAAGGAAACTTTGGAGTAAAGTGTCTCAATTTATTGTTGTCCATATTTACCCCCAATTTGCTTTGCGGTGGGAAAATGTATTGTTTGGTTTCACTCAACATGATAAAAATTTAGGGTCTGAGTATTATGTGGTAAATTTGATTATTATTTTAACCAAATTTTATTTGCACAAGTCAAAATTCTTAAAAAAGAAACCAAGCTTTCTGGAGCTCGCTGCTAACATTAAGCACTATGTTCTCTGAATATCTGAGTATACAAACAAAAAAGCTGTTAAATCATATGACCTCTGTAAGCTTTACAATATATTTATTTAATTATTTTTATTTTTTTTGTCTTTGTTTACATTATACTTTGTTTTTGATAACCCCTTGTCCTCCCTGGCTTATTTGTGTCGTGTCTATAGACTTTTGATGTACAGAAGATGTTGTTTTCCTGCTGTATGTCCTATCTTTGAATAAAAGTTATATTTAAAAAAAACAAACAACAAACAAAAAACATAGACTGTAAAAAAAGATGGACGACGCCCCTTCGCTCTCTTCCATTGGTGAGAATTGGTTCCATTGGTGAGAAGTGAAGCCGCCAGTGTCCCGATATGGCGCTGACATCTTAGAACTTGAGTCTGTGCAGTAGCGATCTCGGGACCAGACCCGCGCAGTAGTGAGCAGGAAGTAAAGACCCGCGCAGTAGTGAGCAGGAAGTAAAGACCCGCGCAGTAGCGATCTCGGGACCAGACCCGCGCAGTAGTGAGCAGGAAGTAAAGCCGCGAAATCAACGCTCCGCCCTCACTCTCGCAGAGAGAGAGCATTCTGCACACTTTTTTAAAAATTGATTGCAGTACGACAAGAGGCTTGTTAAAATAAAGTAAATACAATCTCCTCAGTCCTCCGAAGATCCCGAAAAAAATGTCCGTTGGTGCTTCAGTGACTACTTCTCTCAGAGAACCTGTCAATCACAGCTGTCAATCATGACCTTACACCACCGCATCACGTAACTAACTAAAAACCAACTTATTTTTGAAACAGACACTTGAACTTACATCAGCGTGATAAAAACGACAGCAAATGAAAGAAACCACCTTTGGAAAAAAGATATTTGAAGTGTAATTAAATTGTTTAGTTGGTCTCACGTCCTGTTGAATAACACGGGGAGGCGGGGCTTATGACCTATACTAGGACCAGCCACCGGGGGGCGATCGAGACGCTTTGGCTTCACTTTTCTTGTGCGGCACGCTTGATCAGCACTAACAGCACTGTCAATCACACACACAGATGAGGAACTGTGTGTATCAGTGTCGTTATAGTTCACTAAAACTAAAACCATAACAAAAAAACAAGAAAATGTTACTTGAAGTTAAATAAAAAAAAATAATACACTCCCTGAAACGCCTCCACTGTAGTCTTGAGTTTCTTCTGGGAACGAACACGTCACAATATTCCTCATTTAAATAATTTATATGCAGAATAAAGGGGCGGGGCCTGGTTGAGTGAGTTAGTAGTGTGTTAAACTGGCGGTTATGGTAAGGGGCGGGACATTTCACAAACACACTCGAAGCGCTCGACCAATCACAACACACTGCTCCAGCCGACCAATCAGAGCACAGTGTGCTTTTCAGAAGGAGGGGCTTCATAGAGACAGGAAGTAAACAGAGCGTTACTGACAGACTGGGAAGAGAGGAGCCGCAACAATGGAGAATATGAGGAGAATAATCAACATTCAAGCAGGAAAACCTGTTCTAGTAGAGCCTGAAAACTACAGCAAGACTTTGTGAAAAGGTATGATAGGTCCTCTTTAAAAAAAGAGGTTCTCTTGATATAAGAATGTTTAGATATTACTAATACACAAGAAAAAAAACAAGATCTGTGGTGCATATATGTAATCTGAAATCTGGCTTGTTTTCTCTGTTTTGGTTCTGTTGAAATAAAAACTAATAAAAACAATATTGTAGAAGAATAAAGTGAGTCATAGCCAAACACAAGAGAAAGGTTCTGTGTGTTTATGGGCAGAGCTGGTCATTCCATGAGCGTGACATCACACACACACACACACACACACACACACACACACGACAAATCTCTCACTGACACTGAGATCCACTCGGATCTGGATTTGAGGATGGGAACATGAAGCTTCAGGGTTCTGGATGGACTCCAGTAGATCATGTGTGAAATCTCCTGTGTTTCTGTGGTTCTGTCAGTCATACAGCGCTGAACACACACACACACACACACACACACACACCTAATCAGAACCAGATGTTCCAGTCGCAATTACTCACTCTCTCTCTCTCTCTCCCTCTCTCTCTCACACACACACTCAACACACACACACACACACACACACACTCTCTCTCTCTCTCTCTCTCTCTCACACACTTGCACACACTTGCACACACTCAACACACATACTCTCACACACTCTCTCTCTCTCTCTCTCTCTCTCTCTCTCACACACACACTCAACACACACACACACACACACACACTCTCACTCTCTCTAACACACACACACACACTCTCTCTTTCTCACACACTTGCACACACTCAACACACATACTCTCACACACACCCCCACACACACACACACTCTCTCTCTCTCTCTCACACACACACACACACACACACACACACACACAAACACACACACACACACAATCTGAAAACACAGATCGACATGATCCTCAAAGACAACGGCTGCATGTCAAACTCATAAACACGAGCTCCAGCCAATCCGCGGTCTTACCTGCGAGAATCTGACCAATGAGGAGGAGCGTCAGCAGCGCGACGCGGGTTGACCAGCGGCCCATGACGTCACGCCTGTCACAAACACCGAGAAACGAGCAGAAGAAGAGCAGATCCTCCGTTTACACTGAAGCGTGTCTCTCGATTCACTGCTTTCCCGATGAAAGCACAGAGCAGAAGTGGAGGAGGAGGAACCGAGCGGGTGGGTCTCCTGTACCGGAGCCAAACACACAGAGACGAGTCCAACAGCAGCAGAACCCCTTTGAGCTCTAATAAGTGTGCTATAATGCCCTTTTCACAAGATGTAAAATAAGACTCTGATGTCCCCAGAGTGTGTGTGTGTAGTTTTAGCTCTAAATACCCCACAGATATGTTTATATAGCATGTTAAAATTGTCACTTTTTGAGGGTGAGCAAAAACACACCGTTTTGTGTGTGTCCCTTTAAATGCAAATGAGCTGCTGCTCCCGGCACAGGGGGCGGAGCTTCAACAGCTCTTGTCCTTTTACCTCACACACACATGCACTGAACATTTCTAAAACTTTTAGCCTTTTATGTTCAAACCGGAGTCAAAGATGGAGAGACTCTAGAAGAAGAGACAACATGTAGAAGCAACAGGACATTTCTGAATGGTTAGTTGATGAATTTATGAAGCTGATGTGTAGTTATCTTCTAGTCATTGATTAGCATATTCTGTCTTGATAATCTATAAATCGTGTTCAGGGGGTGGGGTTTATGTAAATTCTAGGGTTGGTGATGTCACTAACCCGGGAGGAGTGTGGTGTAGTCTCTACCAGCCGTTTGTTGTAGTCCTTAAAAAACGATTTCTGTAAAAGCAAATATCTCCCTTTGCTCTGAACTTTGAGTGTTGTAACTTTGCAGATGTTGTTTATGCTCAAACAGCAACATTACACACTAACTAAAGTTAGAAAAGTCAAATCATAATCAACCACCCCTTTAAGTTAATATTTCAATAGTTTAACATGTTAAACATGTCTCTAATCAACTGTCTGGTTAACTAACTGTCTCTGATGTCAGTTAATGGTCACATGACATGCAATAATTTTTATTGTGTTTTTATTTATTAATTATTAATTGTTCTGTGTGGTTGCTAGGGTGTTGCTAGGTGGTTTATATGGTGTTCCTACTCCTAGGCTGTTATGTGTGACTGATAGGGTAAGGGTGGTTATGCAGTAATTTTATTTCAAAAGTATTTATTTGAATTGTACATTTTCATGATTATTAAATGTTTAATAATATTTATCAAAATATTATTATTATTAAATGTTATTTATTATTATTTATTAATAATTATTATAATTTATAAGTATTATTTTATTAATATTACATTTTATCAAATTATTAGTTTTTTATCAACTGAAGAACCCTAGTTTGATCATCACAGAACTATTACTATTATATATATATATATATATATATATATATATATATACACACACACACACACACACACACATACATACATACACACACACACACACACACACATATATATTCAGACTGTCATTCTGTAATAAATTCAACACACTCAAAACTCATTATGAACATTTAAGGATTATAGAATTCTTAAATTATAGAATTAAGGATTATAGAATTACAGGGAATAAAAAAAGCTTTTTTGTTGAAATGTGTGTGTAAATCATTCCCAGAGTCTGTGTAGAAGATGAACAGTAATGAAACACAGCAAACATCATCAAAACATCATCATCATCATCATGGTCCTGAGGCAGTGGATCACAGTAAACATGTCCGTCTAGATTAGACTGGAGTAGCTCTAATGAGACACAGACCAAATCAAGGTCACTGGTGTTGTTATTATTATTATTAATATGACACAATAAACAGCTGAACTCAGAGCAATCTACAACACAACTAGATCTTTGCATTTTCTGACAAAAGCACATATGGTACCAGCAACTCCATAGCAAAGCCATCGCAGCCACAAAGAACAGACAGCAACCACTCAAAATAGCATACCAACCACCCAGAACAGACTAGCAACACCCTAGCAACAACACAGAGCACCCTAGCAACCACATATCAACTGCAATCCAATGCCATAGCACGGAAACACCTTTTCAACCACACAGAACAGCTTATCAACACCCTAGCAACCACAAAGAACAGCCTAGCAACCATTCAAAATAGCCTACAAGCCACCTAAAACACCCTAGCAACATGGTGGCAGGTTTTACACAAGCTAGGTGGTTGTTAGGCTGTTCTGGGTGGTTGTAGGCCATTGCTATGCAATAGCTTGGTGGTTGTTAGGCTTTTCTGTGTGGTTGTAGGCCATTTTTAGTGGTTGCTAGGGTGTTGCCAGGCTTTTTCTGTTTGGTTGCTAGGGTGTTGCTATGTAGTTGATATGTGGTTGCTTGGGTGTTTGGGGTGTTTGCTAGGGCAATGCAATTGCTAGGGTGTCCTGTGTTGTTGCTAGGCTGTTCTGCATGGTTGCTAAGGCATTGCTATACAATTGCTAGGTGGTTGCTAGGCAGTTCTAGATTGCAGTTGTAGGCTATTTTAAATGGTTGCTTGGGTGTTGCCAGGCTTTTCTGTATGGTTGCTATGGTGTTGCTATGCAGTTGCTAGGGTGTTGCTAGGTTGTTCAATGTGGTTGCTGGGGTGTTGCTATGCAGGTTGTTCTGTGTGGTTGCTGGGGTGTTGCTATGCAGTTGCTAGGGTGTCTTGTGTGGTTGCTAGGGTGTTGCTAGGTTGTTCTGTGTTGTGCCTAGGTGATTTCTTCCTGTCTGGTTTGAAAAGAGTCTTAGTGATCTTTTGATCTTCCTCCTTCAGTGTGTGTCTGTGGGATTTTCTCACCTGTTTTCTGGTCCAGCAGGTGAAATGGTGTGTCTGACTGAGTAAAGCAACATCACACACTCCTCAAAAACACACATGATTTGAGCAATCATTCATTCCACATGAACTGTCCTAAAAAGCACACACTGATTGTTAGTATGACAGCAGCGTAACAAACAGAGTGAAAGTTCAGCCGCAGGTTTTCAAGGGTAAAGTTCAGAGTGTACAAAGCTACTTAAGAAGTAAATGACTCACAACGGGACTGAAGATAACCCGAGACAAACACACACTCTCTGATAGCTGATATCTGCTTATCTTTTATCTTCTCCTCTGTGCGTTGATGAGATCTGGCTGATTAACTGCGATCGGATTCCCAATCCATACATCTATTTGTTCTTAAACTTTCTGAGCTTTCTGAGTATTACATTATTTGTGCCGTCCCACGGCTAGAATCTGCTGAAAGTGTTTCTTGGCTCCATCTCTGTATTGACTTCTCTCTTGGCTGGACTTGCATCCTTTTCTTTTTCCTGGAATGGTCATCAGAGGGATGGACTCGCACAACAGTGATCCTCCTTCGGGATCTTCTTCAGCCCTTGTTAGTTGTGTGTGACGTATTGAAGCTGTCAGGAGTGTGATGTCTGGGGTTAGTGTGCGTCTGTAAATCTCGTCTGCACATGTACGTCTGCTGGATAAAGAGACGGAGCAAATGTTTTATTACAACCTCCATGAAACACGTCCTGTGGATGAATAATAGCAGTATGCATGAAAGCGCTTTCTTTTTACATTTTATACTAAATTTGAACGTTTTTGTGAGAATTCTGTCAACGGGCTGAAAGCAAAGACCCAAACCGATCAATCTGTTCCCCAGTACTTATGTGCTCCTGGTTAGTGATGTACTGAAACCTCTATAGCACTATCACTCAGTGCTAAAGTTGAGTGTATAATGCAGCGTTTGTGCTCCAGACATGAATGATTCCTCACATCGTGTGTTGCAACTTTACCTTAGCAACACCCTAGCAGCTACACAGAACACATTAGCAACACCCTATCCAAAGAGAACACCCTTGCAACCGCCTAGCCACAAAGAACACCCCAGCAACACTCCAGCGACCACACAGAACATCTTAGCAACATCTTAGCAACCACACAGAACACTCTAGAAACACTCCAGCGACCACACAGAACACATTATCAACACTCTAGAAAACACACAGAACATCTTGGCAACACCCTAGCAACTACTCAGAACACCATAACAACACCCTAGCAGCACAGAACACCCAAGAAACACTCAACTACAACTACATAGCAACTACATAGAACACACTAGCAGCACCATAGCCACACAGAACACTCTAACAACCACACAGAATACCTTGGCAACACCATAGCAACCACACAAGACACCTTGGCAATCACACAGAACACCCTGGCAACACTGTAGAGACCACACAACACACCTTAGCAATACCCTAGCAACCATACAGAACACCCTAGCAACACAGAAAACCCCAGCAAGTCAAGTCAAGTCATCTTCATTTATATAGCGCTTTTAACAATGTAGATTGTTCCAAAGCGGCTTTACAGAGATACAAGGATAGTTTAAAGTAACAGAGATTGTTTTGGCTTTATAGCAGTTCTTGAATAAAGTTATTTTCCAGCTAAAGTTAATTTGATTGATTCACTTCCGTCGCAACGATCATTAGTTATTAACTTAGGGGCCGCTAACACACACCGTTCTAACAAGAAACTCTACACAGACTTTAAACGCTAAACCTGTGAGAACGCTGATGGCGCACATGCGCATTACGAGTTCAGGCTATTGGTGTGCGCGTTTGGATATATGTGCGCAGGTCTGGAATTCCCTACAAACCAAGCCTTAAAAAACTACTTGTCTGGCCTTCACATTTTGATATAGAATTGTATCACTTCGGGGGTTGATACGCGAACCGCATTTTCCCGACAACACTTTATCTGGAGTGGTAAAGGGATCCTCCATAGGGAGAGACTAGTTGGCACTTCAGCACTGCGTTGTCATCGGGTCCAGGCGAAGGTCCTTCATCAGATCTGGATACGGCCTGGATGCGGCAGGCTGCGGGAAAACCTCGGGATAAACAAAGACACTAAAATTAGCATAGACGCCATTCTTCTTATGATGTAACCAGTACATCAGGATTTATGGGAAGTGTTCCCGGTTCCGGCTGACCTAATCTATGCAGCCTAACATTGAATTATAGAAGTCTATAATGTGTTATGTGTATGCTAGGTCAAAGAGATGTGTCTTTAGTCTAGCTTTTAGTCTAGCTTTGAACTGACAGAGTGTGTCTGCTTCCCGGACAATGTTAGGAAGACTGTTCCAGAGTTTTGGTGCTAAATAGGAGAAGGATCTGCCGCCAGCAGTCGATTTTGATATTCTAGGTATTATCAACTGGCTGGAGTTTTGAGATCGCAATAGACGTGAAGGACTATAATGCGTTAAGAGCTCGCTCAAGCACTGCGGAGCTAACCCATTTAGTGCTTTGTAAGTAATCAGCAATATTTTAAAATTTATGCGATGTTTAAAAGGGAGCCAGTGCAGTGTTGACAGAACCGGGCTAATATGGTCATACTTCCTGGTTCTGGTAAGAACTCGAGCTGCTGCGTTTTGGACCAGCTGTAGTTTGTTTATTAAGCGTGCAGGGCAACCACCCAGTAGAGCATTACAGTAATCTAGCCTTGATGTCATGAACGCATGAACTAACTGTTCCGCATTTGTCAATGAGAGCATATGGCGTAATTTAGATATATTTTTTGAAGATGGAAAAATGCGGTTTTACAGATACTAGACATGTGACTTTCAAATGAAAGATTGGTATCAAAGAGCACACACACACACACACACACACACCCAGGTTCCTGACCGACGATGAAGACTTGACAGAGCAGCCATCAAGTGTTAGACAGTATTCTAGGTTATTACGTGAGGAAGTTTTTTGTCCAATAATTAGCAACACTAAAGCGACCACGAAGAACACCTTAGCAACACCCTAGCAACTACACAGAACACCTTAGCAACACCCTAGCAACTAAACAGAACACCCCAGCACCCATGCTTTATAAATCATCATTTTTGTTCCACGTCCAAACCTATTTGAGTCTCATAAAGTCTGTAGCAGCGTAAATGATGCGGGTGGGGTCAGAGGTGATCTGTGATCCTGTCTGAAGAGGATTTGGCCTGTCCTAGAGGTCAGGGCTTGAGGTCTTACAGGAGACACTTTCCTCTGGATGCGAGTCTCAGGTCATCTTTCTCTGGGAAGCATTAAGCCCTCATCTATCCCGTTAGAGTGTCTGATTATACCACGTGAGAGGCGGGTTTAGACCCGGTCTGATACAGGAATAGAGCTGTAGGTGGAGTCCAGCGTGTGATTATGGGTAATCCCTTCTTAAATAACCCTGAGCAGTCAGCTAATGTCCTGTAGGACGTCTGAGAAAAGAGAACGAGGACAATACTGTTGGATACACACACACACACACACACACACACACATCAGAGAGCATCAGCTTGAGGATGAATTTCGCAGCACAGTTTTTTGCCAACTTTGCGAGTGACGGCTCACATCCACAAGAGACACGGAGAGGCTTTAATGACAGCGAGGAATATGATCCCTTCTGGCAGAGGTGGGAAACCGTATGTAAATCTGAAACCCTTAGAGTGTGTCCAACACCTGATGCTTCCCAGTGTCCTGATGAATCTGAGAGATGTGAGGATGAATCGGATGTGGATGAATCTAGAAACCATGTAGCGACTCCCGTTCCTTCATCCAGTGACTCACATTCACCCAGACCTTCCCGTAAAACACCTGAGCGTCGACCCGCTCCCGGTTCTTCTCCTGTAGATCCATCAGAAACACCCTCATCCGTAACTTTCCCTCTATTCCCACATCTCGGAGAAAACCCCACTTTCCTATCACTCTTCCAGGCATTAGTGTACATCTTCCTCAGACTCTTCCTCTCCTTCATCCTCCTCTTCCTACCACGGTAAACACCTGAACATGCTAAACAATGCTCTAAAAATATTCTGTAGACTATATGAGGCATAACAATCTGATTTATCAAATCTGATACTCAACAAAAACACACGCAAACTGGTTCAACAAACTGTTCCAGTTTAAACAATTAGATATTACTTCATAAGTCAGGCTTTACAGGGTTAACCCTATAAAGCCTACTGTATCATATTTGATACGCACGTTTATAAGACCTCTCATGATATCTGCACTCAATCTCCTCCAGTCCTTCTGTCTCTGATAGTTTAGTCTGTTTTATCCAGTAAAAGTCTTTTAGTATTATTGTACAATCGTCCTTCAGCTCGAGCTTCACGAGTCTTTCTGCTGTCAAATGTGATTTTTATCAAGTAAACGCAAGAATAACTTTGATATTGTTAGTAATATTTCAGCTGGACTGAAGCAGGTTTACTTGATTATCCAGACATCATTTATTAAAAAAATCATGAGTATCAAATATGATCATCAGGCTTTTGAGGAAGGGTTATTTGTTCATCCGTCAATCATCGTTGTATTACATTGCATTATACGTTTTAAAACTACAGATCATAAAACTAAGCATTAAATATAATCTTAATAAGATTATTGGGAGATATTGAGATCATTTTATAAGTATCTGCTATAGTGTTATCAAGATCTCATTGATTTACATTACAAGCATCCATATAAATCCATATGAATATCAGCATTTATAGCATATTTCTGCTCAGTTTGAGTCTCTGAATAAAACTGAGCAGTTTTTCCTCCATATTCTCATCATATCAGACTATATGAGCCTGATTTATCAAACCTGATACTCAACAAAAACACACATGCAAACTTTTTTTGTTTCATTAAACTGTTCCAATTCAAACAATTAAATATTATTTCATAAGTCAGGCTTTACAGGGTTAATCAGAGAGGTTTGGTCAGAGACTGTATTAGACACTGTGACGTAGGAATGAGGTGAAAGCTCAGGCCTGCAGAATACAGCAGATATTAATAGCCTTCAGAACTGGACACATGACCAGAGACACTGAAACTGACCACTAATGCCAGATTTACACTGCAAAAGTGGAACAGAAGCACTTCTGCTCTGTGTCGTCTTTATACACACTGTCAAAGCTGATCAGAGACACAGCAAGTCGAACTGTACACCTTCATACTGAGTGTCAGATCTGGCAGAGTTGAATCTGGCTTTATACAGCATTGTGTCTTTACACTGAACTGTGATCAGGCACAGAGAAGTGTTAATTCAGGTGTGTGTGAAGACACCTAAGTGAAGGCATTTTACACAGCTGAATTAAGGCTCTTCTGTGCCCGCTCAAAATTTATCAATGCAATTTTAATTGCATTTATGCACCTCTGAGCAGCATTAAACAGTCTGTGTGAATTCACTTAAATGCCACTTCAGATGCAGATTCTGCAGTGCAAATGTGGCTCTATGTTGTTGTCACCTTGATCAAAGCATTCAGTTCATTTATTATGCTGGATTATACATATGATATCAACAATACATAGTAATCCTTGCTTCACGCTGTTTTCTAAATGCTTACAAATCTTGTTAATTTGAGCTGAGTAAAGATCATCAGAAACGGTACAATAGCTGCTGTCTGCATTGGCCTGAAGCCACAGAAACATGAACGGGTGTTTGTTCCGGTCCTGCATTTGTTCAACGAGTGTCGCTGTTTGACTATAGCTTTAACTGTGTGAGTTTGAAATAATCAGAAATTATCAACAACAGTTCTTGAGAATAATAACATCATTATTGTTTTTCCTCCACAAATAGGTAAATACAAAATTTTTAAAAATTAAAATAAATTTTGAAAAACAAATTGTCCTTACAATTAGTCAAAGGTCATCAGAACTGAGCATTATACTGTGCAAATTTCTGTAAAACAAAAATATGATAGTAAAACTTATATTATATTGGTAACACTTTACAATAAGGTCTCGTTTGATAACATTAGTTAATGAATTAAAATGAACTAACCGGGTAATATATTTTTTACAGCATTTATTAATCTTTGTTAAAGTTAGTAAAAACCCAATTGTTCTTTGTTTGTTCACATTGGTTCACAGTGCATTAAATAATGTTAAATACAACTTTTGATTTTAAAAATGTAGTAGTAAATGTTTAGAAGAATTTTTAAAGTATTTTTTCATGGTTACTTCATGTTAATCAATATAGTTAACTAATGTTAATAATTGAAACCTTATTGTAAAGTGTTACTAATATATTTGATAATATGATAATAATGTCAAGAAACCAGAAATTAAATTGCAAAAATTAGCACAAAAAAAGAGGGAAGCATATCATATGTTTAATATATTATATTTAATTTTATTCTTAAAAAACCTGCATGATAAAGTGTGAATTTTTGTAATGTAATTTCTGGTTTCTTGGCATACATTATTATAATACTAAATATCATAAAATAAATATAATATTTAATGTTTCATATATATATATATATATATTGGTTTATTAACCCCGTGTGTTCCTCCATCAGTGCAGAGCAGCGGCTCGGTTCCTCCAGGCCCGACAGCGGCCCGTGTGCTAAAGACATTAGCCTCGCTAACGGCCGCGCGTGCCGCCGCTCAACCCTCATCTGCCCAGAACGCCTGAAAGACTTCGGAGCTGAGGAATACCTCAACGGAGACGTGAAGGTGTTCGAGACCAGCGTCTCAGAACCACCCGAGGTCCAGTTGATGTCGACACCGAAACTGTCCGCTAAGAAAAGCGTCGAGGGGAAATCGGCTCCTAAAGCGGATCCTGAGCATCTGCGCTTCGAGGACATCAGCGCCGCAGCATTCAGACTGCAGCAGTCCGGGATTCAGAAAACACCCTGCACCGTATGACAGTCTCTACACACACACACACACACCTCCCTGCACCGTACGACAGTCTCTACACACAGACACACACACACCGTCAGAACACCGTCAACAATCACACACACACACCGCCAGAACACCGTCAACAATCACACACACACCGTCAGAACACCGTCAACAATCACACACACACTGCCAAAACACCATCAACAATCACACACACACACCGCCAGAACACCGTCAACAATCACACAC
Organism: Abramis brama; assembly: GCF_963993115.1. Taxonomy (NCBI): domain Eukaryota; kingdom Metazoa; phylum Chordata; class Actinopteri; order Cypriniformes; family Leuciscidae; genus Abramis; species Abramis brama. The sequence continues at coordinate 515,966 of NC_139981.1, read as the reverse complement.
ACACCGTCAGAACACCGTCAACAATCACACACACACCGCCAAAACACCATCAACAATCTCACACACACACACTGCCAGAACACCGTCAACAATCACACACACACCGCCAGAACACCATAAACAATCACACACACCATCAGAACACCGTTAACAATCACACACACACCGCCAGAACAACATCAACAATCACACACACACCGTCAGAACACCGTCAACAATCACACACACACCGTCAGAACACCGTCAACAATCACACACACACCGCCAGAACAACATCAACAATCACACACACACCGTCAGAACACCGTCAACAATCACACACACACACCGCCAGAACACCGTCAACAATCACACACACACACCGTCAGAACACCGTCAACAATCACACACACACCGCCAAAACACCATCAACAATCACACACACACACCGCCAGAACACCGTCAACAATCACACACACACCGTCAGAACACCGTCAACAATCACACACACACCGTCAGAACACCGTCAACAATCACACACACACCGTCAGAACACCGTCAACAATCACACACACACCGCCAGAACACCATAAACAATCACACACACCATCAGAACACCGTTAACAATCACACACACACCGCCAGAACAACATCAACAATCACACACACACCGTCAGAACACCGTCAACAATCACACACACACCGTCAGAACACCGTCAACAATCACACACACACCGCCAGAACAACATCAACAATCACACACACACCGTCAGAACACCGTCAACAATCACACACACACACCGCCAGAACACCGTCAACAATCACACACACACCGTCAGAACACCGTCAACAATCACACACACACCGCCAAAACACCATCAACAATCTCACACACACACACCGCCAGAACACCGTCAACAATCACACACACACCGCCAGAACACCATAAACAATCACACACACCATCAGAACACCGTCAACAATCACACACACACCGCCAGAACACCATAAACAATCACACACACACACACACACACACCATCAGAACACCGTCAACACATACACACCGCCAAAACACCATCAACAATCTCACACACACTGCCAGAACAACATCAACAATCACACACACACCGCCAGAACACCATAAACAAACACACACACACCGCCAGAACAACATCAACAATCACACACACACACACACACCGCAAGAACACCATCAACAATCACACACACATCGCCAGAACAACATCAACAATCACACACACACACACACACGCACACACACACACACACACCGCAAGAACACCATCAACAATCACACACACATCGCCAGAACAACATCAACAATCACACACACACACACACACACACACACACACACACACACACACACCGCCAGAACACCATCAACAATCACACACATAAAAATCATCCTCTTCCTCAGTGTTTCTGTCTGGACAATTATCTAAACATTCTTAAACCAAGATACATTTACTGGAGAAGCAAAATGACCGAAGATATTAAGTCTTATTTAGTGAGAAACAGTGAGTTTGTGCTTAAAACAAGAGCAAATATCTCCCAATGGAGTCAGAAAAACAGTCTTGTTTTCCCTTTGAATGAAGTTTATTTTTCTGACTCCATTGGCAGATATTTGTTCTTGTTTTATACACTTTCATAAATTTTTTCAGTCATTCTGCTTCTTCTCCAGTAAAGGATGATGATTTAAGAATGTTTGAATGAAAACAAGACAGAAACACTGAGGAAGAAGTGTAAGAAGACTCAAACATCTGCGTCTGATCAAACTGGAGAACAGCAGATACAGATTTCAAGTTTTGCAGGAATGAACACGTACAGTCGTTCTCCTGCTGTGTATGTAGACACGATTCCTCTGCCTCAGCCAGTTTGGTTTTATGGCCTCTTAAAAATGAGAGGCATTTGCTAGATTTACAAACAACACTCTAAAATAGGCAAGAGCTCGTCAAACTCTGATCCAGCCCATAAACGTGTGTGTTCTTCCCTCAGTACTCCAGACTGTCCAAACAGTACGGGATGGAGATCTACCTGAAGAAAGAGCTTCTCCATTACACTGGGTCAGTGAAGGAGAGAGGAGTGCTGTGCCTGCTGTCCTCGCTCAAACAGGTCACGAGAATCCCCTTTCATATTTGATATTACACACAGACAGCAACATGGTGTCGGCCCAGATCCGGCCCACATCCGGTGCGCGTTGAATTCACATGGGGAGTTGTGGGCCGGATCTGGGCTGACACTATGGGCCCTATTTTAAGGATCTAAGCGCATGGTCTAAAGCGCACAGCACAAGTGCACTTATGGCATGTCCGAATCCACTTCTGCTAGTTTAACGATGGGAAAAACGGTCAGCGCTCCCGGTACTGGTCTAAAAGAGTTGTCGTTATTCTCTTAATGAGTAATGGGTGTGTTTTGGGCATAACGTGCAATAAACCAATCAGAGTCTCATCTCTTATTCCCTTTAAAAGCCAGTTGCGCTCACGCCATGGCGGATTCGCTATTTACACGGCGGAATCTGATAGCGGAAAAACTGAACGCTTCTGTAGCGAGGAAACGGATCTGCTCGTGCGCGAGGTTACAGGTTAAAGCGCAAGCAGATCATCTACGGGACAAGCAGGATTACACCATATCTTTATGTACACAATAATAATCTTTTTCATTGTAATTCTGTTATTTTTAATATTTGGCATGTTTGTGTGCTGCTGTACGTGTCTGCGTGTGCACAGCGTCCCTGTGTGTGTAATAAGCAAAGCGTTGTGGCTCATAGTGCCTATAGGCTCATATTACTAACACACTCTTTAAATAACAAAAAAAATACTGCGCCATTGACTTTAGACCAGGTTTTTTTAGTGTGTGTGAATATTTCAGTTGCCTCAAAATGGCAATGCGCCAACAATACGCCTGAACACACACCTCATTCTCAGACCAGCAGCCCATGGGCGCACAAATGGCCGTAAATGCATTTGCTATTTAAACAACGTGGCGCAGGACGTGAAAATGAAAACTGCGTCGGGCTGAAACTAGCAAAACACACTTGCGTCGCGCCTGGTGTATGATAGGGCACTATGTTGCTGTCTGGGTATTTAATTTTTGTACTATCATCAGATGAAATGTCATATGTTACGGTACGGTACCGTGTGCAGGACCAGCAGAGGAAGGGTGTGATCGTGGCCACGGACTGTAACTTCTCCATGGCAGTGGCGCATCACGCATCGGAGATGAGGATTCCCGTGTTCGTCATCATGCCGGCGTACAGTTCTCCTCCACGCCTGCGCATGTACCGAGACTATGGTGCCATGGTCATCTCGTACGGCAGCACGGCTCGAGACTCCAGCAACCATGCCAGACACCTGGCCAAAGAGAACGGATACCTGTGTCTAGAGGAGTGAGTCTGACGTAAAAACCCTTTCCGACAGCAACATAGTGTCGGCTCAGATCCGGCCCACATCCGGTATCTGTACAAAATGAGAGATTTACAAGCATTTTTTGACTTGGAACACTAAATGAACCCAGACAGCAACATAGTGTCGGCCCAGATCCGGCCCACATCCGGTACGCGTTGAATCCACATGTTCCAGATGTGAGCCGGATCTGGGCCCACACTATGTTGCTGTCTGAGTTCAGCAAATATTGGATTCAATCTTTTTGTCAACTTGTTTTGTTTCAGTTAGCACAGGTTTTGCATTTCTTTTTAGATCTGATTGATCTGAGCTCATTCGCCTCAGTTTATTTGAGCTTGAGCTCAGATCATTGAGGCCTACGATCAATCAGATCCAAAAAGAAACACAAAACCTGTGGTAACAGAATGAAAACAAGAAGATTGAATCCAATATTTGGTAATAAGAAAGTATTACAAGAGATTTACAACCCAGACAGCAACATAGTGTCGGCCCAAATCCGGCCCACACCTGGAAATTGTGGACTGGGCCAGATCTGGGCCGACACTATTACTACTACTGTTGCTGTCTGGGTGTGATATCACAATATAACACATGTGACACAAATGAAACTCTCTTGTATTTGCGCTTCTCTTTGTCTAGATTTCAGCTGTTATAGTGTGTCCAGACTTTTGACCGGTCATTTCACTCACCTTTATTGAAGAACGGACAAACAAAGTCATCTTTTCTAGTTCTTATCTACCCTATCTGTGGCCTCGTCTGAGGTTTTTAGGATAAACCCTTCAGAGTAGAAATGAACTACATGATAAATGATAGACACAGACAAAGATCCTCTTGAGTGAGTCAAAGGTCTGGACACCCAGACAGCAACATAGTGTCGGCCCAGATCTGGCACACATCTGGAACATGTGGATTTAACGCATACCAGATGTGGGCCGGATCTGGGCCAACACTATGTTGCTGTCTGGGTAATATTACTGAATATTAACTTTCTTTTAGACCCCAAAGGAGACAGTGGCTGCACTTAATCACTGCACTATAATTATACACTGCAAAAATGCTTTTCTTACTTAGTATTTTTGTCTTGTTTCCAGTCCAAATATCAAAAAATTCTTAAATCAAGAAGCATTTACTAGATGAGTAAAATGCCGTAAGATTTCATGTCTTGTTTTCCGGGGGAATTTATCAAAATTAAGTGAGTTTTTGCTTAAAACAAGCAAAATTACCTGCCAATGGAGGAAGAAATATAATCTAAATTCAAACAGAAATAAGATTATTTGTCTTCAGGACAGGTGTGACGTGTGTATCAGCACAGGTGTGACGTGTGTATCAGCACAGGTGTGGTGTGTGTATCAGCACAGGTGTGACGTGTGTATCAGCACAGGTGTGACGTGTGTATCAGCACAGGTGTGACGTGTGTATCAGCACAGGTGTGACGTGTATCAGCACAGGTGTGACATGTGTATCAGCACAGGTGTGACGTGTGTATCAGCACAGGTGTGACGTGTATCAGCACAGGTGTGACGTGTGTATCAGCACAGGTGTGACGTGTGTATCAGCACAGGTGTGGTGTGTGTATCAGCACAGGTGTGACGTGTGTATCAGGACAGGTGTGACGTGTATCAGCACAGGTGTGACGTGTGTATCAGGACAGGTGTGACGTGTGTATCAGGACAGGTGTGACGTGTATCAGCACAGGTGTGACGTGTGTATCAGGACAGGTGTGACGTGTGTATCAGGACAGGTGTGACGTGTGTATCAGCACAGGTGTGACGTGTGTATCAGCACAGGTGTGGCGTGTGTATCAGCACAGGTGTGGAGTGTGTATCAGCACAGATGTGGCGTGTGTATCAGCACAGGTGTGGAGTGTGTATCAGCACAGGTGTGACGTGTGTATCAGCACAGTTGTGGCGTGTGTATCAGCACAGGTGTGGAGTGTGTATCAGCACAGGTGTGGAGTGTGTATCAGCACAGGTGTGACGTGTATCAGCACAGGTGTGGCGTGTGTATCAGCACAGGTCTGGTGTGTGTATCAGCACAGGTGTGGCGTGTGTATTAGCACAGGTGTGACGTGTGTATCAGCACAGGTGTGGTGTGTGTGACGTGTGTATCAGCACAGGTGTGACGTGTGTATCAGCACAGGTGTGATGTGTGTATCAGCACAGGTGTGACATGTGTATCAGCACAGGTGTGGCGTGTGTATCAGCACAGGTGTGGTGTGTGTGACGTGTGTATCAGCACAGGTGTGACGTGTGTATCAGCACAGATGTGACGTGTGTATCAGCACAGGTGTGGCATGTGTATCAGCACAGGTGTGGCGTGTGTATTAGCACAGGTGTGGTGTGTGTGACGTGTGTATCAGCACAGGTGTGGTGTGTGTGACGTGTGGTGTGTGTATCAGCACATGTGTGGTGTGTGTATCAGCACAGGTGTGGTGTGTGTGACGTGTGGTGTGTGTATCAGCACAGGTGTGACGTGTGTATCAGCACAGGTGTGGTGTGTGTGACGTGTGTATCAGCACAGGTGTGGTGTGTGTATCAGCACAGGTGTGGTGTGTGTGACGTGTGACGTGTGTATCAGCACAGGTGTGGTGTGTGTATCAGCACAGGTGTGGTGTGTGTATCAGCACAGGTGTGGTGTGTGTGACGTGTGACGTGTGTATCAGCACAGGTGTGGTGTGTGTATCAGCACAGGTGTGGTGTGTGTATCAGCACAGGTGTGGTGTGTGTGACGTGTGACGTGTGTATCAGCACAGGTGTGGTGTGTGTATCAGCACAGGTGTGGTGTGTGTGACGTGTGACGTGTGTATCAGCACAGGTGTGGTGTGTGTATCAGCACAGGTGTGGTGTGTGTGACGTGTGACGTGTATCAGCACAGGTATGGTGTGTGTATCAGCACAGGTGTGGTGTGTGTGACGTGTGACGTGTGTATCAGCACAGGTGTGGTGTGTGTATCAGCACAGGTGTGGTGTGTGTATCAGCACAGGTGTGGTGTGTGTGACGTGTGACGTGTGTATCAGCACAGGTGTGGTGTGTGTATCAGCACAGGTGTGGTGTGTGTGACGTGTGACGTGTGTATCAGCACAGGTGTGGTGTGTGTATCAGCACAGGTGTGGTGTGTGTGACGTGTGATCATCTCTCGCCCACAGGGACGAGAGCGCGGTGTATCTGGCAGGCCTGGGCACCGTGGGTCTGGAGATCTACGAGCAGATTCCCGCGCTGGACGCCGTGATCGTGCCCACCGGTGGAAGCTGTGCCCTCCTGGCCGGAGCCGCACTCGCCATCAAACACCTGAACCCTCGCATCGCTGTCATAGTGAGTCTCATCTGATGAAAACTGCCTTCAGCTCCAGTTTCACACTGCACTGGGATAAAGATGAAATTAACTCATGCGTACACTGCCAAATATGCTTTACTAACTCAGTATTTTTGTCTTGTTTCCAGTTCAAATATCTCAAATTTCTTAAATCAAGAAGCATACTCATCTAGTAAATGCTTCTTGATTTATGAATTTTTAGATATCTGGACTGGAAACAAGACAAAAATACTATAGTAAAAAAGCATTTTTTGCAGTGAGAAGAAATGCTGCAAGAGGAACTTATTTCTTTGCAAGAGCACTGCAATATTCCATAAAAAACAAAGAGTTGTCAAATTTTGAATATTCTAGTGAGTTTGCAGCATGACGTGTCTCGTGGATCTTGTGTTTCTAACAGGGTGTTGAACCAGAGGAGTTTCCACTTCTTCTGCAGTCGCTCAAAACCAATTCCCCCATCAAAGATCTCCACTGCAACCCCAACAAGAAACTCTACAGAGGTACCGTCTCTCTCACGCCAACGGTTCTGCTGTGTTCTGATTCTGTTCTGATCGTTTGCTGCTCACACAGATCTGCTGGATCACTCTCTGGGAACACACACCTTTCAGCTGGCCAAGAAACTGGTGGATAAAGTCATTTCTGTCAGGTATGCTGAAGCTCTTCCTCTGAGCGAGTGTACGCCACTTCACACGCAGAAGTTATGATTTATAAAAACAAACTTGATGGGAAAATTTCCGCAATTTATTATGTCTTGTTTTCAAGGGAAATATGCAAAATGCAAAATTATCTGCCAATGGGGTAAGAAAAAATAATCCTGTTTCTGTTTGAATTAAGATTATTTTTCTGACCCCATTGGAAGATAATTTGGCTTTTTTTAAAAGCAAAAACTCACTTCATTTTTATTTATTTCCACAGAAAACAAGAAATAATATCTTATGGCATTTTACTCATCTAGTAAATGCTTCTTGATTTAAGATTTTTTAGACATTTCGAATGGAAAGTAGACAAAAATACTAAGTAAGAAAAGCATTTTTGCAGTGCATTTAAAATATAAAGCAGTTAATTCGATGCACGTCTTCTCTGTCGAAGGGAGTCGGACGCTCTGGTGGCCATGCTGAGGTTCCAGGAGTTTGAGCGCTCGACCGTCGACGCTGAGGGAGCCTTGGGTCTGGCCGCCATCTTAGCGGGACAACTGCCAGAACTCAAAGGCAAACGGTGCTTAAAGCCCCTCACTCACTTCATTAGCATCTTTAGCATCATTAGCATCCTAACCGGGACACTCGCTGTGAAAAGCCAAAGCAGAGGATCTCGTTCTGCTGGTTGACTGAACTCATTTTAGAGATCTATCAACAGAATCTCCTTCAGAAAACAAACACAAGCTGCACTTGATCGACACGTTATATTAATGCATTATCATCCGTCTATGCCTATATATTACTAGAATACACTGTTTATGTGAATTACTATTGATACATTAAATGGTAGCACTTTAACAACAAGGTCTCATTTGTTAACAAATTTAATGCATTTACTGGAGAGAAAAAATGACTGAAGATCATCTGAAAAATGCATCAAAATGAAGTGAAAAATCTGCCAATGGAGTCAGAAAAATAATCTTGTTTTCCCTTTGAGTTAAGAGTATTTTTCTGACTCCATTGGCAGATATTTCACTTCATTTTGATGCATTTTTCATAAAACATGACTTAATATCTTCAGTCATTTTGCTTCTTCTCCAGTAAATGTGTCTTGATTTAAGAATGTTTAGATATTTGTGCTGGAAAACAGGACAGAAACACTGAGAAGAAGATTTACATGCAAAACCCCTGATAAAGCTTCAAGGGGAAGTAGTTTAACTGTGGAGTTGTGTGTGTGTGCGTGTGTGTGTGTGTGTGTGTGTGTGTGTATAGGGTGGCAGTGGTGGTGAGCAGTGCAAACATGGAGCTGGACCTGGTTCTGCAGTGTGTGGAGCGAGCGCTGGTTCTGGACGACAGAGTCTTGCGCTTCGCGGTTCAGCTGACGGACTGGCCAGGAGACATGACCAAACTACTGGACCTGCTGACCCGAGAGGACGTGCGGTGAGCGCACACACACACACACACACTTGCTTGCTTGCTTGTAGTTGTCCATCGAATCCGATGATGATGTCCACTTCCGTCTTTTAATGATGAGTTTTCTGATGGCTGAATAATCCTATTCTGGATCCACATATTCTATTGCAGATGGGGCATATATACATGGTATTGGTGTTACTGGTATTTATGGGAGTGTTTCTCCTGAGCCTTCTTTGTTGTCTCCTGACTGTCCTTTCCTCCTCCAGTGCTTGGGTCCCATCTAGACGTAGCTGCCGCCAGCTGTTGCGGTCAGCAGCCATGTTCTCCAGGTCCCCAGGTTTTATTTTGCACTTCTTTAGCACTGTCTTCAATTGGTCTTTGAAGCGTTTCTTCTGTCCTCCAGCAGAGCGCTGGCCTTGTTGTAGCTGGCCATATAGCACTCTGCGGGGCAGACGGTTGTAATGCATCCTTATGACATGCCCCAACCAACGCAGTTGGTGCTGGGTGATTGTGGCCTCAATACTCTTGCAACCTGCTCTTCTGAGGATCTCAGTGTGGGGAACTCTGTCATGCCAAGTGATTCCCAGGATGCGCTGGAGACAGCAGATGTGGAAGTGTTCCAGGGACTTGATGTGGCGGCTGTAAGTAACCCAAGCTTCACAGCTGTAGAGGAGGGTGGTGATGCAGACCGATTGGTAGACACAGATTTTTGTGTTGAGATGAAGGTTCTTATTCTGAAAAAATTCTGAGTCTTCCAAAGGCAGCTGATGCTTGTTTGATTCTGTTCTGGACCTCATTGTCAATGCTATTGTCTTCAGAGATAATGCTCCCCAGGTATTTGAATGATGGAACAACCAACAGTTTTTCATCTGCAACACAGAAGATGGGTGGTGTGGGTGGGATGTTTGCACTCCATTGGCAGATTATCACTGTTTTGTCAGTGTTGATGGTCAACCCCATCCTGCCATATGCCCTCACTGCTGCATCTAAGACAGACTGGAGGTCTTGTGAAGAGTGAGATACGAAAGCGCAGTCATCGGCATACTGCAGTTCAAGTATCCTCACTCTGTGCAGTTTGGTGGTTGCCTGCAGTCTCCTGATATTAAAGAGGTTACCATCCAGCCTGTACGCTACTGTCAGCCCACTGTTGTCTTCAGTCTCCTTGTGGAGAAGCTGGGTGACACATATGAGGATGTGTTAAAAAGCACTGGTGCCAGTACACACCCCTGCCTTACCCCTGTGCGCACAGGGAAAGGGTTTGACTGTTGACCTCCTGTTATCACCCTAGCAGTTATTCCATCATGAAACTGATGGAGGATGTTGACAAACTTAGTGGAGCATCCGAACCGGAGGAGGACTTCCCACAAGAGATCTCTCTGCACAGTGTCGAAGGCTTTGGAGAGGTCGACAAAAGCCATAAACAGATCTTTATGTTGCTCCCTGCACTTTTCCTGGAGTTGCCGGGTTGTGAAGACCATGTCGACTGTACTCCTGTTCCTTCTAAACCCGCACTGTGACTCGGGTAGCATAGACTCTGCGATGTCATTGATCAGTCTTTGTAGCATCACCTTGGCCAGGACCTTACCTGCCACAGCAAGAAGTGATACGCCCCTGTGGTTATCACAAATAGCCCTATCCCCTTTGCTTTTATATATGGTGACAATACTAGCATCCCTCCAATGCTGTGGGATGAATTCATCAGCCCAAACCTTGGTGATGTAATGGTGTAGTGTTCTTGTGCAGAGATACCCTCCCTGTTTTAGCAGTTCTGCAGGAGTATTGTCAGAGCCAGGAGACTTGTTGCACTTCAGGGAGCGGACAGCTGTCAGAACCTCCAGGAAAGTTGGAGAATGGCTAAGGTTGTCAATAGGGGGAAATTCAGGAAGTTTATCCAGGATGGTAAAGTCTGCATAAGAGTCCTGATTCAGTAGGGTGTTAAAATGTTCAGCCCACCTCTCCAGGATGCTATTCGGGTCTTTCAGGACTTTGAGCCCATCTGCTGTTTTCAGGGGAGTGATGCAGTGACTTATTGGGCCATAAATGGATTTGACTGTATTGTAAAAGTTGTGCATATCATTTCTGTCAGTGAATGACTGAATTTCATGAGCCTTCTCCATCCACCACTTGTTCTGCAAGTTCCGCAGAGTTCTCTGCACTTCCCGACGATATTTTTGCCATTGCTGTCTGGCAGTGCTGGATAAGGTTTTTTTTAGGCTTTCCTGATGTGCTTTGTGCATGTTGCTTAGTAGATTATGGATGGACTCTGAGTTGTTATCAAACCAGTCTTGATGGTTCTTGCTCTTATAGCCGATTGTTTGGGCTGCTGCTTCGTGGAGGGCCGTAGTAATAGAGGTCCACTGCTGTTCTGTGGCGTTTCCACCCCTCAGGAGGAGTTCTAACTCCCCTAGTTTCTCAGCCAGGGAGCGACGAAACTCATTCCTAACAGAGGTGACTTCCAGGCGGACACAATCTAAATGCCTCCTACTGGGTCCATGTTTTCACAAGGGGGGGGGCACATTTTCATGAGGACCTTGGTCATGATCATGCGGTGATCTGTCCGGCATTCCGCACCTCTCATGGTTAGGTTATGAGAACATCTCTGATGTCACAATGTCTCACGATGACATAATCAATCAGGTGCCAATGTGTGGAGCGTGGGTGCATCCATGATGTTTTGTATTTGGTCTTTTGCTGGAAGATGGTGTTGGTTATGGTCAGGTTGTGCTCAGAGCAGAGGGTAAGTAACCTCAAGCCATTTTGTGTTGACCTGACCAATCCCGTGCCTGCCAAGAACTCCTTTCCATATCCCACTGTTCTGCCCAACACGAGCGTTGAAGTCCCCAAGCAGGAGGATCTTGTCGTTCTTGGGGATCTGGTGGAGAGCCTCATCCAGTGTCTGGTAAAAGGAGTCTTTAGACTCACTATCAGATGGTAGAGTTGGAGCATACACACTTAGGAGAGTGGCATAGCGGTTCTTCACCAGGGGGATACGGAGGGTCATCAGTCTTTCACTGATGCACACTGGTGTTTCAGTGAGTCTTGGCAGTAGTGTGTTCTTAATGGCGAGTCCCACACCATGCAGATGTTGTCCACCTGAGGGTAGCCTTTCCAGTAGAAGGTGTAGCCCATGCCCTCCTCTGTTAGAGACCCCTCATCAAGGAGCCTGGTTTCACTCAGGGCAGCAATGTTGACATCGTAGCGGCTCAGTTCAGCTGCAACCAGGGCTGTCCTTCTATAGGGACTTTCGGACCTGCCGTAAGAGTCCAGGAGGGTTCTTATGTTCCATGTTGCCAGTTTAAGGGTGTAGGATTTGTTTCTTTTGTTTCGACCGCAGAAGTGGAATGACCCGACAGGCGCGGTATCCTGTCCAGGTGTGAGTTGAGTGGGCATTTTTTAGGCCACCTTTTCTAGGCCCTTCCTCAGCTTGAGGTGAGCAGTGCAGTCCCTGAATAGAGCTGCTCAGTCGCACAAGGGTCTGCCGAGAACAGCTCCCACTCAGCCCCAGCTGTTAGCGACCGTATACCTTGTGCCGCTGACGTGCAGGGCTCTGACTAAGAGCTCCCAGTCTATTCAAACCTGCCCCCAGCATGGGTGGGCCAAGGACGACCAGCTCCTCGTCCTGGCTGCAGGAGACTGCCGGGACCTAGCTCTGTTTAGGCCCACCTATTGCGTGTCTCCAGCGCATTGCTTTCCTGTTGGGGTGTGCTCCCTTAGCCTTGCCTCAAGAGGCTAACCCACAAGGCAGTGGGGCTATTTGCCCATAGCTGGGAAAGTGGTTGACGGGCGTCAGGGCGTGTCCACCGTGTGGTGGGCCTGCACACCACATCTCTGGGGCCCACTGCTGCTCCGAGATCCCCTGCAGTTTAGCCTGGGACTGCGAGGTACCAAGTGTGGCCGCGAGGAGGCACTGCAGGAGTCTTGGTGGTGGAGAGGCTGTGTACTGGCGGAGGAGACTTACCCACTCGGCTCCTCTTTTCACCCCCTATGAGGGGCTAGCCAGCGGTGGTAGTTAAAAAGCAGAAAGTTGCAAGCAGCATGCACTAACTACAAGCAGCTCCATACTCCACACTACTGCACTAGACGCTTCACACACACCCTGTGTGCACACACACACACACACATTCTTGTACATCTATCTTTATGAGGACATTCATTGACACAATGCAATCTCTAGCCACTTACCCTAACCTTACCCATCACAACTAAGTGCCTAACCCGACCCCTGACCCTAAACCGACCCTTAACCTCATTATAACCTTATCCCTAAAACCAAGTCTTGACCCTCAAACAGGCCTTTAAAGGCTCTCAGAGACTGAGGACCGGCCAACATGTCCTCACTTTACTCTCTTTGTCCTCACTCCAATGGACTAACACTCAAACTGGTCCTCACAAAGATAGTTGTACAAGTACACACACACACACACACACACTCACTCACTCACTCACACACACACACACACACACACACACACACACACCTACTCACTCACTCACCTCTCTCTCTCAGGTTGCTGGATGTTTGCCACAGACGCTACAGTGATAAAGCTGAGCTCTTCAAAGCACAGGTCAGAGGTCATTTCATTTACACTCTCTAACTAACTACTCCGGCTGAACACTTTTACATTCCCTTCATTTCTGGAGTGTGTGACTCCCAAACGCTAAAAATATGAAATAAAATAACAAATAATTAAATTTAAAAAACATTCTGACCCCATTGGCAGATAATTGTTCTTATTTTAAGCAAAAACTCACTTCATATTTCAGCATTTTTCATCAAAAAACATAATTTATTGTAGTGTATAGTGTTTTAGTTTAAATTATTCATTTTACTTAATTGTTTTAAATTTTTCTTTAAATCATTATTGTCTTTTCATCAACTTATGATATGATTTTATATATAAATATATATATATAAATATATAAATATATATATATATATATACACACATATTAATAAGTACCATGGTATTATCATCATATTCTGTACTGCTGAGGTGTGTGTATGAATAAACACACGCAGGTTTGTCGTTGATCTGTGGAAACACACTCGAGTGTGTGAGATGTTCTCACTGAAGTGCTGATGTGATTCTCAGGTCGAGTGTGTTGTTGAAATGAGGGACAAAAGTCAGAACTCACAGCTGAGACGAACACTGTCAGAGCGCTATCCATCCCTGCGCTGGCTGGAGCGGTGATACACACACACACACACACGCACACACACACACACACACACACTCTTACTCTCACACACACGCTCACACACTCTTACTCTCACACACACACACGCACACATTTAGACTCTTACCCACACTCTTACTCACTCACAAACACACACACTCACTCACTCAGTCACACACACTCACACTCACACACAAACACACTCTGACTCTTACACACACTCTAACTCACACACCCAGTTAGACACTAACATTTCCTCTCTCACACACACTTACTCACACTAACTCACACAAACACAAACACACTCTGACTCTTACTCACACACACACACACACACACACATTTAATTGAAACTTTTTTATGTCATAATTATAACTTGTCATCATTTCAAAATGTTATGTCATAAATATGATTTAAAAAGCATGTATCAGAATGGGCTTCATAGATCTGTGATGTCACACACGAACACAGTGTTTAGAAGGAAAGACATCATTTAAATACCCTCGTGTCGATGATGTCACATGGCGAACGGAGATCCAGCCGAACACGAGCACAAACTCTGAACGAGGGATTATTACTGGATGTCCTGTAGACGGGAGGGTTGAGCTGTACATAACTTTAAGAAATGAATAAACCTTAAAAATAAAGATTCATCCTGTATTGATCAAACTCTGACTACTGTATTAAACTCTGGAGATCAGGAGAGGGAAGCATCAAACTACACATCACCACCAGAACCCTGAGAGAGAGAGAGTGTGTGTGTGTGTGTGAGAGAGAGAGAGATTGATTGATTAGTTTAAATCACTAAGTCTATTAGCTGAGGACTCTTTGACCACGTCACAAATATCTAAACATTCTTAAATCAAGACACATTTACTGGAGAAGAAGCAAAATCACTGAAGATATTGAGTCTTGTTTTATAAAAAATATTGCAATATTAAGTGAGCTTCTCTAAGGGAGCTTCTCCTCCAGTAAATGGATTAGTGCTGTAACTCGAGGCAGAAACACTGAGAAGAAGAAGATTTACACATTGAATCTCCAAATAAATGTAGAATCAACATAACATTTAAATATGTATTTAACAGCATCTTCTTGCTGCAATATTGAAGTCGATCAGGGTCGAGTTCCTGTGAGAATCAGTTCTACAGTATTTTATGACTTTTATGAGTATTTTACTGTATATTGAGTGACAGACAAACACAAATTTCACATCAGTTTATTCTCCATCTCTTTAAAAAGACCCAGCGTTCTCCGAGCGACTCTGCAGATGTTGTTCATTACACACTCACTGAAGTCAGAAAAGTCAAATCATAATCAACCACCCCTTTAACACACACAACAAACACTGCAAATGTTATAAAGCATTTTTTCTGAAAAGAAATAATGCATTTTAAGGTACACTATAAATACCTTTATAATGCATTAACATAAAGGCTTTAAGTGAGGGTTAGTGTCGGCCCAGATCCGGCCCACATCTGGAACATGTGGATTCAGCGCGCACCGGATCTGGCCGACACGGAGTTAGCATGTTTACTGGATGTCCATAACACTCAATGTTCAGGTAAACACGCGTGTGTTGTGGTGTTTCTGAACCCGGATCATGTGGAAAAGGCCTCAGCGCTCGTGCTTTACTGTGGAAGATGAAGACCAGTGCATGCTGGGAGATGAAGACCAGTGCATGCTGGGAGATGAAGACCAGTGCATGCTGGGAGATGTGCCGTGTGTCGCTCACTGGCGCTTGGATCGGCCGTCGGGCTTGTACTTTAACAGAAGACCGAGAGACGCGAATCCAAAGAAGAAGGTCTGAACAAACCACAGCAGACGAGTGGACGAGCTGTCGATGCCTTTATCACTGCACAGACACACACACACACACACACACACACACACACAAGACTTATATACACAGACTCCTGTCATATAAAGTTAATGTAGTAACTCAGGTTTTGCATGTATTATCACAGTCAGTGTGAACATGATCTGCACTGCCACCCTGTGGCGGAACACGTGAACTGTCACACACACACACACACACACACACACACACACACACACACACACACACACACACACACACGTCTCACCTGCAGACCTTCAGCGCATACAGACCCTCGAGTGTATGGATGATCCATGTCAGATACCATCTGAAACACACGCGTAACATCATCAGACTCTGGCATTAATGATAATCGTGTCCTCTTCTGTAAAGGCTGATGATGCTTTAGAGGAGAATCAGTTGCAGAGTTTTTCATATTAACATAAATGTGTTTTTCATGAAAACATTATTGAACCCTCTGGAGCTTTTCGCGTGTCGGTCAAATGAACGGAATGTATTTTTATTTATTTAAATGAAATTAATGTACTATATTTTAGTTCGATGATGTTTTTGTATTTAATATTTTGTATTTTTAGGGGATTTTATGGGACTAAATTATATTTATGCTGTATTTATAATACATTTATTCACTTTTTGAGCATAGACCTGAAAATGTAATTTCCAAATTAAACTGTGGTAAATCTTCAACGCTTTAGAGCGACAGACTGAAGTTTGATCTCTTTTCGAAGACGACACTTGGCGGATTATTGCTGAAGTGAAAAAAGTTTAAAAATGTGAACTTAAAAAAAGCTACAGAATTTTACGTGTATTGTTATGAAAAATGGACAAAAATACTATTTAAAATTTTTATATGAAATATATATTTTCCAAAAACACGTTTTACTCTAAAACTGCAAGAAACTCAAAGCCATAAATCTAAACAAGTTGTGTTCCAGATTTGAGTTTGATATCTCAGTAACTGAGCTTTCAGTGAGATGTTGTTCGGCTGCAGTACCAAACGCTTCCACTAGAGGAAACTTTCACATTCATTTACAATGCGTAATTTCTGACCGCGAGGAGCTCAAGTGTGAATGTTTATTCAGGATCATTAAACCTGTTCCAATCATATCCAAGATTTTTTTTTGTGTTCACTTCAAACCTTTACCATGTTTCGTACCGTTCCGATGAAGTAAAAGCTTCTCTTAACTGAACCTCTGCTGAAGGGTGAAGGGCAACAGAGGGTTAAACACATTTTGCAGAATTACACAATCTTTCTATAATGTGAACTTATGATTAATGCGTGACGTGACGTGACGTGAGCGCTGGGTGTCGATCCACTCACCCGTAATACAGGACAGGATAATGATTGTCCACTAGATGCTTGGCGAGAGCGCCGAGAGGCCCGAGACTGCTGTACGGGACGCCCTGAGGCCAGAACACTGCCCACTGAAACACACAGCACAACACAACAACTGCTGAGAGTGTGTGTGTGTGTGTGTGTGTGTGTGTGTGAGAGAGAGAGTGTGTGTGTGTGTGTGTGAGGACCGAGACTGCTGTACGGGACGCCCTGAGGCCAGAACACTGCCCACTGAAACACACAACACAACACAACAACTGCTGAGAGTGTGTGTGTGTGTGTGTGTGTGTGTGTGTGAGAGAGAGTGTGTGTGTGTGTGTGTGAGGACCGAGACTGCTGTACGGGACGCCCTGAGGCCAGAACACTGCCCACTGAAACACACAACACAACACAACAACTGCTGAGAGTGTGTGTGTGTGTGTGTGTGTGAGAGAGTGTGTGTGTGTGTGTGTGAGAGAGAGAGTGTGTGTGTGTGTGTGTGAGGACCGAGACTGCTGTACGGGACGCCCTGAGGCCAGAACACTGCCCACTGAAACACACAACACAACACAACAACTGCTGAGAGTGTGTGTGTGTGTGTGTGTGTGTGTGAGAGAGAGTGTGTGTGTGTGTGTGTGTGAGGACCGAGACTGCTGTACGGGACGCCCTGAGGCCAGAACACTGCCCACTGAAACACACAACACAACAACTGCTGAGAGTGTGTGTGTGTGTGTGTGTGTGTGTGTGAGAGAGTGTGTGTGTGTGTGTGTGTGTGTGTGTGTGAGAGAGTGTGTGTGTGTGTGTGTTGGTTGCAGGTTCAGGAACCACTGTCATTACTGGAGATCGAGTGAGTTGTTGTTCTGGACATGTTGGCTCCAGAGACGAAGGTCAGCCGCATAATCGCTGGAGAAACGCTTCAGTCGATCTGGAGACGTGTGGAAAATTACTGTGTTCATCTGTTTCAGCCAATCAGAAACTGCAGCCTAGCTTAGACCTTGGTGTAGTAGGGTATAACTGATGTGTGTGTGTGTGTGTGTGTGTGTGTGTGTGTGTGTGTGTGTGTGTGTGTGTGTGTGTGTGTGAGAGTGTATAACTGCTGTGTGTCGGTGTGGTGTAGTAGGGTATAACTGATGTGTGTGTGTGTGTGTGTGGTGTAGGGTATAACTGATGTGTGTGTGTGTGTGTGTGTGTGTGTGAGTATAACTGCTGTGTGTCGGTGTGGTGTAGGGTATAACTGATGTGTGTGTGTGTGTGTGTGTAACTGCTGTGTGTCGGTGTGGTGTAGGGTATAACTGATGTGTGTGTGTGTGTGTGTGAGAGAGTGTGTGTGTGTGTGTGTTGGTTGCAGGTTCAGGAACCACTGTCATTACTGGAGATCGAGTGAGTTGTTGTTCTGGACATGTTGGCTCCAGAGATGAAGGTCAGCCGCATAATCGCTGGAGAAACGCTTCAGTCGATCTGGAGACGTGTGGAAAATTACTGTGTTCATCTGTTTCAGCCAATCAGAAACTGCAGCCTAGCTTAGACCTTGGTGTAGTAGGGTATAACTGATGTGTGTGTGTGTGTGTGTGGTGTAGGGTATAACTGATGTGTGTGTGTGTGTGTGGTGTAGGGTATAACTGATGTGTGTGTGTGTGTGTGTGTGTGGTGTAGGGTATAACTGATGTGTGTGTGTGTGTGTGGTGTAGGGTATAACTGATGTGTGTGTGTGTGTGTGTGGTGTAGGGTATAACTGGTGTGTGTGTGTGTGTGAGAGTGTATAACTGCTGTGTGTCGGTGTGTGTGGTGTAGGGTATAACTGATGTGTGTGTGTGTGTGTGTGTGTGTATAACTGCTGTGTGTCGGTGTGTGTGGTGTAGGGTATAACTGATGTGTGTGTGTGTGTGTGTATAACTGCTGTGTGTCAGTGTGGTGTAGGGTATAACTGATGTGTGTGTGTGTGTGTGTGTGTGTGTGTGTGTGTGTGTATAACTGCTGTGTGTGGGGTAGGGTATAACTGATGTGTGTGTGTGTGTGTGTGTATAACTGCTGTGTGTCGGTGTGTGTGGGGTAGGGTATAACTGATGTGTGTGTGTGTGTGTGTGTGTATAACTGCTGTGTGTCAGTGTGGTGTAGGGTATAACTGATGTGTGTGTGTGTGTGTGTGTGTGTGTGTGTGTGTGTGTGTGTGTGTGTGTGTATAACTGCTGTGTGTCGGTGTGGTGTAGGGTATACCTGATGTGTGTGTGTGTGTGTGTTCAGTAAAACTTTTCTTCAGTTGATTATAATCCTGACTCCGGGTCTTCTCCCAAACTTCTGGTCCTCGGGTCCTCAACCGTTTCCCTCTAACAACATCATTATCATTTTCCTGATTTTTTACTGTAGTCACCATGGTAATCTGGAGAGCGTCTGATCTAAAGGCCAGTGTGTGCAGATCCCAGATCAGTGTGAACCAGTGGAAGTGATCAGTCAGCTGTTCTGAAGCTCCAGTGAGATACACACACACACACACACACACACACACACTAACCTGACCCCTAAACCTACCCATCACACACAACTTTCTGCACTTTTACATTTTCAAAAAAAGTTTATTAATCAATTTTCCGCGTGAGGACCAGCAAAAAGTCCTCACAAAGTAGGGAATCAAGTTTTACTATTATTTTGGTCCTCAAAAGTACAGCAAAACACACACACACACACACACACACACACACACACACACACACAGGGTTGATCTGAGATGAGTGTAGCAAAGGTTATGATAAGAGCGCAGGACTTTAGTCAGAACATGTTGAGGTAAAGTTCACTAATAACCAGACCGTGTTTATTTACTCATCATCATCATCATGAGTTTGCATATTCTCATCATCAGAATCAAACTTTTCATTTCACTCTTTACTCAGTCATAAACACTACTTCGGGTTTCTGAAAACCTCAAGACTGACTGAATTTATTTATTAATGCAAAACAAAACAATATTTACAAATATAAACATACATACATACATATATATATATATTAATATATATACACACTTATTTTATTTATTTTTACAAAAATTGAGGGTTGTATTACATTTAAAGTAAAGTATATTATTCAATTTTAAAAGTATTACAGAATAAAAGTCTTTCATGATGATGAATGAATGAATGAATAATTCATTAAAGTTTCAACTTACCGTGTAAAACCCCAAAGAAACCGCGACGGTCACGATCCAGAACAGACTGGATCTCCTGAAATATGACGAGCTGTCACTCTTGGCCATGATGAAGATGAATATGATCAGTCAATAACTACTGACTAAACCACTGGAAACTGCACTAGTTTCTGCTCTCAGCAGCCCGTCAGTCACAGCACCGGAAGTGACGCAACACACGCGTCACATAATTAAAGTCCCGCATTCAGAAGATATACGTTTATGTTCTGCAATAATACAAATGAATGCAAATTAAAATGTCACTGGAGAATATTCTTAAAAATACATTTAGAAGATCCGAGTAGCCAACTGTGACATAATCTAATGTTAATGCAACAAAAATTACCACAAAAACAGAGAAAATAGAGGTTATGATCCAACACACTGTTTTGGATTCAATTATAAACAAAACTACATTTAATATTAGAATGTAAGAAGCATTTCATGTCCTAGTTTGAGTGCCATGCTATTTGTTTACCACAGTAAATTATAAATTCAGTGAACTTCATCATAAAAAAGGGGAAAAGGCGTGACAAGATCCATTTTTTATTACAAAAAGGTCTGTACATTTGCTGTGTCAGGAAAAAAACCCTTAAAAGCACACAATAATCCAAGTCTTACAACAAAATAATCAGTGTTATTCTCACACAATCTCTCAAATACTCTAAAACTAACTTCAAAAACATTTCAAACACACTCGCGCAGTGATCAGCTCTATGACGTCAGCATTACGTGCCATTCATGTAAAATTAGAAGAAAATAATTAAAATAAAAAAAGAGAGAAAAAAGACTTGAAAAACAAAAGGACACATCATTCAGCTGTCCTAAAATAATGACGTCCCAGATATCTCGTGACCTGAAGATCTGAATCGAGAAACTGATGAACGAGATGATTAAAACACTCACGAATCTGAAGTAAACAGCAGGACGACTTCCAGAGACACGTGACCGGAAACAGATACTAATGTGAATGAAAAATCAACTCTAGAAGAGCGTTTGAATATAATGAGAAAGTGATTGACAATATACTCTATATAACAGCAATCCTGTTTGATTGACAGGCAGTGACGTCACACAGTTCAGGCTTCAAAGAAAGAAGAAAAAAAAAAAAAGAAGGGATGGAGGGAAAAAACTCAAACCTCTTTCTCTCTTTTAATTGTATTTCTAGAGGCAATTTGGCACAATCATGTTATAAAAGAGAAAAAGAGTTTGAAAAAGTATTTCTCATCTTAACACTGTATAAATCAATATAATATATTTATATTACATTAATTTACATGGTGAGTCAAATATCTGATTTCATAAGCAAAACGTTACAATGTATACAAAATATCTATAAAAAACAACTGCATGCCATCGCACACACAGGCAAAACACATCTCAGATATTAAAAAACAGGCTATGTACAATTCCACACGTCTCGTCTTGTTTTCACAAAGGCCAAATGAGTTTTAACCAGCATCCCTCACACACACACACACACACACACACACACACACACTCTTTCGCAGAAGCCAGTGTTTGTCAGACGTGAAGAGCTGCGCTGATCACAACAGTGAAATCACACACACACACACACACACACACACACACACACACACACACACTAGAGCTGCTGTAAAGCCAAAACAATCTCTGTTACTTTAATTTCATATTATCACTGGAAAGCTGCTTTAAAACAATCTATATTGTTAAAAGCGCTAAATAAATGAAGGTGACTTGACACACACACACACACACACACACACACACACACACACACACACACACACACACTCACACACACTCACACACACACACACACTCTCTCTCTCTCACACACTCTCGAAGAATTTTATTAATTCGAATATAAATTGATCAATGAAAATATAGCCATTTGCTTCAGCAAGTAATTCTACTGTTATAAATGTGTGTGTGTGTGTGTGTGTGTGTGTGTGTGGTCACATATGAAGACATGAGATGATCTTGTGCTCAGCCATATAATGATATTTCATGAGATGAACTGAAGACTCTTTGTGATCTTTCTCATCATATGAGATATCAGTCATGTGATAAACAGAGATCTGCTGTTCTAGTGTGTGGTTTACATTAGAGGTGTGTATGAGGGTCACACACTCCTCCACTGGACTGTGTGAGAAACTGAAGTTACGGCTGTCAGAGAAAACGAACTGGAGTTATTCAGCAGAACGACTCGCTTTATCTGAGGAAAACCTGACATCAACACACGGGGACCCTGAGAGTGATCTTACACAGAAACGAAAGAAGCAACAAACAACACACACACACACTAACCCGACCCCTAAACCTACCCATCATACACACACACACACACACACACTAACCCGTCCACAGTGACACGAGTCCCCATGAGTGTGTTTGCATTCAGGTTTAAGACCCCACCGGGATAGAAAAACATGTAAACTTAGACTAACACTAACACACTTCTCTCTCTCTCACACACACACACACACACACACACACACACACTAACCCGACCCCTAAACCTACCCATCACACACACACACACACACACACTAACCCGTCCACAGTGACACGAGTCCCCATGAGTGTGTTTGCATTCAGGTTTAAGACCCCACCGGGATAGAAAAACATGTAAACTTAGACTAACACTAACACACTCTCTCTCTCTCACACACACACACACACACACACCTGGCTTCATCTCATTCATTGTGCTGCGGAGGGACTGATATCGTCCTGTAGAATCACACACACACACCAGTGACATACTGTATAAAGCTCAATCTCAGAAAGGCGTTAATAAATAGTGTCTTCAGTCTCTGCTTGTAAAGTCAGTTGCTCTTGGCGTCCAGATTGACGAGCTGAAGCTCCGAGAGGCTATTGGTGCCGCTGGACTGACCAATCACCATCTGAGGAGACACACACACACACACGTGGGTCAGTTCATCACACATGCACATCATCATCACACTCCAGGACCATCACAATCTATCATTAATCTGTCATCTGCACACACACACACAGGGCTGGACTGGGACAAAAAATCGGCCCTGGCATTTCGGCCCATTCTGGCCCACTACATGATATGATCATAAACACCACACATCTTTGCACGCCATTGAATATGTCCTATAACAACTCCTTTTCCTTAAAACCGCTAATGCCATGTAATGAGCGAGTAGGAACGAGCGAGAGTTAACAGATGAAATAAAACAAATTTTTTTTTTAATTTATTAAAACAATTTACTATAAAAAAATATATTTTTATCTCAATTGATTACATTCACTTATTCTCACCAAGAAAGTTATTTTGACAACTGTGTGTGAATTTATCTATTCGGGCGCAAAGAAGATGCAAAAGATAACTCACGCACTGTTTCATAGGCACGAAAACTAATCGAGTTATTTTTAATAGCAGTGAGATTGTGGCAGCACTGGTCTGATGTACATGCCATTTAGATCAGTGAGCGGTGGCCTATTACAGCTGCAGTTTCTTGCGGTGTCCGTCTCACCTCGGCAGTCACGCCCGCCCTGCTGACTTCACTGAAGTTTTTTGCCGGCCTTCCAGCAAATAATTCATTTATTTTCACACATTTGGTGGCCTCTGCCTCAAGTGCTTG
Source organism: Abramis brama (assembly GCF_963993115.1). Lineage (NCBI taxonomy): Eukaryota > Metazoa > Chordata > Actinopteri > Cypriniformes > Leuciscidae > Abramis > Abramis brama. The sequence goes on along the minus strand of NC_139981.1, from coordinate 492,090 downwards.
TGGTTTTTTTTCTTTCTTTTTTTTTCTCAACTTATCGGCCCCTCCTTTACGTTTAGAGATTTTGTTGACTATCGTTGCACATCATCACATCAGTAGGCTATTCGCTGCAGTTGTAAAGCGGCCGCTTTGCAAGTCTATAACTTGATTCTGATTGGCCAATGCTCAGTGAACATGTCACATGTGCTCATCACACGTTTAACCTTCCTGTCAGTCTCGCAGCTCGCATCAGCTTCATGCGGCCGATGAGAGACACATAAGCCCAGAATTGGACTATACAACAATATATTACGAATATATTGACGATTAATAATTATTTAAAAACAAAATACATCACGCACCGGCCCACCGGGAATCTCCCGGTAGTCCCGATGGCCAGTACATGCCTGCACACACACACACACACACACACACAGCTCATGTGTGACTGACGTCGACTGGAACCTCTAAACAGAGTGATTTCAAACACTTCCAGTTCCAGTTCTTCCGATCCTTTCGTCCGACACTGACATACACATCTGATCATGTAATTCTGTAATTCTTGAACTGAAAATGCAACTTTTAATGACTTCTGCAGTTTCAAAATTATCCCCCCCCCCTGAACAGAATCCCTCAGAACAGCGCAGATCTGCGGATCAGGGGTCGTCTCTAATCAAGGGCTTCATTATCTGCACCAGGTGTGCTAGAGCTAGAACACACGACACATCTGAACTGACGAGGTTTGATGAGCGTCACGTTTGACTGCAAGTTAGAAATACGAGTTAGGAGAAGATTTCATCGCCCTTCATAAACAAGGCACAGGATACAGAAAGATAGCGAAGACACTAAATGTTCCTAGAGTTGGAAGCAGAGTTCGCAGGTTCAGAGTTAAGGGAACAGTGGTTACTCTCCCTGGACGGCAGAAGGAGGAAGCGATCAGCAGTTCTTATAACCCTCGAGAGACAGAAGAGCTGATCTGGTGGCCACAGACTCTGAGGGATCAGCTCGTACGAGAGAGCTCCAGCACTACACCACTACTGACACAAACACACAAGAAGTGCTCAAGATCATGTAAATGAGCCACGGAAGTTTTGGGATTCTGTTCTGTGGAGCGATGAAACTAAACTGGAGCTGTTGGTCCCTCTGGATCAGCGGTGTGTCTGGAGGAGGGATGAAGCGTACGCTGTGAAGAACTCGGTCTACAGTTCAGCATGAGGAGCTCGTGATGCTCTCGGCTGATGTATATCCTCCGGCTCTGGAAACCTGCAGCGTGAGGAGGGAGAGATGGAGTCACTGAAGTATCAGGAGATCCTGGGAGGATTCAGTGAGGAAGATGAAGCTCGGACCTCCAACAGGACAATGATCCCAAGCATTCCTCAGAGTCCAGCGAGGCTTGGTTGCAGAAGAAGTCCTGGGAGACACAGTGGCATCACAGTCTCCTGACTCGAACCCCATAGAACATCTCTGGTGGGATTTGAAGAAGGCCAAGAATATTCCTGAACTGGAGGTGTTGCTCATGAGGAACGGGCTCAGATCCCTCAGACACAGAAGCTGAGTCTGGTTATACACCTCGTCTACAGCAGAAGGCAGTGCTAAAGATGCTTGCCATGAAGGGGGTGAATCATTTTGAGACTGCAGAAGTCATTAAAAGTTGCATATTCAGTTCAATTTGGGGAAACCACTTGAAACACTTGTTGTGTTGAGCTATTTTAATTACTTTAGTTTGATTTGTTCATTGCAAACTGCTGAAAGGCTGTACATTTTGCCAATAAACCTGATTTGCAATGGGGGTTGAATAATTTCGATTGCAACTATATATATATATACACACACACACACACACACACACACACGTATATAATTTAAATTACATTTTAATCTGATGAAAAATGTGTATTAATCACAACAAATATGAATTTAAAGAAACCCATTCTTAAAGTTGCAATGCATTCTGGGATTCTACTCCAGAATTTGAATTTGCTTAAAATAAGATCAGCATGAGGTCAGCGTCTACAGTAAAGCCCTGCATTTCAGCCCGAGCCCGACGGCCCCGACTTTTTTACGCCCCTAGGGCCGGGCTTCGGGCCAATTTTCACGTCATAGTTCACATGCGGGCCGGGCCTCGGGCCTTTTTTGGGTTATCCTTCTTTTTATATTTTTAGACATTAATTAAAAAAAATATGAGAGTTGACGTCGACGATAGAAAAACAACCATAGAAAGACATTTAATAACCTCATAACTTTCATAATCTTATAATTACACTGACATATGATTGACATGACAGTCGCACGCACACACACACACACACACACACACACACAGAGGGTTTCCCGTCAGCGGAACCCACGATTCACCTCATGTGCAAATAATGGAGAATATTAAGAGAAAAATCGCGAGTGACAGAAGAGAGGACTGGGTTACACTCTTCCACTGTGGATGCTATTCTTTTTCTCCACGATGCTCTGAGAGACTGTTCTAACTTTTCGTTTGATTGGACTTTATTTTCGTTTAACTGTGGGAAACTACTGGAAAAAAGAATGGCCATGTTCTGTGGTGCATTTCTGAGGTAAGATAACCTGCAAGTTTGTTTTTGATTTATTTAATTTAATTTGTTTAGATTGACTATTGTTCATTTCGTTTGCGAGCGCTGTTGCGAGCAGCCTGAGCCTCAGTATTTCAAAACATTTTACTCACTGTGGTTTAATAAATAAACATTAAACTAACTGTCTGTGTGATATGCTTGAAGTGTTTTATATCTATGGATTTTATTGTAGCTAAGTAAAGTATTAGCGTTGATTTGAGAGGCTAAATTGATCAAACATGTTTTACTCGCTGTTGGCTCGGCTTGCTTGGTCGTCATTTTTTTTTTTTTTTTTTTAAATGCTCCAAACATTTGTCTAAATTAACTTAATAAAGAAATGAAAAGAAAAGAAACATAACTAACAAAACGGACATATTTTAATGGCAGTCTGCCGCTGTGAAAAAAAAAAAAAAAAAAAAACGGGCTCGGGTCGGACTCGGGCTGATAATTCTGATGAGCTGTCGGACACGGGCCGGGCTCGGGCCTAGATTTGAGGCCCGTGCAGGGCTCTAGTCTACAGTTTGGAAAATCTAACGGTTAATTTTGCCAATTCATAAATCAGATTTCCATGTGCAGATGAAGAATAACTTGGTCATTTATTTGTATCACTTCAAAACACGAGTGAAAGTGAAATCTCGAAGCAAAAGCAAACCTATTATTCTGTTTCTGAGTGTGTTAGGGTGTAAATAGACACCCTATAAATTAGGTTATAAAGATCCGTTTGACCATTAACTTTTAAATGCATCATCATCATTATGCATTAATATGAGGAGAGTCTCAGATCAACATTTCTCTCTGATACAGTAGGAAACTGAATTAATCAAATGTGGAGGATTTTAACTGTGCAAGATGATTGACAGGCCAGTTTACAGTGACTAATACTTTTAGGGCGTAGTGTAAGTAGGAGAACTGAGACGCAGCATCAGTGTGTGTGCAGGACTGAAGTGCTCATGCATCATCACAGCGCCCCCTGCAGGCCACGGTGCATTAGTGCAGTGAGATGCATGCTGGGTAACGAGAGAATATTGAGAGTTTCACTTGTGAAGTGTTGATCTTGCCGTACTGGATGAAGCTGCACCGCTGAGACGGGAATCTGAACCGTTCCAGGAGGAGCCGTGAGGAACACCTGAGGAACACCACCTGAACACACACACACACACAAACTTGTTTTTATATCTCAGTAAGTTGGACTAACGCTATATTCTTCTAGAAACAAACTTTGTTGCTTTATTTTCGACATACACACACACTCTATCTCTCTCTCACACACACACACACACACACACACACACACACACACACACACACTCTCTCTCTCTCAAACAAACACAAACACACACACACACTCTCTCTCTATCTCTCTCTCACACAAACAAACACACACACACACACACACACACACTCTATCTCTCTCAAACAAACACAAACACACACACACACACTCTCTCTCTCTCACACACACACACTCTCTATCTCTCTCTCACACAAACAAACACACATACACACACACACACACACACACACACTCTATCTCTCTCTCACACAAACAAACACACACATACTCACTGAATATTTTTATGATCATGTTATTGTGTTTGTGTATTTTACACCACATGATAATGGTAAAATCATCACAGAAATGACAGTTCTTTTCATTCGGTTATAACTTGTCAATTCAAAGATTAATTTTAAACAATACTACACTTTAACATTTTGAACTGATTCTAATTAATCTCTGTGATAATTTCACCATTATCGTGAGGTCATTTATTTATTTTGTTCACCATGAAGCTCATCATTTTATTATATGTATCAAACTAAAACCTGTTCTGGCCAGTGCAGGGGTTTGTGGGATTTAAGAGTGAACTGCTGGATATTAAAGACCTGTAGGGGGCAGTGTAGTGCAGCTCATCTGAGCTTAACAAGCAGCAGCTGTGTGTGTGTGTGTGTGTGTGTGTGTGTGTGTGTGTGTGTGTGTGTGTGTGTGTGTGTGTGTGTGTGTGTGTGTGTGTGTGTGTGAGAGAGAGTCGTGGAGTCCTCCTGTGAAGCGTTTGATCTGCTGCTTATTGCTGAACTCAAACATCATCTGTAATTCTCATGCGTGTTTCCACCTGGCATTAAAACCTCAAGAAGCTTTTATAACAAGTTTTACGACAGTGATATCAAATGCTCATCGATGCTGAGTTTCAGGTACTGTGCGTTTCAGTGAGAAGTGTCTTCAGAGAATGATCTCACAAAGGTCCTGTACACCAGAGAGATCAGACGCTACACACACCATGTGGACTACTGCACTGTACACTACTGCACTGTACACTACTGCACTGTACACTACTGCACTGTACACTACTGCACTGTACACTACTGCACTGTACACTACTGCACTGTACACTACTGCACTGTACACTACTGCACTGTACACTACTGCACTGTACACTACTGCACTGTACACTACTGCACTGTACACTACTGCACTATACACTACTGCACTATACACTACTGCACTATACACTACTGCACTGTACACTACTGCACTGTACACTACTGCACTGTACACTACTGCACTGTACACTACTGCACTATACACTACTGCACTGTACACTACTGCACTGTACACTACTGCACTGTACACTACTGCACTGTACACTACTGCACTGTACACTACTGCACTGTACACTACTGCACTGTACACTACTGCACTGTACACTACTGCACTTACTGCACTGTACACTACTGCACTGTACACTACTGCACTGTACACTACTGCACTGTACACTACTGCACTATACACTACTGCACTATACACTACTGCACTATACACTACTGCACTGTACACTACTGCACTGTACACTACTGCACTGTACACTACTGCACTGTACACTACTGCACTATACACTACTGCACTGTACACTACTGCACTGTACACTACTGCACTGTACACTACTGCACTGTACACTACTGCACTGTACACTACTGCACTGTACACTACTGCACTGTACACTACTGCACTGTACACTACTGCACTTACTGCACTGTACACTACTGCACTGTACACTACTGCACTGTACACTACTGCACTGTACACTACTGCACTATACACTACTGCACTGTACACTACTGCACTGTACACTACTGCACTGTACACTACTGCACTGTACACTACTGCACTACCGCTTTTTGACATTTTCTGCAATAAAAAAACATTATTGTGATTACACTGTCTGTCTGGTACACTTGTCTTATAGACTGTATGTTTGTGTTTGTGTGGGTGGGTGTGTGTGTGTGGGTGTGTGTGTGTGAAGGCAATGTTTCCTGTACCCTTAGAACAGGTTTAATCTATAACAATGTGCTGATTCGTTTTAATCTGTTTGATTATTTAAAAAAATTGATTCCTAATGAAATTTGACTTGTAATGTGGAATCAAATAAAGTATATAAAATGTGTGTGTGTGTGTGTGTGAGAGAGAGATTTTTGATTCAATTGAATGCAGTTTATTGCAATAATTGTGTTTACATACAATATTACCAAAACATTTAACAAAACAAATAATGGCAAGTACTGTAAAAAATATAAAGAAGTATACAATGTATAAAAGATAACAATTGTGTTTTGTGACTGGGCTGGATAAGGCTCAGGTGTGGCTGTGTTCTGGTTTAAGGCTGAGAATCAGTATTCTGTCTCAGGTCAGGGCCAGCTGTGGTGATCAGATGCAGGAGGGTCTGGATAAAAGCTGGAGTTGATATGGTTTATTAATGGCTGAGCCGTGGGCTAGTGTTGGGCCGCGTGTGGTCCACGTCTTCAGTCCGGATCTGGGCCGCTACAGGCCCGTCACTCTCTGCGGTGTGTGGGCCGAGGAGAGGGGTTCTGAGGAACGGAGCTGGGCCAGATAAAATCTGTCTGTCTGTCTCACATACTCACTCACTCTCACACACACACACACACACACACACACACACACTCACCCGTGTCCTGCGTCTGGGCGTGAGACACCGGCCCCTGTGAGAAGGCGTTGAGCACCAGACCTCCGTCTGCCAGCGTGGGACCCGACGCGTACATCACCGTGTGTGAGCTGGGATACATCATGTGACCCGCCATGGAGGTGGGCACTGACGTCGTGACGATGGTTGCCGGGAGACTGACCGTGGCTGAGAGAGAGAGAGAGAGAGAGAGAGAGAGAGTCACACACACACACACACTGAGCAGCAGGTGGCGCCGTCACACACACACAGATGATGAAGGTTCACCTGTGGTCACTGTGTTCATCTCTGGACTGCTGTCAGTGCTGCTCGACTGGACCTGGATCTGCTGCGGCATCGGCCCGCCTGACACACACACACGCACACACACACACACACGTCACATGAGCTGCTCATTTCCTGCAGCTCTGCAAGCAAACCAGATACTGATCAAACCGGACGTGTGTTTCACCAAACTAGAGATCAAACACCAGAACGAACGACATTCATCTGATCCGCTCATGTCAATCTCGTTAACATCACTCTAATAAACACGGGATTAGAGAATAATTACTAACA
>NC_139981.1:460000-467500 GCF_963993115.1 Abramis brama | reverse complement strand
TTTTATGGTCGAAATGAACACCATTACTGTGACTGTCTGTTTTATTATTATCATCTTCCCTGTTCTGGCTCTGATCACGGCTGCTTAGGCTCCGCCCCCTGTGCCGTGAACCAGCAGCTCATTAGCATTAAAGGGGAAGCACTAAAACAGTGCGTTTTTCACAGACCCAAAAAATGATGATTTAAACGTGCTGTAAATAAAATTCTGTGGGGTATTTTGAGCTAAAACTTCACATACACACTCTGGGGACATCAGAGACTTATTTTACATCTTGTGAAAAGGGGCATAATAGGTCCCCTTTAAAATATCCTGAATGTAACTCGACACCCTTGCCTCATTTAGTATGCGCGGTTCTATGAATATGCAAATGAGCCCCGCCTCCACTCACTCACTCAGCTCAGAGATCCACTGGTTGACGATCACACGTTGATCTGATTGGTTACAAGGTAGTTTGTGACGTCAGAAACACCAGCGATTTCAAAGCGTGTTTTTGAGACTGTCTTTGGTTCACTGCAGTTTTAAGGAGGAAATACTCAGCAATGGAGTCGACTTATGAATTTACACATGCTTTGTCTTAAAGCACATTAAAAACACCACATAGACACATAAACAACATTAAAAGCTGGTTTTACACCACAGGGGGACTTTAAATAACTAAATAAATAAGTAAATTAACATATGAATTATTAAACAAATGACCAACGCTAATTGAAAACCATTTACACTGTTCCAAAATAAATGATAATTTCACGTTTTGTCCTAAAATCACCAATATCCAGCACTTTCCCACAGTTCAAAGATTTCACGAAGCCAAATAAAGTTGCGGTACGACCAGACAAACATTAACGTGCATTAAAGCTCATTAATATGCAAATGTCTTCATGTAGCTTGATTGGCTCTGACAGTTTCTCTCATTATTTTAAGATCTCAGTGCTGATCTCACCTTGGTTTCTCCCAGACTCTTAAAGGGGTGGTATAATGCGCTTTTTAGATGTAAAATAAGTCTCTGATGTCCCCAGAGTGCGTGTGTGAAGTTTTAGCTCTAAATCCCCCACAGATATTTTTATATAGCATGTTAAAGTTGTCACTTTCTGAGGGTGAGCAAAAACACACCGTTTTGTGTGTGTCCCTTTAAATGCAAATGAGCTGCTGCTCCCGGCACAGGGGGCGGAGCCACAACAGCTCGTGTTCTTTTACCTCACACACACATGCACTGAACATTTCTAAAACTTTTAGCCTTTTATGTTCAAACCGGAGTCAATGATGGAGAGACTCAGAAAAGTGACAAGAAGTGGGCGGGGTTTATGTAAATTCTAGGGTTGGTGATGTCACTAACCCGGGAGGAGTGTGGTGTAGTCTCTACCAGCCGTTTGTTGTAGTCCTTAAAAGGCGATTTCTGTAAAAGCAAATATCTCCCTTTGCTCTGAACTTTGAGCGTCGTAACTTTGCAGATGTTAATTATGCTCAACAGCAACATTACACACTAACTAAAGTTAGAAACGTCAAATCATAATCAACCACCCCTGGCTTTAAGGATTAATTATCAGTGCAAAAACGGCTCGATATCGGCACTTTCACAACTCTAGGTAGAGGCGGAGGATCTGACCTTGGTTTCTCCCAGACACTCGGACTCGGACACCTGGTAGGTGAGGTCGGTCTCCTCGAAGCCCGTGGCGCTCATGCGCTGGTCCGTGGACGGGTCGGACCGCGGCGGCGAGTCGGGGAGGAGTTCAGGCAGGTTTGGATCAGAGCTTTTCCCGTCTCGCTGGTGATCATGGGCTGGAGTTTAACGTGTGGCGAACGTGTAGACGTGACCCGTCTCGCTCGCCACCAACAGCAGGACCTGAGTTCCCGTGAGCGTGGAGAGCTCGTACGCCTTCAGAGAGAGAGAGAGAGAGAGAGAGCGAGAGAGAGAGCGAGAGAGAGAGAGAGAGAGAGAGAGAGAGAGAGAGAGAGAGAGAGAGAGAGAGAGAGAGAGAGAGGTTTCTGTTGTTTACTAAAAGATTTAAAACCCAAGCATAGATGTTTTAATAGGTTTACAATAAAAAGTGATACATTGATCATAATTAATTAATTTGTGTCAAGACTGCACATTAGTCACAGAAATAAAGTGGTATTTTATTAGTCAGAGAAACAGAGGAAGCTCCTGGAAAAAAAGAGTTGGTTTATTTTAAGAAACATGCGGATCTCGTACGCCCTCAGAGAGAGCAATCACAACGTCAAGAAGATAACAGCGAAACACTCAGAGCGAGTCAGCTTTATTACAGTAAAAACACTGACGCAAACTAGGAAACGCACGATATATCGTAGGGATGTCACGATACCAAAATTCCAGTGGTCGGTACTATACCATTCAAATTTTACGGTTCTCGGTACCAATTTCGGTACCACAGCAAAATCTGTTGGAACTATTTTCTATTTTATTAAACTATTTGAAAAAAATATTAAATTCAATTCAGTGACTTTATTATTTATGACGGTAAGCATAAATAAATTATACATATAAGCATTGAAGGCTATATGCTGTTTAAACGTAAATATTGCTAATAAAAAAATCAAGTGAAAAATAAACAACCTTTTATGCACACATTATTATTATTAGTAGTAGTAGTATTTTTAATACATGGAGACGTGGCTAAATCTACTGTACAGTAGCCTAATATAATTATTTCTGTCAATTTCTTCAAGTTAAACCAAACTTTTATTTTGACGGGTTGCCGTGAAGACCTTTGAGTTTCTGTGTGTGTATGATGATATGACGATAGTTTTTCTCAATGAAACGGTAAATGCTCATGAAGCGTCTCTCAGAGCAGCTCTGGAGATGAAGTTCATCATATCGTGAGGCAGCAGAGACTGAAAACAGCGTGAGCGTCACTTCAGTGTGTGTGTGTGTGTGTGTGTGTGTGTGTGTGGTAATGAAACCGTGCGTGTCTGCTCCATTCATTCACACACAGAGACCAGCAGAACATGCAGGGTTAATATTTAAATAGTCTTTTTGCGGTTTTATATACACAGACACTATATATGGTGGTATGTATCGGCTACAGTGAAGTTAGTCTGGAGCCCCGCGCTTAGATAAACACGGAGCGGCTGAAAGCAGCTCTATTGGTGGGTACCGGTACTACAGAAATGCTGGTATCGTCACATTTTAAAAATTTCAATACCGATTTGGTACCGAAGTATCGGTACTTTTGACAACACTAATATATCGGCCATCATATCACTATCGGCCGATATATGATCATTTATAATGTTAGCGACCCGATAAAAAAAATGTGTCCGATATATTAAAGCCGATGAATATGTATTATTTCCTCCAGCTGAGACGCTTCAGATGCGACTGATCATCATGATGGCTCTGAATTGATTGGAATCACTTTAAAAAGTAAAACACAGTTCAGTGCCACACGTCTGTCATATCATCATGAGAACATCATAAATGTGTGTTTGGGTCGAGGCTGTTAATGGTGAGACTTTTGTTTTTGTAATCAGGCTCTCAAATATTAGATAAAAATTTGGATTTAGATTTATTGCCAATATATCAGTTTTCAAACATAAAGACTTATATTCAGAATTATCTGATCAGTATCGGCTAAAATGTTCACATCAAACATGAGGTATTGAGACTGAGCTGTGACGCATCGCTAGAGAAGACGGCGGTCATCATTCAGATCCGGGAAACTCTTCTCTTCTCCTCAACTCATCGGCTCTGTGGTGAAGAGTTCCAGTGAGTGTTTCTGAGACTGAAGAGTTCGAGACGCACTTCTCCTCAGTGTTTACTCACAGCAGTCGAGAGAGTTTAACCGGGTCCAGACGCGCGCGGTGGAGACGCAGCTCAAGCTGTGTGAGATAACACTTTATTAATAGAGACGCGTCAGTGAGAGCCTGAAGGAGAACGCTGGAATGATCATGAGAATACCCAGAACACACCACAGCATGAGTGAGGGGCGTCAGGGTCAGTGACGACACGTTCAGTCCATGGAGAGTGTGTGTGTGTGTGTGTGTGTGTGTGGCCTGGTAAACCCCACATTATGGGGACAAAATGTTTATGGGGACAAAATCCTTGTTCGTGTGGGGATATTTTTTGGTCCCCATGAGGAAAACGGCTTATAAATCAAAAAAGTGATGTTTTTTTTGAAAATGTGAAATTGCAGAAAGTTTTCTGTGATGGGGAGGTTTAGGGGTAGTGTTAGTGTAAGGGAATAGAATATACAGTTTGTACAGTATAAAAATCATTATGTCTATGGAAAGTCCCCATAAAACATGAAAACACTACATGTGTGTGCGTGTGCGTGTGCGTGTGCGTGTGTGTGTGTGTGTGTGTGTGCCTGAAAGAGAACGCTGGAATGATCATGAGAATACCCAGAACACACCACAGCATGAGTGAGGGGTGGCAGGGTCAGTGACGACACGTTCAGTCCAGGATCATGAAGATCTAACACACTGTGACACATCATCATCATATAACACAAACAGGAGAAACAAGTGTAACACACACAGGAGGAACAAGTGTAACACACACAGGAGAAACGGGTGTAACACACACAGGAGGAACGGGTGTAACACACACAGGAGGAATGAGTGTAACACACAGGAGAAACGGGTGTAACACACACAGGAGGAACGGGTGTAACACACACAGGAGGAACGGGTGTAACACACACAGGAGGAACGGGTGTAACACACACAGGAGGAACGGGTGTAACACACACAGGAGAAACGAGTGTAACACACACAGGAGGAACGAGTGTAACACACACAGGAGAAACGAGTGTAACACACACAGGAGAAACGGGTGTAACACACACAGGAGGAACGGGTGTAACACACACAGGAGAAACGGGTGTAACACACACAGGAGAAACGAGTGTAACACACACAGGAGAAACGGGTGTAACACACACAGGAGAAACGAGTGTAACACACACAGGAGGAACGAGTGTAACACACACAGGAGGAACGGGTGTAACACACAGGAGGAACGGGTGTAACACACACACAGGAGAAACGAGTGTAACACACACAGGAGGAACGGGTGTAACACACACAGGAGAAACGAGTGTAACACACACAGGAGCAACGGGTGTAACACACACAGGAGAAACGAGTGTAACACACACAGGAGCAACGGGTGTAACACACACACAGGAGCAACGGTGTAACACACACAGGAGGAACGGGTGTAACACACACAGGAGAAACGAGTGTAACACACACAGGAGCAACGGTGTGTAACACACACACAGGAGGAACGGGTGTAACACACACAGGAGGAACGGGTGTAACACACACAGGAGGAACGGGTGTAACACACACAGGAGGAACGGGTGTAACACACACAGGAGGAACGGGTGTAACACACACAGGAGGAACGGGTGTAACACACACAGGAGGAACGGGTTGTAACACACACAGGAGGAACGGGTGTAACACACACAGGAGAAACGGGTGTAACACACACAGGAGAAACGGATGTAACACACACACAGGAGAAACGGATGTAACACACACAGGAGAAAGGGGTGTAACACACACAGGAGAAACGGGTGTAACACACACACAGGAGGAACGGGTGTAACACACACAGGAGGAACGGGTGTAACACACACAGGAGAAACGGGTGTAACACACAGGAGAAACGGATGTAACACACGAGAAACGAGTGTAACACACACAGGAGAAACGGGTGTAACACACACAGGAGAAACGGGTGTAACACACACAGGAGAAACGGGTGTAACACACACAGGAGAAACGGGTGTAACACACACAGGAGAAACGAGTGTAACACACACAGGAGCAACGGGTGTAACACACACAGGAGGAACGGGTGTAACACACACAGGAGAAACGGGTGTAACACACACAGGAGAAACGGGTGTAACACACACAGGAGGAACGGATGTAACACACAGGAGAAACGGGTGTAACACACACACAGGAGAAACGGGTGTAACACACACAGGAGGAACGGGTGTAACACACACAGGAGAAACGGGTGTAACACACAGGAGAAACGGATGTAACACACACGAGAAACGTGTAACACACACAGGAGAAACGGGTGTAACACACACAGGAGAAACGAGTGTAACACACACACAGGAGAAACGGGTGTAACACACACAGGAGGAACGGGTGTAACACACAGGAGAAACGAGTGTAACACACACACAGGAGAAACGGGTGTAACACACACAGGAGGAACGGGTGTAACACACAGGAGAAACGAGTGTAACACACACAGGAGAAACGGGTGTAACTCACACAGGAGAAACGAGTGTAACACACACACAGGAGAAACGGGTGTAACACACACAGGAGGAACGGGTGTAACACACAGGAGAAACGAGTGTAACACACACAGGAGAAACGAGTGTAACACACACACAGGAGAAACGGGTGTAACACACACAGGAGAAACGGGTGTAACACACACAGGAGAAACGGGTGTAACTCACACAGGAGAAACGAGTGTAACACACACACACACAGGAGAAACGAGTGTAACACACACACACAGGAGAAACGAGTGTAACACACACAGGAGAAACGGGTGTAACACACACAGGAGAAACGAGTGTAACACACACAGGAGAAACGGGTGTAACACACACAGGAGAAACGGGTGTAACACACACAGGAGAAACGGGTGTAACTCATACAGGAGAAACGAGTGTAACACACACACACACACACACACAGGAGAAACGAGTGTAACACACACACACACACAGGAGAAACGGGTGTAACTCACACAGGAGAAACGAGTGTAACACACACAGGAGGAACACACACACAGGAGAAACGGATGTAACACACACAGGAGAAAGGGGTGTAACACACACAGGAGAAACGGGTGTAACACACACAGGAGGAACGGGTGTAACACACACAGGAGGAACGGGTGTAACACACACAGGAGAAACGGGTGTAACACACAGGAGAAACGGATGTAACACACGAGAAACGAGTGTAACACACACAGGAGAAACGGGTGTAACACACACAGGAGAAACGGGTGTAACACACACAGGAGAAACGGGTGTAACACACACAGGAGAAACGAGTGTAACACACACAGGAGCAACGGGTGTAACACACACAGGAGGAACGGGTGTAACACACACAGGAGGAACGGGTGTAACACACACAGGAGAAACGGGTGTAACACACACAGGAGGAACGGATGTAACACACAGGAGAAACGGGTGTAACACACACACAGGAGAAACGGGTGTAACACACACAGGAGGAACGGGTGTAACACACACAGGAGAAACGGGTGTAACACACAGGAGAAACGGATGTAACACACACGAGAAACGAGTGTAACACACACAGGAGAAACGGGTGTAACACACACAGGAGGAACGGGTGTAACTCACACAGGAGAAACGAGTGTAACACACACACAGGAGAAACGGGTGTAACACACACAGGAGGAACGGGTGTAACACACAGGAGAAACGAGTGTAACACACACAGGAGAAACGAGTG
>NC_139981.1:402500-450000 GCF_963993115.1 Abramis brama | reverse complement strand
CACTGAATAAAAAAATAAAAAGGTAATTCTGACTTTTTATCTCACAATTCTGACTTTTTATCTCACAATTGTGTTATAAAGTCAGAATTGTGAGAAATAAACTGGCAATTCAGACTTTTTCCCAGAACTGCATGTTTATATCTCGTAATTCTGACTTTATAACACGCAATTGTGAGATAAAAAGTCAGAATTACCTTTTTATTGTTTTATTCTGTGGTGGAAACGAGCTTCCATGCTTCTGTTGCTGTGCATCACCTGAGGCCCTCTAGTGGACACGAGCAGAACCGCGGATCTCCGTCACTCCTGAAGCGCCGGCTCCCAGAAACACACACAACAATCACAGGGACTGACAGTGAACTGGGAATAAAGACTAAACTGATTAATCATGGCTTAATCTGAGGCATTGCATATTAATTTATTACAATAACACAGTCACTTGTGAGCACCTCAAAGAAACATAAAGATTATATTATCGTAACGAGCAGTCTCTGTTTCACCGCCCAAACGTCCATCATCACCGCAGACGATCTTCCTCCTCAGTGCCTCTGTCCTCCAGAGAGACATTCCCAACTCAAGACACATTTACTGGAGAAGAACATCAATCACTGAAGATATGAAGTCCTGCTTTCTGAAGAACGCACGTGTTTATGCTTAAAACAAGAACAAATATTTTAAAAAAGTAAAAAATAATAATAAGAACAAAAACACTGAGGAAGAACATCATGTTTTGCAGTGTGTGTATTATATTCCACTAACGTGACATCATCCTGTGGAAACACTAAATATCTCTCACACACACACACACACACACACTGATCACTGCTGATTCCTCCTTCTGCGTCTGTGGCCTGATGGAGCTGTGATTGTCTAGAGGTCAGAGGTCAAAGTTCACCCTGACATGAAGCTCTTCTGGCGTCCCTGAGGAAAGAGGCTTCGACCGAACGACAGATGATGTGTGTGTTTAAGGCGGGTGAAGGCCTGATCCTGAGCGTGTGTGTGTGCCTGCAGATCCTGAGCGCGTCTGTAGTGTGTGTGTGTGTGTGTGTGACTGCAGTGATGCGATGCGCTAGACTTTAGCGTCTGCAGGAACACGGGCCAGAGTCTGAGCGATCTCGCTGAAGGAGGGTCGATCTTTAGGACTGGACGCCCAGCAGCGCATCATCAAACTGCAGACGTGAGCAGGACAACCTTCTGGAGGAGACAGGGTCACATGACCAGCCTGCAGAGCTGACACACACACACACACACACACACACATGAGACTCGATCTCCCCGTGAGGGAGATACTGTAGAATCACAGTTAAGACCTGCACAAATACTGTCTTTACAAACTCAAAATAAATACTTTAATAAACAGGATACAAGATTAAAACACTAAAGGCATGTTTTAATCTCACGAAAGTGAGTACACCCCTCACACTTCAGCAAACATTTTTGGTATATCTACTCAAGGGACAATCCTATAGAAATGAAACTTGGATATGTTTTAGAGTTGTGAATGTGCTGCTTGTACAGCAGAATATATTTACTGTCCTCTGAAAATAACTCAACATACAGCCATTACTGTCAAAATAGCTGCCAACAGAAGTGAGTACACCCTAACATGTCAAAACTTTGACATCGGTGGTCATGTGACGTCTGTTGTCAAGTGACGTCTGTGGTCATGTGACGTCGATGGTCATGTGACGTCTGTTGTCAAGTGACGTCTGTGGTCATGTGACGTCGATGGTCGTGACGTCGGTGGTAATGTGATGTCAGTGGTCATGTGACGTCTGTGGTCATGTGACATCAGTGGTCATGTGATGTCGGTGGTCATTTGACGTCGGTGGTCATGTGACGTCAGTGGTCATGTGACGTCGTGGTGGTCATGTGACGTGCTCACCTTCGAGCAGCTGCTGATGATCGAGCTGATGGTACGGCATCTCTCCGAGACTGAACACTTCCCACATGAGCACAGCGAACGCCCACACGTCCGACTTACTGGAGAACTCACTGTCAAACACTGCCTCAGCCGGGAGCCAGCGCAGGGGAAGCCAGGCCTGCCTGTAGAGGTGGTACTCGCTGCACACACACACACACACACACACACACGTTTACTTAGCTATTTAAATGGGGACATTCCATAGACGTAATGGTTTTTATACTGCAGAAACTGTATATTCTGTCCCCTTACACAAACCCGACCCCTAAACCTCCCCATCACACACACACACACACACACACACACACACACACACCAGACCAGCTGTGACTGACTGACTTCAACACTAGATGGCGCTCTTCATGCATGTAAAGACTGATGCCCAGAAGCTCTGCACCAGATCTCACAGGCAGAAGCACCTCAAGTTTTCCGATTATACTATTTTAAAGGCTAATTATTTAGTTTCACAGGTCTCCTACAGGTCCACATGCATCCAAGGTCACAAAACACTAAAGTTTGGATGTTGGATAATATATTGGAATGTTGTAATATGTAGATGTGTGTGTGGAATATGATTGTTTTGATTGTTTTTAATGTATGTTTTTTGTGTGTGATGTAATGCCACTGCTCTAATATAATTGCCCTTTGAAAACGCTCTCCGTCTACATTAGCGTTTCTCATCCACACTGTTCTCGTGTTTCACCGCAGGACAGCAAACCTGCCATCTGTGCAGGACTGTGACATGAAGAGTGTGTGAACTAACGTTTTAGCAACAGGGTGAAAGTGAATATAACAGGCACAACACCGGTATAAACATCAATATCTATGTGTTCAATAAACTTACGTCATCGTTTTTAAATACCTCCATTTTGACAGGCCACACTACACCGAGGAAACCGCGTTTTCAAAAAGCGTAGTTTTCTCTGCCAAAAACGCGTCTCAGTGTGTGGAGGGCCAAAGCGGAGAGACACAGATGCGTTTTCAGACTATACGTATTAGTGTGGACGAGACCTCAGTGTCTGAAACGCTTCCATCAAAGATTCAGTCTCTCTAAGCCCCGCCTCTCTGAGAGCTGCTCTGCTGTGATTGGTCAGAAAGCAAACGCTCATTATCATATCTGAATCTCAGCTCTTGATCTCAGTGATACGAACAGTGACGATGGCGTGGGTTTCACCGTATCTATCTCAGAAAACAGCGTCTTCTCGACACGAACAACACGAACCAAACTCTTCCAGTCTCAGATACACTAGTGTTTGAGGGCGGGGCCAAGAGACGCTGTTCAGCCAATCAAGACCAGAGGCGGGCATTATGCAAATTAGGAAGTGAGACTGAATTACTGACGACTCGTTTCAGTTCAGAATAGATTCTTTCTTTTTTCTTTCATTCACAATAACTTTGATCTTTGAAACATTGCAGATCGTTCACATCCATACACAGCTTTGTCACACCCTGCAGAGGCACGTTAATGATGTCAGCTGTACCTGTTATACACGTCTCTGCAGAGAGCGAGCGAGGACACTTTGACGAGTCTCTGTCCGCTGATCAGACAGTTTCTGGCCGCCAGGTCTTTATGCACGAAACGCTGGTTTGATAAATGCTGCATCCCATCAGCCACCTGGGCACAGATGGAGAGCTGCACAGAGCAGTCACATGATCAACACAGAGTCACGTGACTTATTAAACACACTGAAAGAGTGAGTCTGAATGAGGTTATGGGAACGTACTTTAGTTTTCGTGCTGATGGGATGAGGCTTGAGCTTCCCCTCGCTGCTGTTTGATATCCTGAGGAACTGTTTGAGATCACCCTGAAAAACAAGAGTTAATCAGTGAGTGTGTGAGAGTGTGTGTGTGAGAGTGTGTGTGTGTGAGTGTGTGTGAGTATGAGTGTGTGTGCGTGAGAGTGAGTGTGTGTGTGTGTGTGAGTGAGTGAGTGTGTGTGTGTGTGAGAGTGAGTGAGTGAGTGTGTGTGTGTGTGCGTGAGAGTGAGTGTGTGTGTGAGAGTGTGTGTGCGTGAGAGTGTGTGTGTGTGTGTGAGTGTGTGTGTGTGTGAGAGTGAGTGTGTGTGTGTGTGTGTGTGTGACTGTACCAGATCCACGTATTCCAGGATCATGTATTGCGGGTGAGCTTCTCTGCAGACTCCCAGCAGCCTCACAATGTGTGTGTGTGTGTGTGTGTGTGTGTGTGTGAGAGTGTGTGTGTGAGAGTGTGTGAGAGTGTGTGTGTGTGTGAGAGTGTGTGTGTGTTTGTGTGTGTGTGAGAGTGAGTGTGTGTGTGTGTGACTGTACCAGATCCACGTATTCCAGGATCATGTATTGCGGGTGAGCTTCTCTGCAGACTCCCAGCAGCCTCACGATGTGTGTGTGTGTGAGTTTGCTGAACATCTGCATCTCTCGTCTGAACTCGGACTCCTGATCTCGACTCTGTAAACTCTTGACCAACACCAGCGTCTCGTCCTCGGACTCCTCTATAGCCCTCGCTTTAGCCAGAAACACCTCGCCGAACACGCCGCGCCCTGCACACACACACACACACACACACACACGTTTACTTGGCTAAATGGGGACATTCCATAGGCGTAATGGTTTTTATACTGTACAGATATATATATATATATATATAGGTATATTCTCTCTTCTTACACTAACCTGACCCATCACACACACACACACACACACACACACTCTCTCTCTCACACACACACACACACACACACTCTCTCTCACACACAAACACACACACACTCTCACACACACACACACTCTCACACACTCTCACACACACACTCTCACACACACACACACACACACACACACACACACACATTGTGAGGCTGCTGGGAGTCTGCAGAGAAGCTCACCCGCAATACATGATCCTGGAATACGTGGATCTGGTACAGTCACACACACACACACACACACACTCACTCTCACACACACACACACTCACACACACACACACACTCTCACACACACACACATACACACACAAACAGACACACACTCTCTCTCTATCACACACACACACACACACACACACACTCTCTCTCTCACACACACACACACACACACACTCTCTCTCACACACACACACATACACACACAAACAGACACACACTCTCTCTCTATCACACACACACTCACTCACTCACTCACTCACTCACTCACTCACTCACACACAGACACACACTCTCTCTCTCTCTCTCTCTCACACACACACACACACACACAAACAGACACACACTCTCTCTCTCTCTCTCTCTCTCAAACACACACACACACAGACAGAGACTCTCTCTCTCTCTCTCTCTCTCTCTCTCTCTAACACACACACACACACAGACAGAGACTCTCTCTCACACACTCACACACTCACTCACTCACTCACTCTCATATCTGACACTCGGCAGCAGAACACACTGTGCCAGACGAAAACAATGTATTAAACAATATTAAGAAACTAATATGATATGATTTCTCTAAGTAAAGTATAAAAATATTTACGAAAACATTTAAACATTAAAACATTTACGCTGGTGTTCAAAAGTTTGGAATAATTAAGATTTCATAAAGAGTCTCTTCTGCTCATCAAAGCTGCATTTTTTTGATAAAAAATTCAGTAATTTAAATTAATTTCAGTAAAGTGTCATTTATTCCTGTGATCAAAGCTGAATTTTCAGCATCATTACATCAAAACTTCATATTTCTGAGGAACAGTGCTATTTTCACTCTGCGTTACCCAGTGTGGTGATGGTCTGCAGGTGCGCTCTGGGAAAGTGCAGTTTGTCAGTGTTTGCTGAAGGTCTCATGGTGGTTAAAGCCACTTCTTCCTGGACCTCCGCCGTCCTGTGGCCGTTCATCTGAAGAGCGCCACCTACGGGACAACACACACACACACACACACACTCTTCAGATGCTCGTCTGCTCTGGTTCATCTTTACATAACAGATCGCTGTATGAACTAGAGGTCAGATGTTGATGATATGATGCTCATGTACAGCTGAATTAAACAAGCTCTTATTTTAAACAGAATACATTTAAATCGTTTACACACAATGGGTCTCATTCATGAAACATTCGTAAATATACGAGTAAATATGTGAGTGATTTGCGCGTAAAGAGACATTCCCGAAAATTCTTCTCCTGATTCACAAATACTTCGTAAACGTCAGATTTGATAGTGAAATGTGTGTGTGGGTTAATGAATTCCAATCACTCGTAAATGGGACGCGCGTGCACGCTCATTCTCAATTACCATAAATCCCGCCAATTAAAACCGACTGACAGCTATATATGGGCATCATATTATGACACGAAACGAAGGATTTCAACATGTCTTCTCAAAAGCGAATGCTATTGTATTATTACATGTATAATTTTGGAAGAAAAAAAAAAAAAAAAGCGAATGAAGAAGAGAAATTTCTCAGATGCAGAAATTGAAGTTTTATTATCAGAAGTTCATTCAAAACGCCACATTTTATTTTCAAGCGTACATAGTGGCGTATCAGGTCCTAAAAAAAAAGGATTTTTTTAGGTAATAGGCTACATGCTTTAGGTAAAAATGCTTGGCAGCATATTACAGATGCAGTTAATGGAGTTTCATCTTTTAATCGAACAGTCCCAGAAGTGAAAAGAAAATGGTTCGACATGAAGCTTGACTGCAACACTTGTAACTTGCGGACTTGTAAAAAACAAAACAAAAAAAAAACAGCTTGAATATAAAAAAATAAAAAAAACTTGTGGACTTGTGTTCCTTTTGCAGATGCTATTACTGGCTCTCGTAATACAAGTAAAAAGAAAAACCGTATGTAATTACTATATATAATACTTTTTCAAAATGCTGTGTAAATATGTACCCGATTACGTTGAATTAAAATGCAGTTTATTAATGAGCAAAACGTTCGGATGTTAAACGTACTATTTACGCGTGGCTGGGAGCAGGTGTAGATTTCTTTCGTACCAACTAACATTTGGGAAATACGAACATTTTAATGAATCCGAAAATTTACGCCAGAACCACTTTACACACGATTTACACAAAAATTCGTTCTGCTCGTGTTTCATGAATGAGACCCATTATCGTTAAATAACATGTGAAAACTAATGTGTAATCCAGCTAACAGGGAACGTTCTGTCAAAGATATGAACAAACGTTCTTCCAGTAACATTAATAGAATGTTCGTTTAAAAAAAATGATCTGGTCTTTAATAATGTTCTCAAAATATTAGCACAAAAACATTATTCATACATCGTTCATGGAGCGTTTTTCTGAAACGTTTTAGTTGAACTTTTGTCTAACATTTTTTAAATGTTACTAGTTTCGGAACGTCCAGAGAACATTAAAATGAAACATTCACATGATGTTTGAAGAATAATACAGTGGAACTTTCCCTTAACGTTCGCATAACCATGAAAAAACCTTTTTAACGTTTTGAATGTTCAGAGGACATTCAGAAATAATATTTTTTATAACCTAATGGCAATGGCAGGAGTTTTATAACTTTTTATAATGTTTTATAGCATTTTATTACACGGCTCTGTGGAATGCTTGATTCTGATTGGTCAATCACACATCCAGTGGTAAGTTATTCCCAGATAACAGCCGCTGAGAACAGAAACGCAGGCTCATCCGTCACTGAGGTCAGCAGCGCTACACACTCGCTAGGAACGGGTTTTCTTTGTGGAAGTTTTGCGTTTGGTGAGCTAATAAAGTAGCAAAACTCAATCAAATCAATATTGTACAGTTATGCAATTATGCAATCCAGTATCGTGGACTCGCTCTCGCTTGTTTTGGACTATTGTTTTGTTCACTGTTGGATTATAAAATACAAACAGGTACGATTTTAAAACAGTTTAATCTGAAATCAATATCTCTGATCCCCATAATTATTTATGTGTTGAAATGCTGTGTAATAAGTGTTATGACTGTAAACCGTATCTCTGAAATGTCGGTCTAGTTTGCACTTGCTGCTGAAACTGCTCTCTCCGCGGAAGCTCTGTGTTTAAACACCTCATATTTCTGTGGCGAGCAGGACGAGGCCGTGAGTGATGATGAGCGGCGCACCGGTCTCGTATCTCTCACGAGGAGCGACAGTGAAGGAGGAGAGCGGACCAGGCCTGGACTGTTTTATTAGATGTTTTGTTTATATGTGGCGGCAGTTGTCTGTGAGGGGCTGCCGTCTTTACTTTCGTTTTTGTATGAGTTTATTTATTTATTAAGAGTCTTTAAATGTTTGCCGGTTCCCCCCTCCTTCTTCCCATTACAACGAACAATGCTACAATTTAGACAAAGATCAATATTTTGAGTCTAATTATTTACTTATGTGGCAAGTAGCCGTGTAATAAGCGGGATAATGTACATCCAGCCGGTTGTTATGTGTGTGTGTGATCTCAGAATAAACCCCTTCAGGTGTGTGTGTGTGTGTATGTGTGTGTGTGTGTGTGATCTCAGAATAAACCCCTTCAGGTGTGTGTGTGTGTGTATGTGTGTGTGTGTGTATGTGTGTGTGTGTGATCTCAGAATAAACCCCTTCAGGTGTGTGTGTGTGTGTGTGTGTATGTGTGTGTGTGTGTGATCTCAGAATAAACCCCTTCAGGTGTGTGTGTGTGTGTGTATGTGTGTATGTGTGTGTGTGTGTATGTGTGTGTGTGTGATCTCAGAATAAACCCCTTCAGGTGTGTGTGTGTGTGTGTGTGTATGTGTGTGTGTGTGTGATCTCAGAATAAACCCCTTCAGGTGTGTGTGTGTGTGTATGTGTGTGTGTGTGTGTGTATGTGTGTGTGTGTGTGTGATCTCAGAATAAACCCCTTCAGGTGTGTGTGTGTGTGTGTGTGTGTGTGATCTCAGAATAAACCCCTTCAGGTGTGTGTGTGTGTGTGTGTGTGTGTGATCTCAGAATAAACCCCTTCAGGTGTGTGTGTGTGTGTATGTGTGTGTGTGTGTGATCTCAGAATAAACCCCTTCACTTGCTGCTGAAACTGCTCTCTCCGCGGAAGCTCTGTGTTTAAACACCTCATATTTCTGTGGCGCAGAAATAAACCCCTTCAGGTGTGTGTGTGTGTGTGTGTGTGTGTGTGTGTGTGTGTATGTGTGTGTGTGTGTGTGATCTCAGAATAAACCCCTTCAGGTGTGTGTGTGTGTGTGTGTGATCTCAGAATAAACCCCTTCAGGTGTGTGAGTGTGTGTGTGTGTGATCTCAGAATAAATCCCTTCAGGTGTGTGTGTGTGTGTGTGTGTGTGTGTGTGATCTCAGAATAAACCCCTTCAGGTGTGTGTGTGTGTGTGTGTATGTGTGTGTGTGTGTGTGTGTGTGTGTGATCTCAGAATAAACCCCTTCAGGTGTGTGTGTGTGTGTGTGTGTGTATGTGTGATCTCAGAATAAACCCCTTCAGGTGTGTGTGTGTGTGTGTGTGTGTGTGATCTCAGAATAAACCCTTTCAGGTGTGTGTGTGTGTGTGTGTGTGTGTGTGTGTGTGTGTGATCTCAGAATAAACCCCTTCAGGTGTGTGTGTGTGTGTGTGTGTGTGATCTCAGAATAAATCCCTTCAGGCTGATGAAGACCTGATCCTGATCACCCTGTCGGGTTTATTCTGAGATAACAACCAACTGGATTTACATTATCCCTTACTTATATGATCCACACACACACACACTCTCTCTCTCTCTCTCACACACACACACTCACCGTTCAGACACTCCATCTCGGGCTCCTCTGCGTGGCTCTTCTGCAGGTGCTTGCTCTTGCGTCTCTGCTTGCAGTAGAACATGAGTCCCAGCACAGCGATGATGTAAGCCACGGCCACGGCCACCGACAGCGCGATCGTCTGGAACATCTTGAACTGGCTCTTATCCTCGTCTCCATCGCGCGGGTGCACAGGCTTCTCTGAGGACACCACAGTAAAACACCTTTACCCTGGTACAATCACTGCAGGACACTCAACAAACTCATACATTTAATATTATTAATCAGAACAATTATTCCCCTAAGTAATAAATGTAGTAGTAGTCAGGGCCGGCGCTAGCCATTTGGGAGCCCTAAGCACAAATGCTTGGCGATGCCCCCGCTCCCCCAACCAACAAACACCAAAGGAATAACAACCATTCCGATTTTCTTAGTTAGGTTCTCTTTACTTCCAAAATAACTGCTGCAAAGAAATAATTTTACATTAACAATGGCACCAAACATGAAAAGAAATAAATAATATAAAGGTTAAAATTATAAATACCAAATACCACCACAATTACTAAAAACACAGATTTGGAACTGAACAATGTAAACACAGAAAGTTAAAAGTGCAAAGGTCTGATGAGGCACAATATAATAATTCTGTACATAATTTGACAACTCTGTGAATATGAAAATATACAAACACTGAGATTGTGGGGGGGGGGGGGGGTTTCTTCTAATTGCAGTTTCAAAGTTTTTTTTTTTTTAAAAAGAATCAACATGCAGGGCTAAAGCCCCGGATCTTTTGCACTACTAGCGACGCCCCTGGACATGCATACACGCATAGGCGTAATTTGCGGGTAGGATCATGTCCCCACCACTATTTTCTAAGGTCGATATTGTCCCCACCACTTTTGAAACATCTCGCGGCACGAATGTACCAATACAAACAAACAAAACATCTCCAGTTAACCAGCAGAGCATTCATTTCATTCTTTTTTTAAATAAGAGGCGATCTAACGCTGAAATGTGTTGTTTTTTTAAATCAACTGATCAAAGTGCTCGTTGCCGCTGCGATCAGTGGCGCAGATACTATATGTTTGTTTCTGGCTCGCGCACAGCCTTCACTCAGACGCGCGCTTCAATCCGTTGTGGAGACTCTCTATTCGTTCCGGTGCAATTAGAAAACAAAAAGCACAAAAAAGTGTCCCTGCCTGATATACAACCACTGAAAAACATAATCGGTTTTGAAGAAAAAAAAAGAAAAAAAAACTATATGAGTGGGGATTAGAACTCAGAACCTCTGATACGCTTGGCAAAAATTCTACCCCTGGACCACTTAAATACACGCTTAATTTTCGTCGGATCAACATATAATAGGCCTCATTGAACGACCACTTAAACCCAATCAATGTACTATTTAAATCGATGGTAGTGTTATATCTGTTTTATGATTAAGCATTGCGTCCGTCCCCGCCCACCCTCCCCCATCCCATAATCGCATAATCGAACAGACCACTGGGAGGTGGGGAGGGGGGGCACCAGAGGGAGACTGGCACAGGAGATTCACCTTTTTCTCGACTAATTTGGTCTAGGCCTATATTAGTTTTGTATTGCTTTTGTATATTAACATGCTTTAGACATATTTTATTTGTTATTTATACTAGTAGCCTATTGTGAAGATTTTTCACGACCCAGATTTTTTGGTGCCCCCCCAAGCACTTGGTGCCCTACGCGCAGTGCGTGATGTGCGTGTGTGGAGCGCCGGCCCTGGTAGTAGTAGTAATGTGTGTAGCTCAAACAGTGGAGCGCTGGCGCTTGCAACACCATTTCCAGGGAAAGCAATAACTGATAAGAATGTAAGTGTGTACCTTGAAATGCAATGTAAGTCGCTTTGGATAAAAGCATCGGCCAAATGTAAATGTAGTGTGTAGCGTACATAATCAGTGTGACTGTAGCCGTAACAGACTGATGAAGAATGTGTCATCTGGAGCGTTTTTATAAGGTAATCTGATCAGATCCACCAGTTTAAGTCAGTAAACCCACTGAGATACTGATCTAAAACTTGTCTAAATAAATCTTAAAGATGATCATCTAATAATATCTTAGTCACTGGTTCTGATGGTGAGTTTTAGTATAACAGTCATTAGCATTGAACTGCTTTTGACCTGAATTGAATCAACACTGAACTGAATTAATCTGAATAATAACTCTATTGTCTTCTGTAGAGCTGCTTTAAAGCTCAAATTTAGCTTGTTTCATAATTGATGCATTATGCAACATTAACACTGTTATTTTGCTGTTTATTACTGTGAAGCTGCTTTGAAACAATCTGTATTGTATAAAGCGCTATAGATATAAATGTGAAATTAAGTTACTAACACTATACAGGGTTCCTGCAGGTTTCAGTTTCAAATTTAAGACCTTTTTAAGACATTTTAAGACCATAAAGATTGAAATTTAAGACCTACAAAAAAATATTTAAATCAAAGAATTCATTTTATTTCAATGAATTCAGTAATTGAAAAAGAATTAACTTAATTTACAGATAAAGCAATCACATTAGTAACCTTCCACACCCAACAATGCGTGTCAGAGAAAAGAACAGAATCAGATATAATTTTTTTATAGAAAATTGTACTTTGCATATTATAGGCCTACTGTAAAAAACACATAATTAGTTGATTTTAGTTGATCATAGTTGATCATAACTAGAGATGAAATGGCATGAACATTTCATTTAATTATTATAGTGCCAAAAATTATCACTGTTATCACAGAATCCTGTTCAAAAAGTACTAATACTAGTACACAATAAAATCAATTCACCAAGTTTTATGTCGAAAAACAGCAAATAACAAATAAAATTAGCATCAATACACACTAACATAAACATTAAAATAATATGATTAAAAATGATAGCCAGATTTTATAAGTGTCTTGCAACATGGTCTGATTTTCCCGTGGCCTCTGTCGTTGCTATGTAACCATGCCCTGCGTCTCCACAATGACAAAAAAAGTTTTAGTGGCTAATGGATTTCCACCGCCGGAAAACGCTTGCAGTAGCTCTGCCACAAGATTTATTTACGGAGAAGAGAAAAGCACCCGTAGTGTTTGGGTGCACCCGCATCCTTCATGTCTTTTTTCATGTCGCTGCGCCTGGAAAAAAACGAGCGCGTCGCTTCAGTTATAAGAGCGCTTACTGCGCGCCTACATTTGAATGAACTTGAGCGCGAAAAAGAACTGC
Organism: Abramis brama; assembly: GCF_963993115.1. NCBI lineage: Eukaryota > Metazoa > Chordata > Actinopteri > Cypriniformes > Leuciscidae > Abramis > Abramis brama. The sequence goes on along the minus strand of NC_139981.1, from coordinate 437,169 downwards.
CTCTTGGCGAGCGACTTCGATACTTTTTTTCTACTTTGTAATAACTTTCTGCGGCCAGCGTGTCTGGAAATGAATGAGGGTAAAATCTTTTTTAAGACCTGACTAAATGAAATTTAAGACCGCGGATGAAAATCTGGCTGTTTTTAAGACGTTTTAAGGCCTTAAATTTAAAGTTCAGAATTTAAGACATTTTAAGACTTTTTAAGACCCCGCGGGAACCCTGCTATAGATGAATATCAGATGATGTCACCAACGTCTCCTCACTGACGTCACTCACTTCTAAAACTTGTCTGCCGCCATCTTGAGTATCTGATTCATGTCAGTTGCAAAGGAACTAGCTATGCCTTCAATATGTTGTGCGGTGGGGTGCAATAACAAAAAAGGAGACCCCAAAATATCCTTTTACAGGCTAACTCAGGACGAAAAAAGACGCCGTAATTTGCGGGTGGGACATGTCCCCACCACTTTTGAAACATCTCGCGGCACGAATGTACCAATACAAATAAACCAAACATCTCCAGTTAACTAGCAGAGCATTCATTTCGTTCGTTTGTTAAATAAGAGGCGATCTAGCGCTGAAATGTGTTGTTTCTGAAATCAAGTGATCAAAGTGCTCGTTGCCGCTGCGGTCAGTGGTGCGGATACTGTGTTTGTTTGTGGCTCGCGCACAGTCTTCACTCGGACGCGCGCTTCAATGTGGAGAGACTCTCTATTCGTTCCGGTGAAATTACAAAACAAACTGCACACAAACGTGTCCCTGCCTGATATACAACCACTGATAAACATAATCGGTTTTGATGAAAAAAATAAAAAACTATATGAGTGCGGATTAGAACCCAGAACCTCTGACACGCTTGGCAAAAGTTCTGCCCCTGGACCATTTAAATACACACTTAAAATAGTCGGATCAACATATAATATCATTGAATGCCAGGATTGGTAGTTCGGTAGCAGCAGACAGAGGATGGAAGTACGTATCAGGTATCGCGTAGGGATCACACCCTAACGATATTATTATTTGAAAGTAGCGTTTCTTTTCATGGCAGTCGAGGTGCGAAATGTTGTCTTTCGTAGCCATTTACTGTATCTGTACGAAGCTGTAAATAGTAGCAAGCTAGCTAGTTAATGCTTGTCAGTACCATAGACAGCACTCGGTAGGTACTCAAGATGGCGGCAATCAACTAGAAAAAGAGTGGATGACGTAAGAGGTCACGTGACTGATATTCATGTATATGATCTGTGCATCAATCAACCAAGTTTGTGTTCCTCACCCACGACGTAAAGCTGCGCTGTCGTGTCTCTGATGTTGCAGGTGTTTCCCGCGATACAGGTGTACATGCCCGTGTCATCAGTGGTGACATCACTAATGACCAGAGAGCCATTGGGCATCTTCTGAAACCTGAGGACAACAGACACACAATCAGCACATGTGAAAGATCATACAGTCTCTGATAGACAGACGGGTGCAGTGAGACGGGTGCAGTGAGACGGGTGCAGTGAGACGGGTGCAGTGAGAGGCAGGTGCAGTGAGACGGGTGCAGTGAGACGGGTGCAGTGAGAGGCAGGTGCAGTGAGAGGCAGGTGCAGTGAGACAGGTGCAGTGAGAGGCAGGTGCAGTGAGACAGGTGCAGTGAGAGGCAGGTGCAGTGAGACAGGTGCAGTGAGACGGGTGCAGTGAGACGGGTGCAGTGAGAGGCAGGTGCAGTGAGAGGCAGGTGCAGTGAGAGGCAGGTGCAGTGAGAGGCAGGTGCAGTGAGACAGGTGCAGTGAGACAGGTGGAGAGAGGCAGGTGCAGTGAGAGGCAGGTGCAGTGAGAGGCAGGTGCAGTGAGAGGCAGGTGCAGTGAGACAGGTGCAGTGAGACGGGTGCAGTGAGACGGGTGCAGTGAGAGGCAGGTGCAGTGAGAGGCAGGTGCAGTGAGAGGCAGGTGCAGTGAGACGGGTGCAGTGAGACGGGTGCAGTGAGAGGCAGGTGCAGTGAGAGGCAGGTGCAGTGAGAGGCAGGTGCAGTGAGAGGCAGGTGCAGTGAGACAGGTGCAGTGAGACAGGTGGAGAGAGGCAGGTGCAGTGAGAGGCAGGTGCAGTGAGAGGCAGGTGCAGTGAGACAGGTGCAGTGAGACAGGTGCAGTGAGACGGGTGCAGTGAGAGGCAGGTGCAGTGAGAGGCGGGTGCAGTGAGAGGCGGGTGCAGTGAGACGGGTGCAGTGAGACGGGTGCAGTGAGAGGCAGGTGCAGTGAGACGGGTGCAGTGAGACGGGTGCAGTGAGACGGGTGCAGTGAGACGGGTGCAGTGAGAGGCAGGTGCAGTGAGACGGGTGCAGTGAGACGGGTGCAGTGAGACGGGTGCAGTGAGACGGGTGCAGTGAGAGGCAGGTGCAGTGAGACGGGTGCAGTGAGACGGGTGCAGTGAGACGGGTGCAGTGAGACGGGTGCAGTGAGACGGGTGCAGTGAGACCTGCTGGAGCTGCTGCTGCTGATCAGTCTGTCTCTGATGCTCCACTGGATGTAGGGCTGAGGGTCTCCTGACGCCTGACAGTGAAGCACGGCTGTGTGACCCTGATACACCGTCGTCTGCTCCGGCTCCAGCTTAAACTCCACGAGAACTGACAACACACACACACACACACACACACACAGGTGAACGAGTCATCAACCACAGCGTTCAATCAGAACACAAGCACACACACACACACACAGGTGAACAAGAACGAGTCATCAACCACAGCGTTCAATCAGAACACACACACACACACACACACACACACCTCCTACAGTGAGATGAACGTGTGCTCGTATCTCTCCCTGAGCGCTACTGGACGCCACACACGTGTAGTTTCCTCCGTCGGATCGGCTCACGGTACCGAAGTGAAGAACTCCTTTCATCTGAGTCGCGTGAGGCGGGAGATCAGCGCCGTCTGTTGGCACACAAACACACACGAGACACACACACACACAAGACACACACGCACGAGAGAAACACGCATGTTCACACTGACACCAGGAAGTCATTCAGTTTAAGTCAGCGCTGGTGATGTGACTATGCAAATGAGCAGTGACACGATACAGCGGAGAGCAGAGCTCATGTGATCTAATCTTGATATATTCGTGACCAGCAGTCATTTTAGTTGCTCTGTGAATTTTAAATGAATTTAAATGATTTAAATGAAATGATTGTCAGAGTTAGGGTTGGTCTCTGACCTGCTCTGCTCCAGTGTATTGTGGGTGTCTCTCGCCCGGTCGCCACACAGCTGATGCTGCTCTCTCTCTCCAGCTGCACACACTGCGACGGCTGCGGGACGGGCGTGAACTTTAACTTCTCTGAGAGACACATCACACACACATGAGTAAAGCTGGCACTCAAACACGCCGTGATGTAACGGCACGCAAACCACAACAAAACAGACAAAACAAACACCTGATGTCATTTACAACATCAGAACAAATCACGAACACACACGTTCTATTATACTGGGGACTTCCTGTGGATTGTCGTGATTTAAAGGGGTCATGAGCTGAACATTTTAATTTTCATTGATCTTTTGACAGTTAAGAGGTCGTTATAATATAAAAATATCCTGTAAGTTTCAAAACCCAAAACTTCCTTGATATTTCAAAAATAGCTTTTATTGAGATCAAGGCCAGAAAACATCAGGATCTGAAAAGTGTGGAATTATGACGTAATAGTGCAGCGAAAGACCGCGTTTGCAGAAGAATATCAACGCCTGTGTCTACATCACTGCGTCTTTGGCCCCGCCCACTGGAGCGTTAGTGAATATTCCATGAGAACGAGTAAAGATCGACACAGGATCAATACCATTACCTTCCAAACGATCAGAATGCTAGGAGAGTGTTGTTTTTTTTCAACTGTGAAAGTCTCAGCAGTGCATTATTTGTTTGTATTCGCAATTTCGGCGCAGGCTTTGCAACAGACTTTTACGATATGGATCTGCCAGCAACACCACAAACATGCAAGTAACCATGTTTATTTTAACGCCTGATCTGTGATTTCTGATGTGTAATTATTCAAGTTCAGATGATTATCTTTCTCTCACCCAGTATGTGGTGAGATACTTACAACATACAAACACACACACACACTCATCCAATATGTGAACACGTGCGTGTGCGCCAAGCGTGCCGCACAAGCCCTGAAAAGTGAAGCCAAAACGTCTCGATCGCCCCCGGTGGCTGGTCCTAGTATAGATCATAAGCCCCGCCTCCCCGTGTTATTCAACGGGACGTGAGATCAACTAAACAATTTAATTACACTTCAAATATCTTTTTTCCAAAGGTGGTTTCTTTCATTTGCTGTCGTTTTTATCACGCTGATGTAAGTTCAAGTGTCTGTTTCAAAAATAAGTTGTTTTTTAGTTAGTTACGTGATGCGGTGGTGTAACGTCATGATTGACAGCTGTGATTGACAGGTTCTCTGAGAGAAGTAGTCACTGAAGCACCAACGGACATTTTTTTCGGGATCTTCGGAGGACTGAGGAGATTGTATTTACTTTATTTTAACAAGCCTCTTGTCGTACTGCAATCAATTTTTAAAAAAGTGTGCAGAATCCACTCTCCCTGCGAGAGTGAGGGCGGAGCGTTGATTTCGCGGCTTTACTTCCTGCTCACTACTGCGCGGGTCTTTACTTCCTGCTCACTACTGCGCGGGTCTGGTCCCGAGATCGCCACTGCGCGGGTCTGGTCCCGAGATCGCCACTGCGCGGGTCTGGTCCCGAGATCGCCACTGCGCGGGTCTGGTCCCGAGATCGCCACTGCGCGGGTCTGGTCCCGAGATCGCCACTGCGCGGGTCTGGTCCCGAGATCGCTAATGCGCGGGTCTGGTCCCGAGATCGCTAATGCGCGGGTCTGGTCCCGAGATCGCTACAGCGCGGGTCTGGTCCCGAGATCGCCACTGCGCGGGTCTGGTCCCGAGATCGCTACAGCGCGGGTCTGGTCCCGAGATCGCTAATGCGCGGGTCTGGTCCCGAGATCGCTACAGCGCGGGTCTGGTCCCGAGATCGCCACTGCGCGGGTCTGGTCCCGAGATCGCTACTGCGCGGGTCTGGTCCCGAGATCGCCACTGCGCGGGTCTGGTCCCGAGATCGCTAATGCGCGGGTCTGGTCCCGAGATCGCCACTGCGCGGGTCTGGTCCCGAGATCGCCACTGCGCGGGTCTGGTCCCGAGATCGCCACTGCGCGGGTCTGGTCCCGAGATCGCCACTGCGCGGGTCTGGTCCCGAGATCGCCACTGCGCGGGTCTGGTCCCGAGATCGCCACTGCGCGGGTCTGGTCCCGAGATCGCCACTGCGCGGGTCTGGTCCCGAGATCGCCACTGCGCGGGTCTGGTCCCGAGATCGCCACTGCGCTGGTCTGGTCCCGAGATCGCCACTGCGCGGGTCTGGTCCCGAGATCGCCACTGCGCTGGTCTGGTCCCGAGATCGCCACAGCGCGGGTCTGGTCCCGAGATCGCCACTGCGCTGGTCTGGTCCCGAGATCGCCACTGCGCGGGTCTGGTCCCGAGATCGCCACTGCGCGGGTCTGGTCCCGAGATCGCCACTGCGCTGGTCTGGTCCCGAGATCGCCACTGCGCTGGTCTGGTCCCGAGATCGCCACTGCGCGGGTCTGGTCCCGAGATCGCCACTGCGCGGGTCTGGTCCCGAGATCGCCACTGCGCGGGTCTGGTCCCGAGATCGCCACTGCGCGGGTCTGGTCCCGAGATCGCCACTGCGCTGGTCTGGTCCCGAGATCGCCACTGCGCGGGTCTGGTCCCGAGATCGCCACTGCGCGGGTCTGGTCCCGAGATCGCCACTGCGCTGGTCTGGTCCCGAGATCGCCACTGCGCGGGTCTGGTCCCGAGATCGCCACTGCGCTGGTCTGGTCCCGAGATCGCCACAGCGCGGGTCTGGTCCCGAGATCGCCACTGCGCTGGTCTGGTCCCGAGATCGCCACTGCGCGGGTCTGGTCCCGAGATCGCCACTGCGCGGGTCTGGTCCCGAGATCGCCACTGCGCTGGTCTGGTCCCGAGATCGCCACTGCGCGGGTCTGGTCCCGAGATCGCCACTGCGCGGGTCTGGTCCCGAGATCGCCACTGCGCGGGTCTGGTCCCGAGATCGCCACTGCGCGGGTCTGGTCCCGAGATCGCCACTGCGCTGGTCTGGTCCCGAGATCGCCACTGCGCTGGTCTGGTCCCGAGATCGCCACTGCGCGGGTCTGGTCCCGAGATCGCCACTGCGCGGGTCTGGTCCCGAGATCGCCACTGCGCGGGTCTGGTCCCGAGATCGCCACTGCGCGGGTCTGGTCCCGAGATCGCCACTGCGCGGGTCTGGTCCCGAGATCGCCACTGCGCGGGTCTGGTCCCGAGATCGCCACTGCGCGGGTCTGGTCCCGAGATCGCCACTGCGCTGGTCTGGTCCCGAGATCGCCACTGCGCTGGTCTGGTCCCGAGATCGCCACTGCGCGGGTCTGGTCCCGAGATCGCCACTGCACATCTCTCACCAATGGAAGAGAGCGAAGGGGCGTCGTCCATATTTTTTTACAGTCTATGGTGTGCGCTGATGGATCCTCCCTCCGACACACACACACACACACACACTCACCCAGTATGTGAACGCGTGCGTGTGCGCTGATGGATCCTCCCTCCGACACACACGTGCAGCTGAACATCTGACCATCGTTCACCTCAGCGCTGTTGATCCTCAGAGTCCCGTTAGAGAAGAGCTTGTAACGAGAGCCCTGCAGAGAGAGAGTGTGTGTGTGAGAAACCTGACGTCAGGTCACCTGATCAGACCATGATGAGTGTGTTCACCTCCTCACTGATCGGGATGCTTTTGCGGTACCATGTGACCCGTGGTTCAGGAGTGCCCTGAGCGTGGCAGTGCAGGAGACCTGGCTGACCCTCCTCGATGTGTGTGTCCTGCGGCCTCACAATCCACTCTGGAGAAGCTGTAAAACACACACACACACACACACACACTGTAACGGTCACTTAATAGCATTTATGGTAGTTCGAGGTACAATGAGAACAGCGCATGTGCGTAGAGAGTGTGTCAGTAATAGATGTGACAGGTGAGGAGAAGAGATAACCACTCAACCGGCTTTTGTACACTTTCTTTTATTTCCCTTTATATTTGTGACCAGAGTTGAATGTTTATTTGTATGCTTTTTCTCACTCAATCCGGATGATCCGGATGTATGCGGATGAGTGTTTTATTAAACCCGGGGAAAATACGCCGTCTCTCGTGCATCTTTTCCTCCGACACCACATACTGTTTTTTTCTCTGGGCAACAACATCTCAACTTTGAGATCAGTGTGTGTTGTGTCAGATGAGTGTGTGTTGGGTCAGATGAGTGTGTGTTGTGTCAGATGAGTGTGTGTTGTGTCAGATGAGTGTGAGTGTGTGTTGTGTCAGATGAGTGTGTGTTGTGTCAGATGAGTGTGTGTTGGGTCAGATGAGTGTGTGTTGGGTCAGATGAGTGTGTGTTGTGTCAGATGAGTGTGTGTTGTGTCAGATGAGTGTGTGTTGTGTCAGATGAGTGTGTGTTGGGTCAGATGAGTGTGTGTTGTGTTAGATGAGTGTGTGTTGTGTCAGATGAGTTTGTGTTGTGTCAGATGAGTGTGTGTTGGGTCAGATGAGTGTGTGTTGTGTCAGATGAGTGTGAGTGTGTGTTGTGTCAGATGAGTGTGTGTTGTGTCAGATGAGTGTGTGTTGGGTCAGATGAGTGTGTGTTGTGTTAGATGAGTGTGTGTTGTGTCAGATGAGTGTGTGTTGTGTCAGATGAGTGTGTGTTGGGTCAGATGAGTGTGTGTTGTGTTAGATGAGTGTGTGTTGTGTCAGATGAGTTTGTGTTGTGTCAGATGAGTGTGTGTTGGGTCAGATGAGTGTGAGTGTGTGTTGTGTCAGATGAGTGTGTGTTGTGTCAGATGAGTGTGTGTTGTGTCAGATGAGTGTGTGTTGGGTCAGATGAGTGTGTGTTGTGTCAGATGAGTGTGTGTTGTGTCAGATGAGTGTGTGTTGTGTCAGATGAGTGTGTGTTGGGTCAGATGAGTGTGTGTTGTGTCAGATGAGTGTGAGTGTGTGTTGTGTCAGATGAGTGTGTGTTGTGTCAGATGAGTGTGTGTTGTGTCAGATGAGTGTGTGTTGGGTCAGATGAGTGTGTGTTGTGTTAGATGAGTGTGTGTTGTGTCAGATGAGTGTGTATTGTGTCAGATGAGTGTGTGTTGGGTCAGATGAGTGTGTGTTGTGTTAGATGAGTGTGTGTTGTGTCAGATGAGTTTGTGTTGTGTCAGATGAGTGTGTGTTGGGTCAGATGAGTGTGTGTTGTGTCAGATGAGTGTGAGTGTGTGTTGTGTCAGATGAGTGTGTGTTGTGTCAGATGAGTGTGAGTGTGTGTTGTGTCAGATGAGTGTGTGTTGTGTCAGATGAGTGTGTGTTGGGTCAGATGAGTGTGTGTTGGGTCAGATGAGTGTGTGTTGTGTCAGATGAGTGTGTGTTGTGTCAGATGAGTGTGTGTTGTGTCAGATGAGTGTGTGTTGGGTCAGATGAGTGTGTGTTGTGTTAGATGAGTGTGTGTTGTGTCAGATGAGTTTGTGTTGTGTCAGATGAGTGTGTGTTGGGTCAGATGAGTGTGTGTTGTGTCAGATGAGTGTGAGTGTGTGTTGTGTCAGATGAGTGTGTGTTGTGTCAGATGAGTGTGTGTTGGGTCAGATGAGTGTGTGTTGTGTTAGATGAGTGTGTGTTGTGTCAGATGAGTGTGTGTTGTGTCAGATGAGTGTGTGTTGGGTCAGATGAGTGTGTGTTGTGTCAGATGAGTTTGTGTTGTGTCAGATGAGTGTGTGTTGGGTCAGATGAGTGTGAGTGTGTGTTGTGTCAGATGAGTGTGTGTTGTGTCAGATGAGTGTGTGTTGTGTCAGATGAGTGTGTGTTGGGTCAGATGAGTGTGTGTTGTGTCAGATGAGTGTGTGTTGTGTCAGATGAGTGTGTGTTGTGTCAGATGAGTGTGTGTTGGGTCAGATGAGTGTGTGTTGTGTCAGATGAGTGTGTGTTGTGTCAGATGAGTGTGAGTGTGTGTTGTGTCAGATGAGTGTGTGTTGTGTCAGATGAGTGTGTGTTGTGTCAGATGAGTGTGTGTTGGGTCAGATGAGTGTGTGTTGGGTCAGATGAGTGTGTGTTGTGTCAGATGAGTTTGTGTTGTGTCAGATGAGTGTGTGTTGGGTCAGATGAGTGTGTGTTGTGTCAGATGAGTGTGAGTGTGTGTTGTGTCAGATGAGTGTGTGTTGTGTCAGATGAGTGTGTGTTGGGTCAGATGAGTGTGTGTTGTGTTAGATGAGTGTGTGTTGTGTCAGATGAGTGTGTGTTGTGTCAGATGAGTGTGTGTTGGGTCAGATGAGTGTGTGTTGTGTTAGATGAGTGTGTGTTGTGTCAGATGAGTTTGTGTTGTGTCAGATGAGTGTGTGTTGGGTCAGATGAGTGTGAGTGTGTGTTGTGTCAGATGAGTGTGTGTTGTGTCAGATGAGTGTGTGTTGGGTCAGATGAGTGTGTGTTGTGTTAGATGAGTGTGTGTTGTGTCAGATGAGTGTGTGTTGTGTCAGATGAGTGTGTGTTGGGTCAGATGAGTGTGTGTTGTGTCAGATGAGTGTGTGTTGTGTCAGATGAGTGTGAGTGTGTGTTGTGTCAGATGAGTGTGTGTTGTGTCAGATGAGTGTGTGTTGTGTCAGATGAGTGTGTGTTGGGTCAGATGAGTGTGTGTTGTGTTAGATGAGTGTGTGTTGTGTCAGATGAGTGTGTATTGTGTCAGATGAGTGTGTGTTGGGTCAGATGAGTGTGTGTTGTGTTAGATGAGTGTGTGTTGTGTCAGATGAGTTTGTGTTGTATCAGATGAGTGTGTGTTGGGTCAGATGAGTGTGTGTTGTGTTAGATGAGTGTGTGTTGTGTCAGATGAGTTTGTGTTGTGTCAGATGAGTGTGTGTTGGGTCAGATGAGTGTGTGTTGGGTCAGATGAGTGTGTGTTGTGTCAGATGAGTGTGTGTTGTGTCAGATGAGTGTGAGTGTGTGTTGTGTCAGATGAGTGTGTGTTGTGTCAGATGAGTGTGTGTTGGGTCAGATGAGTGTGTGTTGTGTCAGATGAGTGTGTGTTGTGTCAGATGAGTTTGTGTTGTGTCAGATGAGTGTGTGTTGGGTCAGATGAGTGTGTGTTGTGTTAGATGAGTGTGTGTTGTGTCAGATGAGTTTGTGTTGTGTCAGATCAGTGTGTGTTCGGTCATATCAGTGTGTGTTGGGTCAGATGAGTGTGTGTTGGGTCAGATGAGTGTGTGTTGGGTCAGATGAGTGTGTGTTGGGTCAGATGAGTGTGTGTTGAGTGTGTGTTGTGTCAGATGAGTGTGTGTTGTGTCAGATGAGTTTGTGTTGTGTCAGATGAGTGTGTGTTGGGTCAGATGAGTGTGTGTTGTGTTAGATGAGTGTGTGTTGTGTCAGATGAGTTTGTGTTGTGTCAGATCAGTGTGTGTTCGGTCATATCAGTGTGTGTTGGGTCAGATGAGTGTGTGTTGGGTCAGATGAGTGTGTGTTGGGTCAGATGAGTGTGTGTTGAGTGTGTGTTGGGTCAGATGAGTGTGTGTTGAGTGTGTGTTGTGTCAGATGAGTGTGTGTTGTGTCAGATGAGTTTGTGTTGTGTCAGATGAGTGTGTGTTGGGTCAGATGAGTGTGTGTTGTGTTAGATGAGTGTGTGTTGTGTCAGATGAGTTTGTGTTGTGTCAGATCAGTGTGTGTTCGGTCATATCAGTGTGTGTTGGGTCAGATGAGTGTGTGTTGGGTCAGATGAGTGTGTGTTGGGTCAGATGAGTGTGTGTTGAGTGTGTGTTGGGTCAGATGAGTGTGTGTTGGGTCAGATGAGTGTGTGTTGGGTCAGATCAGTGTGTGTTCGGTCATATCAGTGTGTGTTGGGTCAGATGAGTGTGTGTTGGGTCAGATGAGTGTGTGTTGGGTCAGATGAGTGTGTGTTGGGTCAGATGAGTGTGTGTTGAGTGTGTGTTGGGTCAGATGAGTGTGTGTTGGGTCAGATGAGTGTGTGTTGGGTCAGATGAGTGTGTGTTCGGTCATATCAGTGTGTGTTGGGTCAGATGAGTGTGTGTTGAGTGTGTGTTGGGTCAGATGAGTGTGTGTTGGGTCAGATGAGTGTGTGTTGGGTCAGATCAGTGTGTGTTCGGTCATATCAGTGTGTGTTGGGTCAGATGAGTGTGTGTTGGGTCAGATGAGTGTGTGTTGGGTCAGATGAGTGTGTGTTGGGTCAGATGAGTGTGTGTTGAGTGTGTGTTGGGTCAGATGAGTGTGTGTTGGGTCAGATGAGTGTGTGTTGGGTCAGATGAGTGTGTGTTCGGTCATATCAGTGTGTGTTGGGTCATATCAGTGTGTGTTGGGTCAGATGAGTGTGTGTTGGGTCAGATGAGTGTGTGTTGGGTCAGATGAGTGTGTGTTGGGTGTGTGTTGGGTCAGATGAGTGTGTGTTGGGTCAGATGAGTGTGTGTTCGGTCATATGAGTGTGTGTTGGGTCAGATGAGTGTGTGTTGGGTCAGATGAGTGTGTGTTCGGTCATATCAGTGTGTGTTGGGTCAGATGAGTGTGTGTTGGGTCAGATGAGTGTGTGTTCGGTCATATCAGTGTGTGTTGGGTCAGATGAGTGTGTGTTGGGTCAGATGAGTGTGTGTTGGGTCAGATGAGTGTGTGTTGGGTGTGTGTTGGGTCAGATGAGTGTGTGTTCGGTCATATGAGTGTGTGTTGGGTCAGATGAGTGTGTGTTGGGTCAGATGAGTGTGTGTTCGGTCATATCAGTGTGTGTTGGGTCAGATGAGTGTGTGTTGGGTCAGATGAGTGTGTGTTGGGTCAGATGAGTGTGTGTTGGGTGTGTGTTGGGTCAGATGAGTGTGTGTTGGGTCAGATGAGTGTGTGTTCGGTCATATGAGTGTGTGTTGGGTCAGATGAGTGTGTGTTGGGTCAGATGAGTGTGTGTTGGGTCAGATGTGTGTGTGTTGGGTGTGTGTTGGGTCAGATGAGTGTGTGTTGGGTCAGATGTGTGTGTGTTGGGTGTGTGTTGGGTCAGATGAGTGTGTGTTGGGTCAGATGAGTGTGTGTTGGGTGTGTGTTGGGTCAGATGAGTGTGTGTTGGGTCAGATGAGTGTGTGTTCGGTCATATGAGTGTGTGTTGGGTCAGATGAGTGTGTGTTGGGTCAGATGAGTGTGTGTTGGGTCAGATGTGTGTGTGTTGGGTGTGTGTTGGGTCAGATGAGTGTGTGTTGGGTCAGATGTGTGTGTGACTCACTGGCGACAGTGACCTCGAGCTCCTGCTGCTTGGTTCCGGCCCGGTTGCGAGCGACGCAGGTGTAGAGGCCCGAGTCTGAGGTGTGTGTGGAGCTGAAGATCAGGTCTCTGTCGCGCTGGTAGACTCGACCCTCAGACGCCACACGAGCACCAGCGCGCTCCCACCACACCTGAGGCTCCGGCTGACCCCGAGGAGGATCACAGCTCACACTCGCCCTGATGGAGGACGAGAACACCCGAGACATGCGCTCGCCCATCTCGCTGATCTCTACACACACACACACACACACAGCAGATAAACACCTGTTCTGTCAGGACCACTATCGTCAAATACAAATGACAATTAGCATACAGTTTGGATTGGCGGTCTGGTTCAGTTCTGGGCAAGAGCAGCCTAGCATGGATAAGAGCAGCAATAACCCCCCTTAGGGTAAACAGAACACAACCAACATGAATGTGTTGCAGACGTCATTAATTCAAGATTTTAAAGTATAACGTAATGCGAGAATTCAAGGGGACTCAGAATGCCATCCTGACTGACGAGAGGTGGAGCTGGGGAGGGAGGAGGGTAATCCGCTCCTGAGAAACACGACAGCTGCTGATAATACTGAAGGAGCTTATATATGAGTACAGTGATGGGCGTCGTATTCCTACAGGTCGAGGGTCAGCTGAGAGTCACTGATGCGCGTCGACTAACGAGACCTGCCAGAACTGACACTACGCTTAATATCTGAGTGTTATACAAAAAATACACTTTAGGATCAATTAACGTTCTCCGTTTATTCATACACCGACACCATCCATTACAACTTGTGCACTAAAACAACCACCGCTCTTCCGGGAACATCATAATAAGAGTCCCCTTTCAGTTTCGGTAAACGGTCATGTGAAATATTAAACTATATTTAGCATAGAGGTATAATGTGCATGAACACATTGTATAATGTCTTAAACTTAACACTGAGAACAGCAGCATTCAGTGGAAACACTGAGCTGAGCTGTCAGAACTCATCAACTACTCCCACAATTGTGTGTGTGAAAGTGTAAGTGAGTGTGTGTGTGTGTGAGAGAGTAAGTGAGTGTGTGTGTGTGTGTGAGAGAGTGAGTGTGTATGTGAGTGTGTATGTGAGTGTTTCATCTCACCTGCGATCCTGAGCGCTGCCTCTACGTGCACATGTTTGTTCTCTCCATACTGAGCCACACACTTATACACACCTGTGCTGCGCTGCTTCACCTGAGTGATGTGCAGTGTGCCGTTAGCATACACCACAACCCTGCACACACACACACACACACAGGTTAGTCACAGGTGAGTTGTTCTTAGGAGTAAAATAACTGTAACTGTACAGAATTCAGCAACATGACAAATTGTTTATTCTATTAATAACTAGAATATGAACAATTCTGCCAAAAGCGAGTAATTAGTGTAACTGTAGTGTTTACTGTTGCTAAGCAACGTCACAACACACACACACACAGAATGTGGGTCACGGGTGTGTTTTCATGGCATCAGACGCGGCTCTTCCAGGCAGAAACTGTTTGATCAAACACAATCAAACATTCAGACTCACAGTCAATACAGACTGAAGAGAGGGAGAGAAACACGGGTAATCCCAGAATCCTCTGTGTGTGTGTGTGTGTGTGTGTGTGTGTTTCTTCAGCACGTTCACAGCTGAAGATGTTTCTATTAACACTTTTCAAGCTGACTAACTAGGAGATGAGAATCAAACCGTGACTGAGAGAAACAGGCAGATCAAATAAGATGAAGATTATGAAGATGATTCTGGTGAGATCTGCAGTGTGTGTGTTGACGTTTTGAGATTAGCACAGGATGTTATTAGCGCATTAAACATCATCAAAGCAGAACATCACTGCTGAACGTGCCCAAACATTCACTGGACTACCCATAATGCACCAGTCAAACACTGAATGGCATGATGGATCATTTATCAGTGGGTGGTCAGACATTCTGACACGCTTTAAGGCCCTGATATGCGCAGGATACGCAAGTTCTTCGCCAAGTAAAAATAAGTTGTAAGTCTTTATCAGCGATATACTGTTAGCGAACATCCCAGCGCCGCCTCATGTTTTTACTCGCGTCTGACCTCGACTGAGCAGGAGAAATGAAGCGGCGGAGATCCACACCTCAGAGAAGGCGGAGCCTCAGGGCCACGCCCACCTCCTGAAACACTCTAAATCAACCTTTTGGATTCGCTGGAAGTATATCGGGCCTTTACACTTCAAGCACATGCTCTCAACCTCAGTCAGAATCTGAAGGGGACATATTATGCACCTTTTCACTATGGAAGCATATGGGTAGCAATATTCAATTTGAAATGTAATATGCAAAATGACAATGCATTTCTGTATTTACATTTACATTTTCAATTACATTTGTGAAACGTTTGGTGCAAAATGAAAATGAAAAATCAATTATATAATTTACATTTGCCTAGTTTTAATATGTAAATTGAATACATATTTGAATGCTTTATAAGTTGCAAAGTGAAAATGAAAATGTATTACAGAAATGATTAGATATGTTTAACATGTTCAAGCAAAAACTGTAGCAAAATGATATGATATAATGATATTATTTTTGTAATTGCACTTGCATTTTCATTAAATGTCCCGCAATGAATATTGCAAAATTAAATTTTTGCAACAGACATGGTCAATAGTGTTCAGTGCTCGTCTGAGCTCAACCACAGAACAGTTTCATGCTTTGCTGGATCTTTTATCATTGCGTTAGAACTGGTCTCTGTTGTCGCGTGCGAAACCAAATGTCGTGCCGTGAGTGTAAACGTGCAGATTAAGGGCCGGTAATATTATAATAAAATCCTCTTCCTACATCAGAAGGAGAGCGAAATCTGATCGGATTATTTTTTGTCATGCTAGCAGAGAAAGGCTCACCAACACAAAGCTACTGGGCTTCACTTCTCATGTTTTCTGTGTTGGCAGAGGCACCTGATTATAGCACTGACACACGGAGAAAGTCAGATTTTCATGATATGTCTCCTTTAAAGGACTCACTGGTCTAATGTAAAAAGTGAGCACTGGAGACCTGGAGCTTGTTTGGTGTCGTTACCCGAGGTGTAAACACTCCGAGTGATGAAGTGTCTCACCGTGATGTGTTGACGACGGGTTCTGTGTCGTGGAACCACTGGAGAACCGGCGGAGGCTTGGCTCTGAACCCACAGTGAAACACAGCGTCCTCGTTACGCAGAACCACCTGATCCACTGGAGCCACCAGCACACGGGGGACAGTCTTATCTGCACACACACACACACACACACACACAGAGAGAGAGAAGAGTTAGGTTCTGATATTATTAATATACAAACACACACACACACACACTAGGGGTGTAACGATACCCTCATGTCATGATTCGATACATATCACGATACTGAACTCACAATACGATATTATTGCGATACTCCAAGACATATGATAAAAGGTTAACATAAAAATGTGCTGTTGATTAAAATGCTATATTTAGTATTACATTGTGTGTGTAAATGAATAGTCTTGGACTTGGTGCTGAAACCCAATGAACAATAGAGACACCAGAAAAACAATATTCATGATTCTGAAGCTGAAAGTACAGAAGTATTTCAGATGAATATGCTTGATCTGTCACTGACTAGATATATTTAAAATAATGTCGGCCAGTTTTTACTGGTAACATCAGATATTTGGCATTACAGTATCAGGACACACACATATCCCCCCATTGCATTATTATACATTACATTCAACATTATATATAGTAGTTTAATGTAGTTCTGACACTAAAACTATGATAACTTGATTTTTTTCTCACAGTAATTTTTATCTTGGGTGAACTATCCACGATACATATTGTTGCATTTTGTTATTGCGATATATTGTGACACGATATTTTGTTACAGCCTTAACACCTGATCTTAATAATATACAGACACACACACACACACACTTGTATAATTATTCTGTATATATAAACACACACATGCATGTATATATTTAAGATTTTTTATTTATTTATATATAAAATATTTATATTTATATATAATATAAATTATATAAATATATACAGTGTATACATGCAAATATTTCTCAAATATATAGATGCATGTGTGTTTATTTATATATACAAAATAGTTATACACAGTACACACACATATATGTAAACACAAACTGTTATTTTGGATGCGATTAATAAATAATAAAGTACACAACATGTGGAGCCGGTCGCTGAGACCTGTGTGAATGATTGAATATTACAAGCATATGCATTTTAAAATCATACTGATCTACTTTTTAATATGAATCAACATTTTTTAGATTGCAATACAATTCGAATGAAGGCAGAATAAAATTAAAAGATGCAACAGTCGCGTTCAGAGATCATCAGATGACGGACACGCTCGTGTAAGCGTTTACTCTCCTCTATTCTTCTGCTAAATCTCCTCTTCCTCGCTCTCTCCTTTCATTTGTAATTTTCATGCTCTGGCTGATCTCTCTATTCATCAGCGGGGCTTTTCTTCTGTCTGCAGGTGTGTGTGTGTGTGTGTGTGTGTGTGTGTGAGCAGCACAGGTGGCTGATGGGAAGGCTGGCCGGGGTGTTGGGTTACGCTTTATACATTTCTGCTTTGCTTTGCACATGAGGTGACAAACATAACAGAGCGCATGAAAACATCTGCAGTCGCACGCGATAAACCAGACAACATCTTCAGACTCATCTGACCTAAACCTGCTCGCGCTGACACTCTAATGCTGGGGTTTTGCACCTGGGATCAAAAGAAAAAAATTAAACAAAAATTAAAAATTTTATACTAATACTATTTCATGCTTATTTATATTATTAATTTTCATAGTATAAATTTGGTCTTTATGCCTTTTAAATGTTAGGATGGGGGTCTGAGAGATCGGAAACCCCTGATCTAATATAATCCACAAAACACATCCGATCTAAAAGCTGCCAAATAAAGAACCTGTCTGCCCAACACTTGTGCATCAATTAATAAAAGTTACACATAGATCAATAGTGGACAAAAATGTCTGTGTCCAAAAACTGTCAGAGCACAGACTTTAGCTTGGTCTCATTTTAAAAAAATTTGTTGAAGTAAAAAAAGTTTAAAAAGTAAAAAGTTTTAGAGGTTTAAGTTTATGAAAATTATTTATGAACAATATTTTATTCAAAATGTATATTTTATAAAACATGTCGAACTCTAAAACTGCTAGAAAATCAAAGCCATAAATCTGAATTAGTTGTGTTCCAAATTTGGGGTTGATATGTCAGAAATGAGCTTTCAGAGAGAGTGTGTTTGCAGGACCAGATGTTCCCCGTCAGATCACTCACCGGGACACAGCAGTTGGGTTTGTGATTTAAATATTTCAAGCACATATACAAACACACACACACTATTTTTTTTTATTACACGCATACAAACCATACTCTGACATGCATACCCACACACACACACACACACACACACACACACAATTATCGCTGCAGAATTTATCCGATTGGCTCTATAATATGCAGAAGCAGAAAACAGGAATAAAGCGAGTATTTGCTTTATGAGCCAAACCTGAGAAAATGGCACATCTGGTAAAACATTGTACAAAATTAAATTTTGAAGCCTTGCCAACAGAATGAAAGCCTTTTAACAAATACTGCATCATATTATAGTTAAATGGCCCTGAGATTAAAAACTGCAGTTTTAATGGGGACATTTTTGTCCTTAAGGTGCTGAGAGGAACTATTTTGTGTTACTGGTGTAAAATAGATTTATTAAAGGATATGGGGGTGAAATAATAAAATTCCAATAAAAATACACACCTGTGCCAATATTTATGCAGTTGGCATTAACACAGGCAAAATTATCAAAAAACCATACTGAAAAATACAGAAATGTCCATAAGGGGTCGCACAAGGGTTAAAGCTCATAGTGTTACCGATGATGTTGAGCGTGATGTTGTGGCTACTGCACACTTGTCCTGCTGCGTTTCGAGCACAGCAGTAGTAAATCCCAGAATCCCCTGGGCTGAGGTCGCTCAGCGTGAGGTTCCGGTCCTTCCCGACCAGCGGTTCTCCATCTTTGAACCATTTACTGCTCGGCCTGTACGGGTCACAAACATCTTCAGAATCAGCATCTACATCACTCACAGCTGGTCTTTAGTCATGTGATGCGTTTAGTGCAGGGATCAACATTAACGGGCAAGTGAAAATGAATACTTGCCCGACCGGACAACTAGCCTGATTAAAACGTCAAGAACAAAAAATAACTAGGGAATCACCAAAACACGAGAATGATTCTGCATTAATTTAGTGTAAGTGGCGATTGATAGTGCATAATAATATAATATATAATGTACTGATGGAAACAAGGTTGTGCTGCTGTTGAGGAAACAAATGAGCGCAGCACACACAGAACACACACAGCTAACACACTGCGGTGAAAATACAAAATGTGTCGCTTTTATATTTATAACATATGATACGGTTAAGGAACATCACATGACCAACAGTGCTGAATACCCTCAGGATTGAAAATGTGACACTGATTTAATGACAGTTCAGTAAACAAGTTATTAATATTAAATCACTTACATTTTAACTGCAATATTGACTGATTTTGTTCTATTTCAGCAGCGAAAATAGTTCCAAACAAAGATCACAGCAGAACCACAGCGCATCTCACAGCAACACTCAACCGTGTTTCATTACTGAATGATTCAGCGTTTTGAACGAATCGGTTGAGTCAAAGATTCAATGACTCATTCATAAACAACTGCCTCATTCCTGAACGAATCAGCCGTTTGAACGAATCGTTTGAATAAATGACTCAATGACTCGCTCATTAAGACGGTCACCTGCCGCCACCTACTGGTGGTTTAGTTTCATGTTTAAAAGTATCATTCTTTTCAATATTTCTTATTTATATATTCAAAAAACATTTATTCATAACATTATTTAATGCAGTTGTAATTTTTCAGTGTAAATTATTTCATTTGATTGGTAACAGCCCTATAGTGTCTTATTATCCTAATTTAATTTATTGATAAAATTTAAGAATTTAAAATGAAAAATTAAGCATATGTTTAAAACGATTAGGGAAAAAGCCCTTTATAAAGATTAAAATGTCATAAATATGCAGATTTAATTATCAGGGGTGCAAACACATGTATGGTAATCGAAGCCCTCGTCCCACGGCAAATATCCAGATACTACATTGCCACCATCCCCAACCCACCCCTATAGGCACATAGAGTCAAATGAAATTTAGAAAAACTATCTTGCACTTCTTCTTCTTGCTTTACTGCTACTTCCTGAAAACAATTTCACCTGATGATTTGAATAGCTCTTTTTGTAAAGAATTAATAATTCTAGGATGATTGGGGTAATTGTGTAGGGTAGGCCTAGTGCATCTGCATAGAAACTAATAAACAAAATACAAATATAAATACAATAAAACACAAATACACGAGAAATAAAGCAGTGCTTTATGTTTTTCAGGTAAATTAACTGTATTAAGTATTAATACAGTTTATCTTTTGACAAAACGTGATTTTTCTCTTTCTCTTTTGTTGTTTGATTAACTTTGGTGACACAAACAGCTGCAGATATATTGGGTGCTGTCCCTTTAAGACGAATGCACGTATCTAATACCGGTAATGACACGCATCCGTTTTATTTTGACTGCGTTTACGGGGAAACTCGTTGAGACGGACACTGGCTTATTTTTTCGTGCACATGTCTGTTCAAACACAAATAGATAAGAAAGAAAAGGGAATTCGGTGTTCACGAACTTCACGTGCTGTCTGCGACTGCGTGGCTCTGTGCGCCGACAGACCATCTACATTTGGATGTTAAACATAATATATATAGCCTGATACAGCAAAGACAACGTCGGCAGTATTGACGGCAAAATAGGCTACAGAATATTTCGTTCTGTAGGCCTATTGACAGGGGCAATATTTGAAAATCGATAATTAGGCATATTTTTTAAATTACAATTATATATGCATTTGTCAAAACCGAGAGACTTTCAAGCATCAAAATGTAATTTATTAATATGTATTTGCGCCTTCTATTTTGTCTGAAAACTTCCAACACTCGTGCGTGTCGCGTGAAAAATAGGCGTCGGTTGCGGTTCTATTTCTAGCACGCGATTTTGGCGCGGCTCGAGAAGTGTGTGTGTGTCACGCAGGCATTGTGCTCTAACACAAGCTCTAACCAGTTAACATGAGAGCCGACATAAAAACGGACACTCCACGCCACGCAGAGAGAAATGTGATGCAGTGGCAGATCCAGATGTTAAGTTAAAAATGTGTTCATGCACATTATATCTTTATGCTGAATATTGTTTAATATTTCACATGACCGTTTACCGAAACTAAAAAGGGGACTTTTATTATGAAGTCCCCGGAAGAGTGGTTTTTTTTTTTTTTGGAGCACGAGTGGTGTTGGATGGTGTCTGTGGAGAAATAAAACGGAGAACGTTAATCGATACTGAAGTGTATTTTTTGTATAACATTGGTAGCAGAGGATGGATAGCAACTATAGAGTACCGCCAAACTTTGATGAAGGAAAACCATATGAAAGTTGGAAGAATGAAGTCGCGATTTGGACCAGAGTTACTGAACTCGAAAAGAAAAAACAGGCGCTTGCTGTGGCTTTGGCGCTGTCGGGGAGAGCGAGAGAAACGGCGATGGAAATACCGGTAGACGATCTGAATAATGACACTGGCATGAACACTTTACTTACGAAACTCGATGACTTGTTTCTCAAAGAAGAAAAGGACCAAGTTTACGAGGCGTACTCGAGCTTTGACCGGATTATGAAAGATAGCAGTGTTTCCATGACAGACTATATAATTGATTTTGAACAGCGGTACTCGCGGATGCGTAAATATAAGATGGAGCTTCCCGATGCAGTATTAGCATTCAAACTGCTGGACGCTGCGTGCTTAGAAGTGAAAGATCGACAGTTAGCGCTGACAGCATGTACAAATTTGGATTTTGCGTCAATGAAGTCAGCACTGAAGAGGATTTTCGGAGGAAAGTCTGCTTCTACAGTGAGGATTAATCAGGAAACAGCATATGTGACAGAACAAAGGCGACAAAGGAGCAAGCCATGGTCGCAAAATGTTCAGCAAAAGACACCACTGCCTGGCACTAACCCTCTGGACAGGTATGGACGCAGATCAAAATGTGCTGTTTGTCAAAGCACATTCCACTGGGCCAAAGACTGTCCACACAGAGGTGAGCAAGTCAAACTAACTGAAGATTGTAGAACAGATGATATAGAGGAGTGCAACATTACTCTGTATACAAAAGAGTCGCCCACTCAAGCAGAAATATTTATGACAGAGTGTTTCGGCTCAGCAATAATAGACACTGCATGCACACGGACTGTGTGTGGACAGGAATGGATAAATAGCTACATCGCTGAACTAAGCCAAAACGAGATAAAAGACCTGAGGAAGACAGAAACTCACAGTCACAGACCCTTTAAGTTTGGTGATGGAAAAGTGGTCTATTCCAACAGAAAGTTGAAAATTCCTGCAAAGATTGGACAAACTAGGTGTCATATTGAAACTGAAGTTGTGCCAGCGAACATTCCACTACTCTTGAGCAAGGCATCCATGAAAAGAGCAGGGACAGTGCTAGATATGGAAAATGACAGTGCGGTGATGTTCAGTCAACCTGTAAAACTTGACTTTACAAGCTCTGGTCATTACTGTGTAAACATTATGGACAATGAAAAGAAAAACATTCAAAGTGATGACTGTGTCTTGGTAGCTGTTGAAGATGTCACCCTTACGGAACAAAAGAATGCGGATGTACAAAGTCAGTGTGACGAGGAAATACTGACAATTTCAGACAAAATGAGCTCAGCAGAAAAACACAAAGTCCTGATGAAGCTTCACAGACAATTTGGTCATGCTTCTGCTGACAGACTGCAGAGACTTCTTACTAGCTCAGGAAATAAAGATGCAGAATGTAGTGTCATTCTGGAGAAAATTGTGAGTGAATGTGAAACGTGTCAAAGATACAGTACAGGGTTCCCGCGGGGTCTTAAAAAGTCTTAAAAAGTCTAAAATTCTGAACTTCAAATTTAAGGCCTTAAAAAGGGTTTACCCTCGTTTATTTCCAGAAACGCTGGCCGCAGAAAGTTATTACAAAGTAGCAAAAAAGTATCGAGTCGTAGCCTACAAAGCGGAGCTCTAGAGCAGGGTCTCCAACACGTCGCTCGCGGCCTGACTGGAGGTCGCTCGCCAAGAGGCCGTTCACATATCGCGTCTTTTGCGCGCTCAAGTTCGTTCAAATGTATATAGGCACGCGGTAAGCGTGCTCATAATAGAAGCGACACGCTCGTTTTTTCCAGGCGCTGTCTGAAAGCTCAGTCAACAGGAATGATGGGGGTGCACCCAAACACTACGGGTGTTCTCTTCTCCGTAAATAAATCTTGTAGCAGAGCTACAGCAAGCGTTTTTCGTTGGTGGGAAATCCATTAGCCACTAAAACTTCTTTGTCGTTGTGGAGACGCAGGGCATGGTTGCATAGCAACGACAGACGCCACGGGAAAATCGGACCTAATTTTACTATTAATAATAAAAGATAAGCTAAACTAAAGTGCATTGTAAATGTCAGTAATTTATCTTTTTGGACTCATTCTTTTTATAAAAAAAATATTTAAAGTCTGAAATATGTGAGGTTTATCTTTTTATAAAACCTTTTTTGTCAAACCTTTATTTTAACTTGTACATGTTAGTATATAACATGCAAGACACAAATATTCATTTTTAATGGAAATTTATTTGTTATTTGCTGGTTTTCGACATAAAACATGGTGAATTGATTTCATTGTGTAGTATTTGTACTTTTTGAACAGGATTCTGTGATAACCATGATCATTTTTGTCACTATAATCATGAAATTAAATGTTCATGCCATTTCATCTCTAGTCATGATCAACTATGATCAACTAAAATCAAATAATTATGTGTTTTTTACAGTATAATATGCAAAGTACAATTTTCTATAAAAAAAAAAAATTTGATTCTGTTCTTTTATCTGACACGCATTGTTTGGTGTGGAAGGTTACTAATGTGATTTATCTGTAAATTAAATGAATGCTTTTTCAATTACTGAATTCATTGAAATAAAATTAATTCTTTGATTTGAATATTTATTTGGTAATGCGTCGTGTAGGTCTTAAATTTCAATCTTTATGGTCTTAAAATGTCTTAAAAAGGTCTTAAATTTGACTTACTGAAACCTGCAAGAACCCTGACAGTAAGACCAAACCAAAGCCTGCTGTTGGCCTACCACTGGCATCTCAGTACAACGAAACTGTTGCAGTAGATCTACATGAACTTGAACCAGGTGTGTGGTATCTCCACATTATTGACCAGTTCACAAGGTTTAGTGCAGGCAGCATACTGACCACTAAGAAGTCCTCTGAAATAGTGAAACACTTTGTCCATGTCTGGATAAGTGTCCATGGTCCACCTCAGAAACTGTTCAGTGACAATGGGGGAGAATTTAATAATGATGAGGTTAGAGACATGGCAGAAAACTTCAATATAGAAATAAAGACAACAGCAGCATACAGCCCGTGGAGTAATGGACTTACAGAGCGACACAACCAAACACTTACAGAGATCATAATGAAAGTGAAGTCAAGTAACGGCTGTGACTGGGACACTGCATTGGACTGGGCTCTTATGGCAAAGAACACCATGCAAAATGTCCATGGCTACAGTCCACATCAGTTGGTGTTTGGACAGAATCCCAACCTGCCCTCTGTGTTAACCGACAAGCCCCCAGCTTTAGAGGGCACGACGAAAAGTGAGTGGGTGGCAAAACACATCTCTGCTTTACATGCATCAAGAAAGGCGTTCACAGAAGCAGAATGTTCCGAAAGAATACGGAGAGCACTACGTAAACAACTACGTCAGACAGATGAGAAATATGAAATGGGTGACAAAGTGTACTACAAGAGAGTTGACTGTCAAGAGTGGAAAGGACCAGGAGTTGTCATTGGCCAGGATGGTGCAGTGGTGTTTGTCAGACATGGAGGAACCTGCATTAGGGTACACTACCTCAGACTAAGAAAAGTAAACAAAGACAGCGGAGATCAACATGTCATTAGGGATGATGCTGAAATTGACACAAACAATATGCAAAGACAGGAGATGACAGGAGCTGCTGTCAACAACACGGAGGGAACAGAAACTGTAACTGAAATACAGCAGAGTTCAGTGCAAACTGAGGATACAGGGGCATCCACTATGGGGCAGAATGTAGCAGCACAACACACTAGTGACGACATAGTGACACAAAGTGATACAGAGCAGGGAACTGATGTCCGTTTAAAAACAGGGCAAGTTCTAAAATACAGAGACAGAGACAGTGGGGCTTTGCACACAGCAAAAGTACTAGGGCGTGCAGGCAAAGCTACTGGCAAATACAAAAACTGGTACAACCTTCTGCTCATTGAACCAACTAATGTTGCAGGCAGTAAAGATTCAGTTGACGTATCATGTTTAGACTGTCTTCAAATGGAACCCGCTGTTACTGATGTTAGTGCCACAAATGTCAGTGAGGATGTATTGGTAACAAAAGATCTATCCTTTGACCTAGCCAAACAAGAAGAGATGAAGAGTTGGAGAGATAACAGTGTGTTTGAGGAAGTTCAGGATGAGGGACAAAAGTGCATCTCTACCAGATGGGTGTGCACTCTCAAGGAAACACTAACTGGACTAGTACCGAAAGCACGATTGGTGGCCAGAGGTTTTGAGGAGTTAAATGTGTTAGAGCTACAAAAAGATTCTCCCACATGTGCTTCTGAGTCTCTTCGACTACTGGTGGCAGTTATTTGTCAAAAACAGTGGACACTTCATTCCATGGATATAAAATCTGCATTTCTGCAGGGAATAGAACTGTCACGTGACATCTACATCAGGCCTCCCCCTGAGGCTATCTGTGAGGGAACATTATGGAAGCTCAAAAAGTGTGTATATGGTCTGGCAGACGCTTCATTGTACTGGTACAATAGAGTAAAAGACATAGTGCTGAAAGCAGGAGGAAAAATGTCCAAGGTCGATCCAGCTGTTTTTTATTGGCTAGATCAGGACTGCACTGTAACTGGGGTGCTTGCCTGTCATGTGGATGACTTCATATGGGGGGGCACACAAAGTTTCTCCACAACCGTAATACCACATCTAAGATCTGTTTTCCAAGTTGGACGTGAGGAACATGATCATTTCTGTTATGTGGGAATAGATTTTGTGACTGTTGACAGAAAAGTACAAATACACCAGGAAAACTACATTCAACACATGCAACACATTCATATGGATCCTTCACGAGCTGTGGAACAAGACTCACCTCTCTGTGAGGAGGAAAAGGATCAGCTCAGGTCCAAAATAGGCCAAATTCTCTGGGTGGCAAGGCAGAGCAGGCCAGATGTCATATTTGATGCTAGCAATTTGACATCCAACATAAAAAATGCAACTGTGCAGACAATCCATGAAGCAAACCGGATAGTGTGCAAACTTAAGTCCAAGAAGGTAATTCTAAACTTCCAACACTTGGGCAGAGACAGTGCTCTTAAGATGGTCGTGTTCAGCGATGCTTCGTTTGGAAATCTTTCAGATGGAGGCACCCAAGGAGGGCACCTGATTCTTTTAATGGGAGAAAATGGAAAATTCTCACCTCTTTCTTGGCAATCAAAGAGAGTCAAGAGGATTGTGCGGAGCACACTTGCTGGTGAAACATTGGCAATGTCTGATGGAATTGACAATTCTATTTTTCTGTCCACACTGTTCTCAGAACTAACTACTGGTGATGCTGAACATGCTCCACCAATAATCTGTGTCACTGACAATCATTCGCTTGCTGATGCAATTAAGTCCACAAAGTCAGTCTCTGAGAAAAGACTCCGCCTGGAGATAAGTAGTATCAAAGAACTTGTCCAAACACAGAGAGTTGAGCGAGTACTGTGGTACAACACAAAAGAACAACTTGCAGACTGCCTTACCAAAAAGGGGGCATCAACTTGTCAGTTACTCAAGGCACTGAGTGAAGGACAATGGAAACTGAATTAAAACAAATAAAAGTCTGTCTTTGAGTTATACTCGAGAGCTTGTTGAAATATACTAGGTTGTATTTTTGTTCAAGGATGTTGTTGTTCAGTATGGCCTGTTAGTATGTTAAATTGAAAGTTATTTATTATAATTTTTTTTTTTTTTTAAAGAGTGGGAGTTTGTTAAGTTAAAAATGTGTTCATGCACATTATATCTTTATGCTGAATATTGTTTAATATTTCACATGACCGTTTACCGAAACTAAAAAGGGGACTTTTATTATGAAGTCCCCGGAAGAGTGGTTTTTTTTTTTTTTGGAGCACGAGTGGTGTTGGAGGGTGTCTGTGGAGAAATAAAACGGATAACGTTAATCGATACTGAAGTGTATTTTTTGTGTAACACAGAGTGAGACAGAAACACTAGTGGTTCACGCTGTTTGCACCCCTGAATTATGTCAAAGCTGACTGAACAGTGATGAGAATATTGCTTCAGAATAAATTATATTTACAACACACACACAAAAAAAAATCATACTTTTCCTGGACAAGCAATTTTTTTACTTTAATTTTTTTTAAATTAATCTTTTTAAGTGAATGACTGAAGGACAAGCACATGAAAAGGCTTAATGTGGAGCCTTGGTTTAGTGTGAGCATCAGACATGTTTGACTCACCGTGGATGTCCATCAATGTGACACTGCAACACGATTCGCTCAGCCTCCTCTAGCTCCGCCTCTGAGGCGGGATCCTTCATGCTGACCGGCCCCCTCTCCAGCCCTGAGACACATAACAACCATCACAATCATACGCTGAATACAACATACCATAGACACATGTGAGTCAGTCAAGTCTCCTTCATTTATATAGTGCTTTAACAGTATAGACGGTTTCAAAGCAGCTTTACAGTGATAACAGGAGATTTGTTTTGGCTTTACAGCAGATCTAGAATAAAGTTATTGTCCAGATAAAGTTAGTTTTGATTGATTCACTTCCGTTGCAAAGATCATTAGTTATTAACTCAGGGGCCGCTAACACGACACCGTTTTACTGAAAACAGGAACTTTTAATGTGTTCTGGCCGTTCATTCACACGACAGTGTTTGGAGCTCGAGAACACACACTTTAAAACATGTTGAAAAACGTGATCATCTCTGTGTAAACTTCAAAAACGTGAATCTGTGTAAACGGTGACGGCGTGCACATGCATATCATGTGTTCAGTCTATAGATATGCGCGTTCGAATATATATGTGCGCAGGCGTGTAGTCATTTTTAAAAAAATGTTTTTTGTTGTGAATCCATGAAATGGATAAAAGAAAAGCAGTTCATGTGATTGCGCTCTGTAAGCCCTGATCGAACGGTACTGATGATGTAAGGCAATACTGACACTAACAGGGGTTGTTTGGTTCATTTAATTTAAACAAAAATCTGAATACACACTATAGAGGACAGAGAGAATGAGAACTGAGCTGTGAAACAGAGAAATCAAGCTGAACGTGTTTGAAAACTACAAAAGATTTAGGCAGGAAAATCAAAGGCGAAGGCAGGAACACTGATCATCTCGACAGGAATAATTACACGGCTGAGGGCGAGACGCAATCTGACACGCGAGAGAGAGAGAGAGAGAGAGAGAGAGTTTGAGCAGAACTCAACAATGACAGAGAGATCCTATGAAACGTGACCTCATTTCCAGAGGCTTCCTGTGACACACTTTTCTTCTAGTGCTGGGCGGTACGACCAAAAATTTATATCACGGTATTTTTCTAAATTATACTGGTTTCACGGTATATGACGGTATTTATTATTATTTTTCCAAGCATGACTGGGTGTTAACCACATGTTGTACTGAGTGAGAGAGGAAATACTGCAGTAGATTGACTTATAATGCCCTATTTTACTGTCATGAGTGAATATTGTAGAGAAATTCCACAGTATTATTAATACAGGTTTGCAAGACCACACGAAATGATGCTGTTTATAAACAGGTGCAGAGCGGTGATCATGAACGCTATCAGGAGATATAAAGAGAGATTAAATGAAAATAACATCAAAACTGTTCTAAAGACAGTCAGTTCCTTCAAAGATGCATTCACATAAAACACCCGCGCCGCGATCTGACTGTGAAACGTGCAGTGCTCATGTTTATTCAACGATGTCAAAGCCTTTTGGAAAATCTATCAGTGGCGGGCAGTGTTGATATTGTGAACCAATGTGGGAAACACTGTCATATAATCTGATAGCTATCATAGTTTAACATATCCATCTTAACCGTTACGCTTAGTTACACATACAGCAGTGCAACAGTGGAAGCGACCCTCTCAAACAGTGTCGTGAGTCGTGACGCGTTCCCAACGTTTAAAGGTGCAGTGTGTCATTTTTAGCAGCATCTAGTGGTGAGGTTGCGAATTGCACCCAACAGAAGTTACGGTGGCCGACAGGAAGTGATGTCGTCGTCTGAGACAGCAGAGAATAGACAGTTAAGCAATGAGGTTTCTTATCAAGATAAATTAAGAAATTAGTGTTACTTGATTATACAGTAAACGATATGTTATTGCGAATATTATTGTTACTTGTTCATCATTGTGTCAGTGTTTTATTCGCTGGCTTTAGCTCGCTTCTTTACACGAAGAACAACATAGTGACGAAACGCGTTTGTCCGTTCAGGGCCACCGTAGACACATGTGGATGTAAGCGGACCCGCGGTGTGTGTAGAGAGAAATGCTCATTCTAAGCTAATAAACACATAACGGTTCATTAAGTAAGGTCTGTATACACCACTGAAAACATCGTTATGTATATTATATTGCATTTCTGACATCAGATCCTCATAAATATTACAAAATGCACCTTTAAGCGACATACACCGGTATTGCAGCATATTAAAAATTCATATCATAAAAAAAAAAATTACAAAAAAATAATAATAATAATAATAATAATTTTCACCAATTCCTTCATTTACATTTGATGTTGAAGGAGGCGTTGCTGGAGGTGAGTGTCTCTCCGGTGGCGCTGCTGGACGCCACACACTGGAAGTTCCCCGTGTCGTTGTGTCGATCCACTGATGTGAACTTCAGGTTACTGCCCTCCTGAAAGCGTCGGGTCGAGTCCTGCACGCGCTGCCCGTCCTGGGTCCACGAGAAGTGTGTGTTCTCCGGGTCGCTGACCTCACAGCGCAGGATCGCACTGCGCCCGTGTAACGCGTCCTGAGACTTCGGCTCTTTGGAGAACTGGAGAGATGAGCCCTGGATGATGAAGACTGAGAGAGACAAAGAGAACCAGTCAAACTACCGGAAGGAAAACATGTGCTTTACTAACCCAGAGTGTCAAAATAAAGGTATTATAATAAAGGTAATATCGATATTTTACGTGTGGCATCGATGCACCGTATCGTTAGACGTTTGAGCGGCGCATCGATCCATATTGATGTATAAACTAACCCAGAAACAAGCGCTTACATAAATATGTTTACATTAATAATGATGCAGTGAGACACAGCTGAAGATTGTGTCGATACAAACACACAAAAATAAAAACATTCATGTCATCATCATCATCAGATGTGAGTGAAGAACCTCTGAGCGGATCCTACAGACCCTCATCACATGACATCAGCCCTGTCAGCAGTCATCACATCAGCT
The DNA here is from genome assembly GCF_963993115.1 of Abramis brama. NCBI lineage: Eukaryota > Metazoa > Chordata > Actinopteri > Cypriniformes > Leuciscidae > Abramis > Abramis brama. Next base: position 407,142 of record NC_139981.1, on the reverse strand, counting down.
CAGGGACACAGTGATGCATGCTGGGATACTGGGAGTTTGTTTATATGCTTTTGCTATACAAAGGAAACATCACAAGCATTTTATCAGTTGCGGGAAAGAAAAGGACTTGTTTATGGGTGAGTTAAGGACTTGTTTATGGGTTAGTTAAGGACTTGTTTATGGGTTAGTTAAGGCCTTGTTTATGGGTTAGTTAAGGCCTTGTTTATGGGTTAGTTAAGGACTTGTTTATGGGTTAGTTAAGGACTTGTTTATGGGTTAGTTAAGGCCTTGTTTATGGGTTAGTTAAGGCCTTGTTTATGGGTTAGTTAAGGCCTTGTTTATGGGTTAGTTAAGTGCTTGTTTATGGGTTAGTTAAGTGCTTCTTTATGGGTTAGTTAAGGACTTGTTTATGGCTTAGTTAAGTGCTTGTTTATGGGTTAGTTAAGGACTTGTTTATGGCTTAGTTAAGTGCTTGTTTATGGGTTAGTTAAGCGCTTGTTTATGGGTTAGTTAAGTGCTTGTTTATGGGTTAGTTAAGTGCTTGTTTATGGGTTAGTTAAGCGCTTGTTTATGGGTTAGTTAAGTGCTTGTTTATGGGTTAGTTAAGTGCTTGTTTATGGGTTAGTTAAGTGCTTGTTTATGGGTTAGTTAAGGACTTGTTTATGGGTTAGTTAAGTGCTTCTTTATGGGTTAGTTGTGCGCTGGTGTAGTTATTTTTGTGTAGTTATTATTATGATTTTGGTGTAGTTATTTTTGTGTAGTTATTATTATGGTTATTATGGTGTAGTTATTTTTGTGTGTTCACTGACAAGCATGCCAGATCATGTGCAAAGCGGAGTGTCTTACATGACATTGATATCAACACACATCAAGTGCCTGTATCGAATGTCAAAGACATTTTATTTGTTTTGTTTTTTTTCTTTGTAATCCCATGATGCTCTTGAAGTGGGCCACTACAAGCTTCCATTCATTATTCAGGCATGTGGAAGCAAAAGCTTCTTGCGTCTGAATATCACACTCACATCGACACAGACACAGGACTTCTTCCACATGCATATGTGACCTGACACTGGATGATTTGCCTTGAACGAGTCTTCTGAGCGTTTGCTAATCGATCTGAACTCAGCTCGAAGCTCCAGTCCCAGAGATACGGTGATGTAAAGCCCAATGCTTGTTTATGGGTTAGTTAAGCACTGGGTTAGTGTATTCACTGACAAGCAAGTCAGATCATGTGCAAAAGAGACTGTCTTATATGACATCGATATGAGCTCGACTCGTTACGCCTCTCAATCTGCACTCGCTCTCCCGCCAGACGCGTTGACATGCCAGCTCCATTCTCTACGGGCTCCTGCCATCATGAAAGGACAACCGGAATCAGAAATCTGAGCGCTAACTCACTGACTGATGCTGACAAGGATTCTGGGATTCATCCCGACACTCACATCACTGATCCATCAACTAGCTACGTTTACATCAACACTTTGTGTTTAAATCAAAATGAATCAATTAATTTCATCGTAGTGTTAAAGATAATCCAGACCGTCCCCAAATTTAAGACCTCTTGATAATGATAACTAAGAATTTTCTCATTCCATTTAATATAAGACTGAATTAAAGGGTGTTTTCACACCTGGCTCTTATAGAGCGTTTGTTTCAGAACCTGGTGTGTTTTGTCCCTTGGTTTGGTTCGTTTAGGCATATATGAACATCACGCTCGGATCCACACCAAAACTATCGCTCCGAGATTTGACAACTGTGTCTGTATTTGACCATTCAGGCGCAAAGAGAAGTGAATTCGGGATCTGAGCGACACTTCTGGTGCGCGTCATTCAGCGCGAGACCACAATGAGTTCTTTTTACAACTTACTACGCATAATAACCTGATAAACTCTCTTTAAAGATCCTCGTTAAATGTACACACATGCTTCTTTGGCATCTTCGCGTCTGACTTGACTTGTGCTGTAAGTTTGCAGATGCTCCTCTCGATTAGCGAGAAGAAGAAAATGCAACATTGTAACAAACTGAGTCCCAGTTTTGGAACAAAGCAAACGATCTGCAGGAGTGACAGACACAGGGATCCTGATGTATTATTTCTCATGTTTAAACACGCTCGTCTGTCATTAAGGACGTGTTAGAGGCACTTAATCCCTCCGTCTCCACCAATCAAGCGTCTATTGTCACTTGTGGGATCCGGGACCAACTGTAATCAACAGTGAGGTAAAAATGTGGTAAAATGCTGAGACACCACTAAAAGCTTTCCACCATTAAGAGCATTACAGTAAATGTGTGTGAGACGGTGTTCCGGGCCGACCACCCAGAATCTCATATTACGCCTCATTACCCAGAACACACCTGGGCCCGGGGCCGACACACTGAGAGATGTTGTGGCTGGACGCCAGAGAAGACGCATAAAGACGCTATTGTTCCTCCTGCGAACTGTCATTCATGTGTTTATGAGCTCCTCATAATCTCCTCAGGATCACAGGCGTAAGATCCTGGATGAAAACAGAAACACAGACCTAGAGGATTATGGGGATTGATGGGAAAACGGTTCACCGTGAGCAGAAGTGACATTATTTCACTGTGATGCTAATTAAATGAAGCAGCATTTTGCAATTAAGTATCTGGGAGTGTTGGAAGTGCTGGAAGTGTAAAGCACACAGCCTGTCTCTCCGATTAACATCCAATAACAAACACTGATTCTCCACAGACAAACTAGAGCATCTTCTAAAGCTCAGTGTGCAAACACACATGCGGCGACGGCAGGATGAAACACACGTTTGAGCGAAAGCACAATTATTAAACAATTATTAGGTGTTTCCTGTAGAGTTTAATCTCCCGCTCCATTAGATTAAGACTATATTCCCAACACTAAAGGTCCGAAATCTACGTCTGCGTTTTTTCGTATTCGTACATGTGATGCTGCTGTTTTTCCAACATGAACCTGGAACAACGCTTTATGGCTGAGAATATACATCGTTTATTACATAGAACACTACAAGATGCCAACAAACACACATTACTTCAATTCTAGTCCTTATACTCTAAACATTTTTTTATACAACCATTAAAGGAGGAGTTCACTTCAGAATTAAAATTTCCCACGTCATCCGAGATGTTCATGTCTTTCTTTCTTCAGTCGAAAAGAAATTAATTTTTTTGAGGAAAACACTCCAGGATGTTTCTCCATATAGTGTCTTCAATGGGGTCCAACGGGTCGAAGGTCCAGATGTGAGTTTCAGTGCAGCTTCAAAGTCTCGACACGATCCAGCCGAGGAATGAGAGTCTCATCTAGACAAACCAGCGGACATTTATAACAAAATAAACATTTAGAAACTTTTATCCACTAATGCTCGTCTTGCACTCGCTGTGATGCGACACACGTTACGTAATCAGGTTGAAAGGTCAAGCGTGACGTAGGCGGAAGAACAGAAGAATCTAACGCCCTTTACAAAAAACATAAATAAATAAAAGTTAAAACAACGATGTCGGACGATTCTGAAGTTGGAGGAGAAAATGAGATTGAGTTATTCGCTCTACTCTACATTCTCCGTCTACATCAGATTACAGCCACCTTTCAACCTGATTACGTAATGCGTGAAGTCGTGGACGTGCAAGACGAGCATTAGTGGTTAAAAGTATATAAATGTTTATTTTTGTTCTAAAATGTCCGCTGCACTGAAACTTACATCTGGACCTTCGACCCGTTGGACCCCATTGAAGACACTATATGGAGGAAATCCTGGAGTGTTTTCCTCAAAAAAATTAATTTCTTTTTGACTGAAGAACATCTCGGATGATGTAAATTATCAGGACATTTTAATTCTGAAGTGAACTAATCCTTTAAACATCCCAGTAAACCGTTTCCTCTGCTGAACAAAGACATGCAGATAATAAAGCCTTTCAAACACAATCATTATTAATCACTCAACGCAAAGACAAAACAAACAAAAACAATCCACAGGATTCAGAGCCGGATCTACAGTAACGCTGAGAGGAATCAAACCCGGCTCTTCCTGACCGCAGTCGATAAGAGCCTTTCCTCTCCGATTAATTAACTGTGAAAGGAAAAGCACTTTAAATGTAGATGATCCAAGCAAAACATGGAAAACTCTGTATGAAGAGGGAAAGAGATTAAAGTAGCGCTCTGGAAAACGAGAACGGAAAGCATGTGAGGAGTGAGATGAAGAGCGCCGGTGCATCAGTGCTTCCTCAGGCCAACTCTCCTGTATTTATACAGCGCTTTACAACACTGAGTGCTTCAGCTTTACAGAGAACTGGAGAATAATGCAGAGTTCGTTTCCAGAAGAGAAGAGCGTCTGTCCGGCTTATTGATTTCAGTTCCTGGAAGCCTCCGCTGAGTAACTGTGAGATCATCGACTGAACTAAAGATCTTCAGCATCATCATCATATGCAGGAACGCAAGCTCACTAAACCTCTGAAGGTCCTGTGCAGACAGCAAGAGTTATTGATATGAATATATGGTAATATATGGACTCCTGAAAGCTTACCTCTGCCTATAGAGGCTCATCTACATAAACTCTCACTGGTTCTGTTCAGCGTGATTATAGTTAACTAACTTATAGTTACAGTTCACCATAAAGAAAACCCTTCAGTTACTTGAAAAAAATACACTTAATTTATGAATTAAATTATTATTATA
>NC_139981.1:390000-397500 GCF_963993115.1 Abramis brama | reverse complement strand
GAGCAGATTAGCGCCACACACACTCGTGCTGAAAGACTTCATCGTGGCACAACGAGAGAGAGAGAGTGAGTGTGTGTGTGTGTGTGTGTGTGAAAGAGAGAGAGAGAGACTTTATTTACGAAAACACTAAAGATATAACAGTTTTAGTAAAAAGCTAAAAGAAAAGCAGCTAGACGGCGCGCAATAGATTAAAAAACAGTCTCAAGACATGAAATAACATCTTAGAAACGCAAACACTCGTTTCTAAAAAAATTATTTTTTCAATCAAACTTCACTCATGCATAAATTTGAAGACAGCCATCAGAGTCAACATCGCAAATACATTTACATCTGGAAACATCCAAGTCATTAACCAGCATGTAACAGCTAAACTCTATACAGGATTTTATTAAACCCTTTAACAATGCAAATGCATCAGTTGATCCACCATCATTCAGTTTTCCTTTTCGGGACAACCAAATTGCCATTTTAGCTTGCCCAAATAAATGTCTTTATAAAACATGAACTTCTTTTTGTTTCCTGCTGTATTTAGACCCATAAATAAGAAACATAAGCATATAAACGTCCCCCAGGGTCTGACACCACTCCTCTGGCTTCAGCCTAAGACTGAAAAAACAAATGAAAAACTGTTTCCTGAGAGAGAAACTGAGAGCGAGAGCGAGAGCGAGAGCGAGAGAGAGAGAGAGAGAGAGAGAGAGAGAGAGAGCGAGAGAGAGAGAGAGAGAGAGAAACTGAGAGCGAGAGAGAGAGAGAGCGAGAGCGAGAGCGAGGACTCCTGGTGTCAGTTCTCCGGCTCCAGTAATCCAGGATTCTCCGGTCAGCGCATAGTGCTCACTATGTTCCCTTAACAGATTCTGAAGAGCGAAACACATCGAACTCAATACACAACATGTCATGGAAAAACATCTTTAAAGGAGGAGTTCACTTCAGAATTACAATTTCCCACATCATCCGAGATGTTCATGTGTTTCTTTCTTCAGTCGGAAAGAAATGAAGGTTTTTGAGGAAAACACTCCAGGATGTTCCTCCATATAGTGTCTTCAATGGGGTCCAACGGGTCGAAGGTCCAGATGTGAGTTTCAGTGCAGCTTCAAAGTCTCGACACGATCCAGCCGAGGAATAAGAGTCTCATCTAGACAAACCAGCCGACATTTATAACAAAATAAACATTTAGAAACTTTTAACCACAAATGCTTGTCGTGCTCTAGCTGTGATGCGACACACATTACGTAATCAGGTTATAAGGTCACTAATTGTTATAAGTTCTCTCTGACACACACACTGATGGAGGAGTGTGTTCCCTCTGTCCGACACACACACTGATGGAGGAGTGTGTTCCCTCTGTCCGACACACACACTGATGGAGGAGTGTGTTCCCTCTGCCCGACACACACACTGATGGAGCAGTGTGTTCCCTCTGTCCGACACACACACTGATGGAGCAGTGTGTTCCCTCTGTCCGACACACACACTGATGGAGGAGTGTGTTCCCACACACACACTGATGGAGGAGTGTGTTCCCTCTGTCCGACACACACACTGATGGAGGAGTGTGTTCCCTCTGCCCGACACACACACTGATGGAGGAGTGTGTTCCCTCTGCCCGACACACACACTGATGGAGGAGTGTGTTCCCTCTGCCCGACACACACACTGATGGAGGAGTGTGTTCCCTCTGCCCGACACACACACTGATGGAGGAGTGTGTTCCCTCTGTCTGCCCGACACACACACTGATGGAGGAGTGTGTTCCCTCTGTCTGCCCGACACACACACTGATGGAGGAGTGTGTTCCCTCTGCCCGACACACACACTGATGGAGGAGTGTGTTCCCTCTGTCTGACACACACACTGATGGAGGAGTGTGTTCCCTCTGTCCGACACACACACTGATGGAGGAGTGTGTTCCCTCTGTCTGACACACACACTGATGGAGGAGTGTGTTCCCTCTGCCCGACACACACACTGATGGAGGAGTGTGTTCCCTCTGCCCGACACACACACTGATGGAGGAGTGTGTTCCCTCTGCCCGACACACACACTGATGGAGGAGTGTGTTCCCTCTGTCTGACACACACACTGATGGAGGAGTGTGTTCCCTCTGTCCGACACACACACTGATGGAGGAGTGTGTTCCCTCTGCCCGACACACACACTGATGGAGGAGTGTGTTCCCTCTGCCCGACACACACACTGATGGAGGAGTGTGTTCCCTCTGCCCGACACACACACTGATGGAGGAGTGTGTTCCCTCTGCCCGACACACACACTGATGGAGGAGTGTGTTCCCTCTGTCCGACACACACACTGATGGAGGAGTGTGTTCCCTCTGTCCGACACACACACTGATGGAGGAGTGTGTTCCCTCTGTCCGACACACACACTGATGGAGGAGTGTGTTCCCTCTGTCCGACACACACACTGATGGAGGAGTGTGTTCCCTCTGTCCGACACACACACTGATGGAGGAGTGTGTTCCCTCTGTCCGACACACACACTGATGTCTGACTCAGCAGAAACCCTGAGATGAAGAGCGGAGAGATGCGAGCGGCTCAGTGAAAGCTGCTGATCACTGAACTCCTGGAGCGCTGTAATGGGAAGTGCAGTCATCTAATATTCAGATGGCAGTCCCAGTTCCCATTAACGTCTGATCATCGGGAACTGTAGATGTGCTGCGGTTTCCCAGCGAGAGGAGAAATCTGGGTCAGGATGAAGCTGAAAGCAGTGTCACATCCATACTCTCCTCAGTAACGACTTAATCAGCCAGTCTGCTTTATTAATCTGTGTCTCTTCTCTGACGCTTGAGGAGACGAGAAACACCAGAGTGTTATAGCCGTTACTGGGATAAAGGTAGCGGCCCGCTAACTCATTTACTTTTACAGATGAGACTAGTTAGTCCTATTTAAGTAAACGATACATGTCGGCGCCGATGGCCTCGTGGTCAGTGCTCGGGCGGCCCGAGTTCGAGTCCCGGCTCGTGGACCTTTCCCAAAAAAACACAATACATGACGACAGAGTTTGTGTTCGCAAGAGCGTCTGTCATCGCTTACTCAGGGTCGCACCATATTTAAAGGAACAATAAGCTAACCCTAACCCACACCGCTAACAGAGCTAAACCCACAGCTAATAGAGCTACACACACCGCTAACAGAGCTAAACCCACTGCTAACAGAGCTACACACACCGCTAACAGAGCTAAACCCACCACTAACAGAGCTAAACCCACAGCTAATAGAGCTACACACACCGCTAACAGAGCTACGCACACACCACTAATAGAGCTACACACACCACTAATAGAGCTACGCACACCGCTAATAGAGCTACACACACCGCTAATAGAGCTACACACACCGCTAATAGAGCTACACACACCGCTAATAGAGCTGCACACACCGCTAACAGAGCTGCACACACCGCTAATAGAGCTAAACCCACCGCTAATAGAGCTGCACACACCGCTAACAGAGCTGCACACACCGCTAACAGAGCTGCACACACCGCTAACAGAGCTGCACACACCGCTAACAGAGCTGCACACACCGCTAATAGAGCTACACACACCGCTAATAGAGCTACACACACCGCTAATAGAGCTGCACACACCGCTAATAGAGCTACACACACCGCTAACAGAGCTAAACCCACCGCTAACAGAGCTAAACCCACCGCTAATAGAGCTACACACACCGCTAATAGAGCTAAACCCACCGATAATAGAGCTAAACCCACCGCTAACAGAGCTACACACACCGCTAATAGAGCTACACACACCGCTAATAGAGCTACACACACCGCTAATAGAGCTAAACCCACCGATAATAGAGCTAAACCCACCGCTAACAGAGCTACACACACCGCTAATAGAGCTACACACACCAGAGCTACACACACCGCTAACAGAGCTACACACACCGCTAATAGAGCTAAACCCACCGCTAACAGAGCTACACACACCGCTAACAGAGCTACACACACCGCTAATAGAGCTAAACCCACCGCTAATAGAGCTACACACACCGCTAATAGAGCTACACATACCGCTAATAGAGCTAAACCCACCGCTAACAGAGCTACACACACCGCTAATAGAACTACACACACCAATAATAGAGCTACACACACCGCTAAGAGAGCTACACACACCGCTAACAGAGCTAAACCCACCGCTAACAGAGCTACACACACCGCTAAGAGAGCTACACACACCGCTAAGAGAGCTACACACACCGCTAACAGAGCTACACACACCGCTAATAGAGCTAAACCCACTGCTAAAAGAGCTACACACACCGCTAATAGAGTTACACACACCGCTAATAGAGCTACACACACCGATAATAGAGCTACACACACCGCTAATAGAGCTACACACACCAATAGAGCTACAAGGGGGTCGGCACACCGGACGAGAAGCACCACGTCTTTAAAATTCGAACACATTATTCTCTATGAGTACACACACACCGACGGCGCCATTCGGCGTCTGTCCGCGGCGCCCAGCTACAGCTCAGGACCTTGTTGAAAATCCTGCCGCGCCACAGAGCGCCATTTACATAGTTTTATATTAAATGTACATTTATTTGTCTCAAATCGTCGTTAATGTATATACTGACTTCACCCTGTGCTGCAATATACATTTAGTTTTACATTCATTTACAGAAATCAGCTGCTGGATGAAAACTGCTGATGTTATCGGAAACCGTAAAATGCTGATGAACTTCAGTGAGTCTCAGAGCGGCTCTGGAAATGCGCATGTTCTCATATAGTGAGACTGAAAACACAGCGAGTGTCACGCGTGCTTCAGTGTGTGTGTGTGTGTGGGGGGGGGGGGGGGTAAAACCGTGCGTCTGCGCCACTCATTCACACAGAACATGCAGGAGTCGTATTTAAATAGTCTCACTATCGCGCACAGATGTGTCCTCAGGGACCCAAATTTGGCACCGACTGATTTAATGTGAATCGGTACTCGGTAGTATCGCCGTAATTCGGTCAGTGCCATTAAAAGTACCGAGTTCGGAACCCGACCCGACCTAGAAGATCCTCCTCCTCATGATTTAAGCCTGTAATACGGTGTAAAACATCCACTGATTCTGGAGTGCTGAGATATAACACTCATTCATCCAGTGCAGAGGGGTTTGTGTGAGCAAACACTAGAGGTGCGGGAACATGTATTCATACAGTATATGAATCACGATTCGATCTTCTACCGATTTGCATCGATTCACAAATTTCAAAAAATCGATTTTCTAAAGTGTTCCGCTTCTTCTACTTCAGCGACGGATGAGCCTCTCACAGGCATGCGGTCTCGAATTCAGTTCTCTTTCACACATACACACACAATTAAGTCACAATGCACACTGTGTACTGTGGAGTAATCAATGTAAACAGAGTCTGTTATGTCTTACGCGAACGAAAACAAATGGTAGAAACTCAGATGTGTAACTATATCCGTGCATTCATTCTTAAAGGGACACTAGCCTCATAAACTGTTGCCATCCGTTTCATTCATGTTAATTTACACAAAACAAATTATCCTCAATATGAATCAATTTATATTTAATTCATACAGTGAAAATTATAGTGTTTTATTTTTACATTTGATTATTCAATGTTGGTAGTATTTCTTACTGCGTTGAATAAACCTATGCCACTGTACCTGAAAAGCTTAAAAGTTTATTTAATTTATATGAGCAAATACCTTTAACACTGTTACTGAAGTAAAGTTTGAATTAATGCACTGCATTGATCTGAATAATAACACTACTGTCTTCTGTAGAGCAGCTTTACAGCTGGATTTAATTATTTTTTATAACTGATGAATTTTGCAACATTAACACTGTTATTTTGCTGTTTATTTCTGTGAAGCTGCTTTGCATCAGTCTGTGCTGTATAAAGCTGATGTGGTTTAAACGGTTGACCACAATCTTCCATTAGAGAAACAGCCAATCATATTTATAATACTCCAGTGTTTTAAATCTTTGATTACTGTATTGCTGAAATAAAACTAGTATTAAACAGCAGCTGATCTCAGTGTAAATCCATCAGCCGTGACATTACCCAGCAAACGGGAACGTTTGGCTAATGTTCTGGCAAGATTCCTCATTATTAAGTTGGCTTGAGAGAGCCAACATATTGAAATCCTATTTAAACTTATTATTATTATTATTATTCTTCTGAGACTAAAAATTTCTATATCTAACTCCTCCTAGAGCTTTAACTCTACATACTCCAAACTCGGCTCAGACACTCAAACTGTTCTGACTAAGTGTGCTATCTATTTTCAGACTGATCGGACTTACGGTTTTCCTAAAAATGACGATCAAAACTCGGAAAAACTCCCATTGACTTGCATTGGGGAGTTCTAAAAAATTCAAATCCAGATTCAAACTCACCAACCGACGAAAATTTAAATCTAAACACCTTGAAGACTAAACCAAACTGCCGTTCTATATACTATATGAGCCATTGAGACTCATTTAAATTAATAAACTCTACTTCAAACTACTTTAAAGTTTTTTTTAATCTATCTATCTATCTATCTATCTATCTATCTATCTATCTATCTATCTATCTATCTATCTATCTATCTATCTATCTCTTTTTAACTAATCTATCTTTCTTTCTAACTTATCCATCTTTCTTTCTAATTAATCTATCTTTCTCTCTTTCTAACTAATCCATCTTTCTTTCTTTCTTTCTTTCTTTCTTTCTAACTAATCTTTCTCTTTCTTTCTTTCTTTCTTTCTTTCTTTCTTTCTTTCTTTCTTTCTTTCTTTCTTTCTAACTAATCTTTCTCTTTCTTTCTTTCTTTCTTTCTTTCTTACTAATCTTTCTCTTTCTTTCTTTCTAACTAATCTTTCTCTTTCTTTCTTTCTTTCTTTCTTTCTTGCTTGCTTGCTTTCTTGCTTTTTTCTTTCTTTCTAACTAATCTTTCTTTTTGAGACTCATTTAAACTAATAAACTCATCTATCTATCTACTTCAAACTACTTTAAAGTTTTTTTTAATCTATCTATCTATCTATCTATCTCTTTTTAACTAATCTATCTTTCTCTCTTTCTAACTAATCCATCTTTCTTTCTTTCTTTCTTTCTTTCTAACTAATCTTTCTTTCTTGCTTGCTTTCTTTCTTGCTTTTTTTCTTTTTTAGACTCATTTAAACTAATAAACTCATCTATCTATCTACTTCAAACTACTTTAAAGTTTTTTAATCTATCTATCTATCTATCTATCTATCTATCTATCTATCTATCTATCTATCTATCTATCTATCTATCTATCTCTCTCTTTTTAACTAATCTATCTTTCTTTCTAACTTATCCATCTTTCTTTCTTTCTTTCTAATTAATCTATCTTTCTCTCTTTCTAACTAATCCATCTTTCTTTCTTTCTTTCTTTCTTTCTTTCTTTCTTTCTTTCTTTCTTCTGTGTGTGTGTGAGACAGAGCATGTCTGTGTGTGAGTGTGTTAGTGAGGGTGTGTGTGTGTGAGTTAGTGAGG
>NC_139981.1:345000-387500 GCF_963993115.1 Abramis brama | reverse complement strand
ATATATTTGAGTACTGAGAAATATTAAGCAACTACATGTTCTTACTATAGGGTTAGGGTAGGACTAGGGTTTGGTTGAGGGTTAGTTGTGTGTAATTATGCATAATTTACTGTTATTACTATGGTAAGTTCAAAGAACATATGTAACAAGTGTTACCCTTGTAAATGTTACAACTGGTTTCGGAACGTTCAGAGAACATTCAAAGTAACGTTTCTATAATGTTTGAAGATTCAAAACGCACAAAAAACTGGATGTTGTGAACATTCAAAGAACATTGATAAATAATGTTTTCATAACTTAATGAGAAGGTTAGCAAAACATTGTTAGAACACATTTTGGTTAGCAGAACCTCACAGTATAAACGGTCCCAGCGGTGGGTTTAAGCTAGTAAACATCACAATATGCCCTACTTAACGGCTTAACTACAATCTTCCATAGTTCCTGCTGTGACACAGGTCACACACACGTTCCTGCTGGACACACACGACCTGCGCAGCTCTCTTCAACAGCAGTGCTAACTGGAGCTTGACTGGACAGCGAGAGAGACGCCGTTTCAGGACACTGCTCGTTTTGTTTTCCTTCAGAGAGCGGACACACATCGGACCTGACAGCCTGCAGGAACACACACACACACACAACACACACACACTCTTCAGACGACAGCACATCTCTCCACGCTCCACTCGTCTGCTTTCAGACACACACTTTATAGATGAATAAAATAAAACACAGACGACCGCACTGATGAACGAGTCTCGCTCGCCCGTTTCCCTGAGCGATCAGTGTTCATCATCAGACTGTACTTACTGTACCACATCATACTTCCACATCACTGACACACACGTTTAACAGAGACACAGGGGATTCATTCAGGGGGAAAACACAGAACTTACATCATCTACTGGTTGATATAATATTATTAACACAATATATAGGCATACACACACTCAAAAAATACTGTAAAACAGTGAAATATTATTCCAGTGTAAATCATCTGTTTTCTATGTGAATATACAGTAAAGTGTAATTTATTCCTGTGATCAAAGCTGAATTTTCAGCATCATTACTCCAGTCTTCAGTGTCACATGATCCTTCAGAAATCACTCTAATATGATGATTTGATGATCAAGAAACATTTATGATTATTAACAGTGTTGAAAACAGTCATATTTTTGTGGAAACTGTGATACATTTTATTTTTCAGGATTCTTTGATGAATAGAAAGTTCAAAAGAACAGCATTTATTTGAAACAGAATCTTTTGTAACATTATAAATGTCTTTACTGTCACTTTTGATCAATTTAATGCGTCCTTGATGAATAAAAGCATTGTAAGCTGGCGCTCGATCGGCCCAAAGCCGGCATCCGACAGAAGGTCTTTACGTGTTACTGTCCTTTTCTTGAGGGCAAAGTATTTTTTGATGAAATGCAATACCTTTGAATATGTATTCTCTTGTTATTTTATCTGACTCCATAAATGAAAAGGTTTTAATGATATCTGTGCATCATTAAATGTGAGCGAATGTTTAACTATTCCTTTTAACTCTTTAATGAAAATAATGCCAAAGTCGGTTAGAATAATCAAATGTAACAATTTATTATGTCAGATAAATGTATCATGCCAATTTCATAATCAATTCAAAGATAATCGATACAAAACATCAAAAGCTCTGGATTAAAGAGAAAAGATTTGAATTGAATTACCTGAATTACCGCTGGGTGTGAATCGTGCTAATAAAAAAAACTTTTTCACGTTGCCTTCTTCTCTGAAAGCGTTCCGCCCGTTCAGCTGACATAAAAACACTTTCAATAAACAAAACAAAACCTATCCAATGATGAAATGTTTTCTGTGTTGACAAATCTTGTGCGATGTCCTAAACTGCCGGGATAATCACGTAACGCGTACAAGTCCGCTAATGACACGTCCGATTCGCGAACTAATGACTCCTTTGAACCGATTCACTTTAATGAATGCTTAAAGCAACTGATCTGTCCAACACTGAATCGGTGTATAACACATCGCTAACACTTTACAATAAGGTTCCATTTATTAAACTCTAGTTAACTACATTAGTTAACATTAACTATTAATAAACTGCACTTCTACAGCATTTATTAATCTTTATTAATGTTAATTTCACCATTTACTAGTAGGCTACATTATTTAAATCAAAAGTTGTATTTCTTAAAGCTGCCGTCGGCAACATTTTTTTGATCAAATTCAGTGAAATTGACACTATAATCCGACAGAACAACATAACTAAGTTGGTTTTAGAAAAAAACCCGAGCTTCTAACTCCACCTGGAGCGTGTTATTTGTTTTGCAAAAATCCACCGCTCCCGTCTCATCGGGTCCAATCAGCGCCGGGGGGTGTGAGATCTGACTGTCAATCACAGTTCGTGCACACGCCACAGATCCCCCCTCCCTCGCGCAGACGCGCACATTACAATATCACATGCACACGACACGCCTGAAGATTGTACGAAGCGTGATGGCGGAGAGAAATCTACTAACAAGCTTCCAATTCCTCGGTTATTGCTATCTATGGGTAGATTAGCCAGGGCAGCCTACCTCCGAGTCCATGGTGTTGATCGATGCTGAAGAGACGGACGCGTTCACAGAAAATCAGGTACACACGCACTGACGATGGGCGGGTGCTCGTTGGTAGTGGGGGAGGGGCATGAGAGTTGTAAACATTCAAAATTTTGGCTAAATCCACTCAATCTGCCAGACTTGCCGACTGCAGCTTTAACATTAGTTTGCTGCACTGTGTGAAGTAACAATAAAAATACAGCTGTTCATTGTTTGTTCAACTAAGATTAACAAAGATTAATAAATACAGTAACAAATGTATTGCTCGTGGTTCATGTTAGCTAGCCTAATACATTAACTAATGTAAACAAATCAAACCACATTTAACACCTCTTAAAATGAGAATGTACGTGTGCTTACCCCATTTTTTTTGTAAGAATGGTTAGCAAGATTTAACCTTAATAAACTACTGTATGTTCAGGTTATCTATATGACAATGTGTAGAACAATTACCAAAACAATCTTTTAGTTTAGACTGCGGTAAATGCAGTCGGGTTGTCCAGGTCAAAACTCTAAATAAGCTGTGAATCAAGTAAACTTACTATAAATAATGTTATGTCATTTTTTACTCTTACACTGAATGTTTGGATTTTGTGAAGGTGTGAATCATTTTTGATTAATATTTAGTATAATTAAGTTCTGTGTAACGAATTATTAACAAAGGAACCCCCCCCGCCCGCCACCACCACAAATTGCTTTCGAATCTGTGGGAAACACTGATTACATTTTAATAATTAAATAATTTAATGTTGAAAAAAAACAAAAAAACATTTTGCATACCCCAAATTTTTGAATGGAAGTGTATACGTATATATATATATATATTTTAGAACAGCATGTACTGATGAATAATCCACGACTGTGTACCAAACTAAATAAATAGTCAATTATGATTTTGTTGACTTTAAAGCCATAATTATTATAACAAAGAGAGAAAAATATAAACAAAACAATAAAGGAGAGAGAGAGAGAGAGAGAGACACCTGGACTCTACACTGCACTGACAGGTAAAGATCCCACATCTGGCGTTTCCTCGAGGAGATTCTGGACTCAGTTCTAAAGATCCTGCGCTGCTCTCGGCTCAGTCTGATCCTGTGTTTGAAGAGAGTGGGTTCGCATCCCTAATTAAGATAAACTCCGCTAGAGATATGGGACATCTTCAGACGGTGATGAAAACACAGAAGTCTCCGACAGACGTGGAGCAGAGGAACAAACGAGAGGCTCGTTAATCACAGCACCAGATAACCTGAGCTAATCACAACACAAACGCCATGCTAATGTTCTAAAAGCCCAGGGGCGACGCTTCACTGGAGGAGATGATGGACAGGCTGATCCTGCCTAACGAGAGCCGGCTGACGAAGAGGCTCGTTAGAGGAGCACATGATGATCAGCTCACGCTCGTTACATGAGTAATCACACACACACACACACAGGTTTAACAGTGTGTGATCATCACTGGAGCTCATGGGAACCGGGTGGGTTAGGAAAGGGTTAAACAGAAGAAGTTCCCATTCCTCCCACGCTAACACCGCCCTCTCTAATCCCACAGGAGAAAGACATTCATTCACGGGATTAAGTCGCTCTGGACGCTTGACAAAACGTCCTCTTAACGGTTTATTAGTGTGTCAATCACAGCCTCGGTGTGAGAGAGAGACCCGTGATCCCTGCGTCGCTCTGAAAGACAAACATCCATATCAAATGCACTTCATTTGTGGAGGCAGAACTTTCTGTCCTCAGAATAAAAGCAGACGCCAAACATCTCTGAGGCTGCACTATATTAACATTTCAAAAGGGAAGATGGGTTGACTGAACACACAACTCTTCAGAGCTTGAGAAATCTTGCTGTATTTCTGTGTGTGACTGACCCAAATACATAAAACATACCGTCACGCACACAAGATCCTGGCGCAGTCGTGTTTCTGTGACTGTGGATCTGTCATCGGGAACAACATACTCACGTTAGCTCAAGTCTCTGAAACTCAGTGTGAATCAGTCATGATCTTAATGTTCTACTTGATGTTCGATGGTAAACTCAGGAGCTGAAGTGATGAAGAGACGTGAGCAGTTTTGCTGGATGTTTCAGATTTACAACAACCAGAGCGGATTGAGCCTGACATAATCTGATCAATATGAAAGAAATCATTAACATAAAAACATTTTCTCAAATGTAAGCATGTTTATGAAGGTGTATATTATCTCATGTCAGTGGATGAGACATAACATAACTCTCCTTCACATAAACAGCTCTTCGTCATCAAGCAAAAATGACAACTAAACTTCCTGTAGCTTAAGTGACAAACTGAAGTTTTGTTCGAAACACGTGTAATGCACACGTAAATGAATCTGTGAACTGGAGAGCCGTTACGGGTGAGCTGAGATCAAGCGCACGACGAAGGAGATTCAAAAGGAGACTTTCATTCAGAAATAAGACCAGGAAACATCAACGTAAAGTAAAAGATCCAAGACCAGGAACAGGGAGAAACACACAGATCAGGGAAACGAGACTCAGCCGGGGCAAAATAACTCAGTGACAGCAACCACAGACACTAACAAGACACAGCTGAACCTAAACAACTAATGAAGGAGTGGCTGGAAACTGAACAGTGCAGGTGAGGGCAGGGAGGATGATGGGAAATGTAGTGATCGTGACAATAGCAACATTTAGGGTTCGTATAAACAACTTGTAGAATCTGAAATCGGATTGATTGGCTGAAGTCAGTGCATATAAACACACCGAATGACAGCAGGTCTGACTCTCCCGAGCAAAACTACGGCTGGCCGATAAAACCATAACAATAATTATCGCAATATAATCTTCCTCAATAAAACGATGACAAGAGTTCAATTTAACGTTTATGTGCTAAAAGTGGAACGAAAATACTCAATCTCACATCACCATCTTTTACCATGTCTTTACTGTAGTAACACTAATGCTATTGTGGAAGAAATGTGGGATATTCATATTGAATTTTATTAATGTACACATGTGTTAAAGGAGTAATGGAATATGATTACAGTATTTTTTGTGATTAAGCTATAGCATTTGTGCATTTATACTAAATGTTTTTAGGCTACCGTTCTATACAAATACCATATAAATCTTATAGTTACATATTACCATGATATTAAGGTGCTAAATGGTTTAAACTGTGGTCATCATGATCTAAATATATGTTACTATGAAAGACCAATGGTTAATTTTAATGAAGCTCAAACAGTCAGAATATTTTAATTTTACCATATAAAATTGAGGTTGTTACATTTGTTTACAGATGCTACTGTTTTTGTAGCAACATAAACCTGTTAGTCAGGCCACATAATCCTGTTTTTATGCAGTGTTTCATGTAAAAGTTCAAAGTGTTTGCCTTTAAACTTGAAAGAAATAAAGATTTGACATTTACTGTGATCATGTTTTATGAAAGTAAAGCTGAAGCGCTCCTGACACACACAGGCCTCTCCTCCTCGAGAGACACGCCGAGGCATGTTTCACTCCAGCTACTGTTGATATGAGCACACACACACACACACACACACACACACACACACACACTCATAAACTACAGACTCCCTGCTGTCTGAGAGATCATTACAATACAGCAGAAATCACCGCCAGTGTGAGAACTTCAAGAACTACTTCTTTGGTTTTCAAGGACTTCAATCAGAGATCTCACTAATCAAAAAATATCTTTATTACCTTCTAATTCTAAAAAAAGTAAATAGATAAACAAAAAATAAAACAATAAAACAAAATGGTACAAATAAGATGCAATGATTGTGGCATCTTTAATCACTGAAAGGACACTAGAGCCCCTTTCACACAGAGATTCCGGGAAATACAGGGATAATGTGTCCCGGGATCATTTGATTTTGGTTCGTTCACACTGCCAGTGGTTTTCCGGAATCTGGAGTGCGTTCACACACATCCCGTAAGACACGTGACGTCAGGATGTGTTGTAGAAAGGCGTGTGTAATCTTCCGCTACGGCTCTGTCCGCTGTAGTCGTGCACTGTGTGGATTTATTAACGCAGCGTCTTTAGTTTACTAGTTTACTTTAGTTTCCTTCAGTCTCTGTGTTGTGAATGAACACACTGATCACGCTTCAGTCTCTGTGTTGTGAATGAACACACTGATCACGCTTCAGTCTCTGTGTTGTGAATGAACACACTGATCACGCTTCAGTCTCGTCCTCACGCCCTGCTATAGATGAGTAACACACAACTAGACAAACAACAATCATCAGGATCATCAGACCTCACAATTACAATTACTAAAGACCAAACACAAGCCACTGAAATACTAACGTGATCTAACGTCTGACCCGTGTGAAATACAACACACTGAGTAAATCAGTGTTAAAATAATAAACCAACACACTGAATTATGTATGATACATCTGGATGATGTCATGATAACCCATTGGCCAGCAGTGAGTCTCAGTCTCTGGTGTTTCTGCCCGTTCAGACACAGAGCTCAAGTGTTGGTGTCGTTCTTCCAGTGTCCCGTTACACAGATAATGAGATTACACGTGTGTAAAGTGGATTAGTCAGAGGTCAGTCTGCAACAACACACACTCACACACACACTCGCAATCACGGTCTGAAACTAAACATGCGCATTTACAGAGAAGAAACACCATGAGATGTGTGATCTGACACACACACACACACACACACACACTAACCCGACCCCTAAACCTGCCCATCACACACACACACACACACTAACCCGACCCCTAAACCTGCCCATCACACACACACACACACACTAACCCGACCCCTAAACCTGCCCATCACACACACACACACACACACTAACCCGACCCCTAAACCTGCCCATCACACACACACACACACACACTAACCCGACCCCTAAACCTACCCATCACACACACACACACTAACCCGACCCCTAAACCTACCCATCTCACACACACACACACACACACACTAACCCGACCCCTAAACCTACCCATCTCACACACACACACACACACACTAACCCGACCCCTAAACCTGCCCATCACACACACACACACACACTAACCCGACCCCTAAACCTGCCCATCACACACACACACTAACCCGACCCCTAAACCTGCCCATCACACACACACACACACACTAACCCGACCCCTAAACCTGCCCATCACACACACACACACACTAACCCGACCCCTAAACCTGCCCATCACACACACACACACACACTAACCCGACCCCTAAACCTGCCCATCACACACACACACACACACACTAACCCGACCCCTAAACCTACCCATCACACACACACACACTAACCCGACCCCTAAACCTACCCATCTCACACACACACACACACACACTAACCCGACCCCTAAACCTGCCCATCACACACACACACACTAACCCGACCCCTAAACCTGCCCATCACACACACACACACACACACTAACCCGACCCCTAAACCCACCCATCACACACACACACACACACACACACTAACCCAACCCCTAAACCTACCCATCACACACACACACACACACACACACACACACTAACCCGACCCCTACACCTGCCCATCACACACACACACACACACACACACACTCACTCACACGAAGCATTCAGGCATGTCAAGGTCAGCACAGAGTCCCAGTCGCCAGCAGGGATACGAGTGTTTTCCTCCCGAGTCTCGGCTTCCACACATCACAGCTGATGCTGTTCATAAAGATCTGTGTTTCTGTGTGTGTCAGGCCTGGATCAGTGTTTCATGAGCTCTCTGTTCAGAACCCATCCTGGAGTCAACATGACAGTGTTTATGACTGACATACAGCTTGACCCAAATACATAACACACACCATCACACACACGGTCAAGAAGAGTTTACTAGAGCGACCGTGAAACCTCAAACGTGTCCCGCTTGGCATCTGATGCTCATGGAAGTCTGTTTCCAGCATGGAAAAGATAAATAAAAAAGGTAATATATCTCACTTTTTCTCTCAAAATTGCAACTTTATATCTTTACATCAGACTTTTCTCCTCAGAATTGTGAGATATAAACTCATGCGGAAACAAGCTTCCATAGATATCTAGATTACAAGATTCCATATAGATATTCCATAGTCTCACGGAATCTTAATGTCCAGCCTGTCACTCACATGAGATCGGCCAATAGCAAACCACAACCATCCAACCATCCAATCAATACTCAGACACAATCAAGCCCCGCCCATATTTGTCCTTGATCCAGAAGCGTTTCACTCGGATATACTGCACAATAGAGGAGACAAGAGCGTAACTTCACTTTCATGATGACTTTAATAGAAAATTAATATTCAATATTATTATTGATATCGACTGCGCTGACACTGTCAGATAAGATCAAATGTGTTTCAAAATTGTTTCATAATTGATGAATTTTACAACATTATCAGTTAGTGGTGGATCTCATGCTCTGAATTAATCTGTATTGTATAAAGCATTATGGAAATAATAATGGCATTATGGTCACATGACGCCACGTGTGATTGTGGATCAGTCAGGCTTCAGTTTCACACACACACATGAGATGTTTGCGTGGTCAGAAGTCGTGAACTCCTGCAGTGGCTCGTGTCGAACACACATCATCACACAGAACTGACGGACTCTTGGTCGAGTTGTGGCTCGTGTTCAGAACATGAACGTCTGCGTTCAGAAGGAGTGAAGCGAGAGACAGGACTGGATGATCTCGACTCTCACTCGCTCTCCACATCACAGTATGACAGGATCAGTTTGCTATTGGCTGATCTCATGTGAGTGACAGGTTAAAGCCCCGCCCTCATCATCAGAGAAGAGAAGAGATGCTGCAAGAGGAACTTATTCTCATTCAAGATTATTAACACAATAATGATGATGTGCACCTATAAATCATTTAGAATAAACACTGCAATATTACATTTAAAAAAAACATTTTGATTGAAAAACAAGTTTGATTTGATGGTGAGTTTAAACCCCAGGACGTTTCCGTACGCAGAGGATGAAAAATCTCTGTTATGATTGCTAACCCTCTACTGAATGGAGAGCTGGCTGGTTTCACCTCTGTTAAAGCTCTTTGATTAGATGTTCATATTAACAGGCTTCGTGATCATTCAGAAATCTTTGATGTAAAGCTCAGATGAGAAATGTTCAGTGTCATAAATCAGTGTTTTGACACATTACTCTTCATGTTTCTTGCTCAGGGGAATCTGCTTATTAATGCTGTTTGAAACGCCACCGAAACTGATGCAGCTGGAGTTCATCATACAGGAGGAACAGAGGCGATGTAAACCGCAGGAGATTCTGGGCTAACTCAGTAATATTTAACTTCTCAAATAAAGACTGTGTGTTACTTCTAGATATTGAACATTTCTTTAATTAAAAAGTTAAATGTTAACCAATTAATTTATTTTTAAGGCCATGTCAACATAAGACAATCTTCATGGTGAGACCGAAGTGAATAACAAAGACATTTAAGTTCAATATTCTAAAATACATTCAAGTTGGTACATTTTTAAATACATCAGTTTCAATTTCTCTAAATAAACAGTGTGTATTTACAGTAAAAACAGTAACATCCATTGGAGTTGTTTAAGGAAAGATGCACAAAATCTAAGCATTTTTAAATCCAACCTAAAAACTCACTTTTTTAGGTTAGCTTTTTTCTAATGGTTTTAATTATTTTGTATTCCAGTGTGTTCTTTTTTGTACGCTTCGTATTTCTATCTGTGTATTTTTTATTGTGTAAAGTGCCTTGAGAAGCTGCTTTAAAGGCGCTATATAAAATAAAGTGTATTATTATGATTATAAGCATCAGTGTTGTTGGTGTGAAACTCCAGAGATGAAACATCAGCTGGTAAAGATAAGCCGTCAGTACAGCCTGAGGTATTTCACTCAGAGCAACGGAGTCTCAGGAACACGGATCATCATGAAATCTGCATTAAAGACTCCTGGAGCACCAGATTAAACTGAACCAGGAAGTGTGTGTGAGTGACAGCAGATTTACAGCAGAATGGAGAACAGAGGATCTGCACTAGAGGAAGAGATGAAGCGACTCCTGGACGAGAGACAGAGACGAGATGACAGAAAACGAGAGAGAAACGGCCCTTTTCTTTCTCTGTTTCAGCATTTCAATCATGTGACCTCATCAAACGCAGCCGCTCGGTTCGTATCAGAGGCAGAGCTCAGAGATCACACACACACACACACACACACACACACATGAACACTCGTCTAGACTCCAGCTCTGCTACAACTCATCCTGCAACGACAGCTTTCAGTGTTTGACGTGAGGAATCTGGATTCATCTGGGAGACACAGCGAGGGACAAAACACTGAGAGACAGACAGACAGACAGACAGTGAGACAGACAGTGAGACAGACAGACAGACAGACAGACAGTGAGACAGACAGTGAGACAGACAGACAGACAGACAGACAGACAGTGAGACAGACAGACAGTGAGACAGACAGACAGACAGTGAGACAGACAGTGAGACAGACAGACAGACAGACAGACAGTGAGACAGACAGACAGACAGTGAGACAGACAGACAGACAGACAGTGAGACAGACAGACAGACAGACAGACAGTGAGACAGACAGACAGACAGTGAGACAGACAGACAGTGAGACAGACAGACAGACAGTGAGAGACAGACAGACAGACAGTGAGACAGACAGACAGACAGACAGTGAGACAGACAGACAGACAGACAGACAGTGAGACAGACAGACAGACAGACAGTGAGACAGACAGACAGACAGTGAGACAGACAGACAGACAGTGAGACAGACAGACAGACAGACAGACAGTGAGACAGACAGACAGACAGACAGACAGACAGACAGACAGACAGTGAGACAGACAGACAGACAGACAGACAGTGAGACAGACAGACAGACAGACAGTGAGACAGACAGACAGACAGTGAGACAGACAGACAGACAGTGAGACAGACAGACAGACAGACAGACAGTGAGACAGACAGACAGACAGACAGACAGACAGACAGACAGTGAGACAGACAGACAGACAGACAGACAGTGAGACAGACAGACAGACAGACAGTGAGACAGACAGACAGACAGACAGTGAGACAGACAGACAGACAGACAGACAGTGAGACAGACAGACAGACAGTGAGACAGACAGACAGTGAGACAGACAGACAGACAGTGAGAGACAGACAGACAGACAGTGAGACAGACAGACAGACAGACAGTGAGACAGACAGACAGACAGACAGACAGACAGACAGTGAGACAGACAGACAGACAGACAGACAGACAGTGAGACAGACAGACAGACAGTGAGACAGACAGACAGACAGACAGACAGTGAGACAGACAGACAGACAGACAGACAGTGAGACAGACAGACAGACAGACAGTGAGACAGACAGACAGACAGACAGTGAGACAGACAGACAGTGAGACAGACAGACAGACAGACAGTTAGACAGACAGACAGACAGTTAAACAGACAGACAGACAGACAGTTAAACAGACAGACAGACAGACAGACAGACAGTGAGACAGACAGTGAGACAGACAGTGAGACAGACAGACAGACAGACAGACAGACAGTGAGACAGACAGACAGACAGTGAGACAGACAGACAGACAGACAGTGAGACAGACAGACAGACAGACAGTGAGACAGACAGACAGACAGACAGTGAGACAGACAGACAGACAGACAGACAGACAGTGAGACAGACAGACAGACAGACAGACAGACAGTGAGACAGACAGACAGACAGACAGACAGACAGACAGACAGTGAGACAGACAGACAGACAGACAGACAGACAGACAGACAGTGAGACAGACAGACAGACAGTGAGACAGACAGACAGACAGACAGTGAGACAGACAGACAGACAGTGAGACAGACAGACAGACAGTGAGACAGACAGACAGACAGACAGTGAGACAGACAGACAGACAGACAGTTAAACAGAGAGGTGTTTGTAGTCATCCAACACAAGCATAGAGCGACAGGTCTGACCCAATATCCCAGTCACACACACTCACACACACACTCTCACATAAAGTCATTTACACTCACTCACATACACATACACTCACACACACACACAATCACTCTCTCACACACACACACACACACATACTTATAAAGAATCTCATTCACACCATTCATGAACTCACACTGACACATTGTTGACTGATGAAGTCTACCTGTCTGTAGTTGAACTAATGTAAGTTATGAGTTATGAGGCCATCTGCCACACAGACAAACAACTGGCCACAGCTGCAGGACTTCCTCCACATCACTTCCTGTCCACACAGGAAACCAGCGTTCCCGCTCTATACGGATTCTCCATCCACGAGACCTTGATCTCAGTTCCTGCATCAGAAACTCCACGCAAACCCTTTCCTGAGCGTCTCCGTCAAAACACTTCCAGTGACGGCGCTCGGGAGAGCAGTGGCCAATGACAGATCACAATCCTGAGGTCAAAGGTTAAACATTAACATCAGACCCGAACTCTCAGGGATAAAACAGGAAGATGCTGCTAATGGGCGATGACTCTCGGCCCAGACAGGAACAGTTTATTTGGCTCTTGAAGCAGAGATGAGTGATCTAACCCTGAGCTACTGTACAAGCCCACGCTCATCATCATCATCATCATCATCACAGCTGACGCCACACACACACATCTACACTCACTCACTTACAGTGGAAGTCAACTCACAAAAGGAATTCTTCAGTAAAATCTAGTTTTTATACATTTTCCTTAATTTTTTCGATTGGCATCTTTCCTGTGGGAGTCAGTCAGGGATTTCTCCAACATTATACAGTATGAGAGCTACTGTACATCTGTACTTCCTTATTCCTGTACTTTCAAAACAGTGTGTTTCCTGATTACTGCCACTGTTAGTGCCAAAAACGCTTGTTATGTTGAACCCGAAACATTCCTTTAACATTCCTTTTAATGATGTCATTGAGTACACACACACACACACACTCACACAGTCTGGTTCACTATCTAAATGGGGACTCTCCATAGACGTAATGGTTTTTATACTGTACAAACTGTATATTCTGTCCTTTTACACAAACCCGACCCCTAAACCTACCCATCACACACACACACACACACACTAACCTAACCCCTAAACCTACCCATCACACACACACACACACACACTAACCTGACCCCTAAACCTACCCATCACACACACACACACACACACACACACTAACCTAACCCCTAAACCTACCCATCACACACACACACACACACACCCGACCCCTAAACCTACCCATCACACACACACACACACACACACACTAACCTAACCCCTAAACCTACCCATCACACACACACACACACCCGACCCCTAAACCTACCCATCACACACACACACACTAACCCTACCCCTAAACCTACCCATCACACACACACACACACACACACACACACACACTAACCTAACCCCTAAACCTACCCATCACACACACACACACACACACACACACACACCCGACCCCTAAACCTACCCATCACACACACACACACACTAACCCTACCCCTAAACCTACCCATCACACACACACACACACACACACACCCGACCCCTAAACCTACCCATCACACACACACACACACTAACCCTACCCCTAAACCTACCCATCACACACACACACACACACACACACACACACACACACACACACTAAACCTAACCCTACCCATCACACACACACACTCACACACACGGCTCTCTCACTCCTAACATCAGCAGTAACCGAGATGATGCACAAAAAATGAAAATGAAAAGATGGAGAAATGAAAACAGTCGAGAGTGACAAGATGAGAGTGAGGAATGGCAGAGTATAGTGTTGTCAAAAGACCCGGTACTTCGGTAACAAGTCGGTACTAAAAAAATTAAACCGTTACGGTACCAGCTTTTCTTAAATACCGGTGGTACCGAAGTAGCGGGTTAATCCGGTTCTTGATGCGCTGTCCGAAAGGTGCACAGTTGCATCCTCTTCATAAACACACTGAGACATGGCGACCGGCTAATGCGGCGGCTCTGAATCCACTCGTTGACAAGAAGGGAGGAAAGAGCCTCATATGGAAATATTTTGGATTAGGCTAATGTCACATTGCCATAAGGGGCCGTTCACACAGTGCGTTTTTTGCGCGTGCAAATGTAGGCGTGCGGCAAGCGTGCTCATAATAAAAGCGGCGCACTCGTTTTCCAGGCGCGCCTCTGTTCAGGGTTGCACAGCAGCGACAGACGCCACGGGAAGCGCTCGTGCAGACGAGGAGGAAGCGGTGCGAACTGCGCTCTCCATGATGACGAGGAGGTATCAGCAAAGAAATTAATTGATTTCTAGCCCTTATATTAGCTTTACTACTAGATATATTTATGGACATGAGAAATAAAAAGCCGCCCTGTTCAGCTCTGATCGGTATTAGTTTATTACAAACACTTGTTGTTTGTACACTTCATTCATTGTGCATTAAATAAAGTTAACAGATAAAAGGAGAATAATCTAACAAATGGAATCTTATTGTAAAGTGTTTTTACTACAGTTTCCATCTTTGTAACTGTGATATACACTTTAATATATGTAAATTTAACCTAAATTAAGCTTTGGTACCGAAATTGGCACCGAGAACCGTGGATTTTCACTGGTATTGGTGCTGAAAATGAAGAGTAGTATCAGTGAAATGTAACGGAGCTGGTGTTGTCAGCTGAATCTGTCACACACACACACACACACACACACACACGAGTCTCACTGAACTCACTGTCAAACAAACACACACAGTCTCTCTTCTATCCACCAGAGCCGGCTGATCTCGGGACACACACACGAGAGCGATGGCAGTCTGACAGCACGAGTACGGCACACACACACAGAGCTGCAAATAAAGAAATCATGTGTTGAGTTCCTCAATGACAGGCTGAGTGTTACAGAAGAATGTGAAATCTTGATGAGTCGAGACACTGAGAATACCAGCGTTATTAAAGGGACCGTTACAGTCCTGTCATCGTCTACTCTCCCTCTGTTCCACGCCTGTACGGGTCTCTTGCGTCTGCTGAACACAGAAGATATTCTGAAGAACGCAAGCAACACCAGACACTTTCTTCACACACGTCTCCTGCCCCCGTATGATTGACAGGATATAATCGGCCCTGATCATTGGCTGTTTTAAACAATGGTCGATAGTGAAAAGAATGGCTTTTATTGGCCGAAGCATCGGAGCATCGCTACTGAAAGCTGAGCGAGAGCGAGATCATCCGTCTCACAGGTCGAGTAAATCTGGCCTGAATTATAAAGCTGTCCGACCATAATCCGTGTTGAGCGAGCACGGGAATCAAACAAGAGTGTGTGCTGTTGGGATTGAGAGCCGTTGCGTGAGAAGAGTGTGTGGGGGGGCAGCTGTAGCGCAGATATGGAATATGGGTTACAACATAAACACACACACACACACACACATGGGAGGGAGTGAACGTATGGATGGAGATCAGTCTTCTAATGAGATCACATGACCGTTGAGATCACATGACCTCTGACAACAGAAAACGTGGACTAGTATTTATATTTAAATTAAAATCAGTTCAGCTTTAAATGTGTAATTGTATGTGTACGTTTATAAATTTAACTTTGTAATCTTAAGTGTACATTATTTATAGATGAGTCCACGAGTCCCACATGATTGTCCTGAAGCGGATCACTGGGTTCCTCCTCGACTCTTCTGTCTCATTGTGGACTAAAACACACCCATGTGGAGTCAGTCCCACACACGCTTCACTGACGGCCACGCTAATCCCATTCCTGCTTCTCAAACATCTTAATCCCAGCAATCCCAGATCTCCTGGATGACCAGTGACACGTCCAACACCGCCAGCACGAGAACACCGACAGACGGAGAGAAAGCCGTTTCCCCCTGAGGAGGTCTGAGCACAGAGCTGGACGGCCCTGGACTGAAAATCACGACCTTTGAACTCTCCACAACCGGTCCCTGAGTCTGGCTTTCAGAACGGCTCTTCCCGTCCTCGCTCTCACTCGTGGCAGGAGAAATATCACTATCAAACTATTTGATTGTTACTGTAAAAAACAAAATGCAATAAACATGCAAATATGAGACGTTTAATATCTCTCAGCGGCCTGATCTCACACACACACACACATACGCTTATGTAAATGATGAATGTGTCAGGCTGCTTTTATCCTGTAAGGAGAGGCGTATAAATAGATGTGAACTCACACATGCAGAGACGCAGTGTTGGACTATAATGCGTCTCAGAGTAAATATTTGCATGTTGGAGGACTGAAAATATTCCAGATAACAGGAGAGTCCAGCGCCACACGGCCATCTGGGTAATATCAGATCAGATCATGTTAAAACCAACCGGTTGTGTCTGTGAACGCCTGAGCGCTGAGTTTAACAGTTCAGCATATTAACACACAACAGAGTTCAGTCAATAAAACAGGTCAAACCATCCTAAAATTCAGAAGGCAGGAATATATTTCATGAATAAAGACACAACTGAAATAATATTCTGTGTCAGATTTAGGCCTGCCTCGACTAAAGATTGTTCTGGTCGACTGGTCGTCATTCATTTAAGCGAATAGTCGACTAATGGCACATTTATGATATTAATTGTATTAAATATACACTGGGGGAGGGGGGTATATATATGTAATATAGTCATTAAATATGTAATATACAGTGCTGACATTGCTCTACATTACAGAGAGCATAATATTGAGCCTTTCAAATATGAATTAGCACTCAAGCATAAGACTAGACAGGAACAGTAATGATTATGAACAGCAAGGAGACGTACAGGACATTTTAATAATTGATTGGTGAACTAGCGTTAGTGTCGCTGCAGAGATGAGGCTGAAGATGCTGATTCCCGCAGTGTTAGCGGACTCCAGAGAAGTGCACGTTTCATTCGGGTTACATCAGCTGAGAATATTTGTTTTCAAATCTGAATTGGTTCATTTAAAAGTACTTTCTATAGACACAGAATATGCGCGCCAGGCGAGTATAAAGTTCATTTCTGTGACGCGCTTCATCAAAAGCTCATCCTGTTTGTTTTCTTTATTTTACACAAGCACAAGTTGTTGTAGTGAGTGAACACATATACAAGTAGAGCCTTTACGAGGCATTACTCTTCTCTGTATGACCAAAGATGATTTTAAGTTCTTTTCGCTTTTGTCAGGAAAAACTGCAAGTGATCTCCGCACAAGCACTTGGTCATGTGACTAACAATAGCACACATGTATCCAGGTTAACGGAGCGAGCGATGAAGAGGCTAACGCTAGGCTAACGCTTCTGTGAATGATAGACGGGCATCTGGATATCCAGTCTGACACATGGACCGTCGTTTAATGATCTGTCCGTCACCGACTCCGTGATTTCAACACTTCCTGTGGACC
The DNA here is from genome assembly GCF_963993115.1 of Abramis brama. Classification (NCBI taxonomy): domain Eukaryota; kingdom Metazoa; phylum Chordata; class Actinopteri; order Cypriniformes; family Leuciscidae; genus Abramis; species Abramis brama. The sequence goes on along the minus strand of NC_139981.1, from coordinate 369,483 downwards.
AGCTAACTCAGATGTGTCGGACTGAGCCTCTCCTGTCCGCTAGCGTTAGCTGACTGTTAGGGGGCGGCCCTAGGCAAATATTTCATTTCTATTACATTATTATTTTCTATTCACTATAGCTCTGTACTGTCATTTGTTTACATCTATTTAATCTATCTGTTCTTTTCCCCTAATCTTCCCCATAGAGGATCCCTGGAACACCGCTTGAAGATCCCTGAAATATAAAACTAGAGTTCAGCAACTCAGAGAAAGAGGAATCTGATCATGCATGAAAAACACACACACACACACACACACACTCTCTCTCACAAACACACACACACACACTCTCTCTCACAAACACACACACTCGCACTCTCTCTCACAAACACACACACACACACTCGCACTCTCTCTCACAAACACACACACTCTCTCTCACAAACACACACACTCGCACTCTCTCTCACAAACACACACACTCGCACTCTCTCTCACAAACACACACACACACACACACACTCTCTCTCACAAACACACACACACTCTCTCTCACAAACACACACACTCGCACTCTCTCTCACAAACACACACACTCGCACTCTCTCTCACAAACACACACACACACTCGCACTCTCTCTCACAAACACACACACACTCGCACTCTCTCTCACAAACACACACACACACACACTCTCTCTCACAAACACACACACACACACTCTCTCTCACAAACACACACACTCGCACTCTCTCTCACAAACACACACACTCTCTCTCACAAACACACACACTCGCACTCTCTCTCACAAACACACACACACACACTCTCTCTCACAAACACACACACACACACTCTCTCTCACAAACACACACACTCGCACTCTCTCTCACAAACACACACACTCGCACTCTCTCTCACAAACACACACACACACTCGCACTCTCTCTCACAAACACAAACACACACACTCGCACTCTCTCTCACAAACACACACACACACACACACTCGCACTCTCTCTCACAAACACAAACACACACACTCTCTCTCACAAACACACACACTCGCACTCTCTCTCACAAACACACACACTCGCACTCTCTCTCACAAACACACACACACACACTCGCACTCTCTCTCACAAACACACACACTCTCTCTCACAAACACACACACTCGCACTCTCTCTCACAAACACACACACACACACACTCGCACTCTCTCTCACAAACACACACACACTCGCACTCTCTCTCACAAACACACACACACACACTCTCTCTCACAAACACACACACACTCTCTCTCACAAACACACACACTCGCACTCTCTCTCACAAACATACACACACACACTCGCACTCTCTCTCACAAACACACACACACACACACTCGCACTCTCTCTCACAAACACACACACACTCGCACTCTCTCTCACAAACACATTCACACACACACTCGCACTCTCTCTCACAAACACATTCACACACACACACTCGCACTCTCTCTCACAAACACATTCACACACACACACACACACACACACTCTCTCTCACAAACACACACACTTGTACTCTCTCACAAACACACACACACACACTCTCTCTCACAAACACATTCACACACACACACACACACATAACTTAATGAACACTCATGCTTTTAAAGGAGGACCGTCACCGTTGAAAGCAATATAATGAATCTAAACGTATAAAAGGTTCTTCTGGAGACTGTGGGCATCAGATCTCTACAATAACACACACCGTATATGAGCATATGAGCAGAACACACATGCACCGCTCACGGATCATGATGCTGATGGAACACAAACACCGTCAAACAACAGAAACAACAGGAGCTCACGAAAAGATGAATGCGTCTCGTTTTACTTCTCCTTTCTAGACTTGCAGAGTTAAACCATCTAAACCAGTGAGAGAGAACCAGCCGTTCCTCGTTCTGCCAGCTGGGACCATTCACCAAACACACCGGGTGCTATATGAGGATGTTATGATGTTATAATGTGATGTTATGATGTTATAATGTGATGTTACGATGTGATGATGTGTGTGATATCCTCACTGACAGCTCAATCACGGCTGAAAACTGACATCTGATGGATATTAAATAGTGGTGCACGATATATCGGCCGCCGATATAATATCGGCCGATATGGTCATTTTTTTACACATCGGTATCGTTCCGATGTCAAAATATGGCCGATGTGAACAGGCCGATATTTGACGTGTGAAGTTGAAGATGAAGTTGACGATGCTGACTCGCGATCTTTGCAGTAGTGAACGTGCCTGAGAGAAATACACATTTCATACAGATGACATAAGCAGAGAACAGTCTGTTTTCTTTCGTTTTGAATTGTTCTGTTTAAAAATAGACATTTCAAGCTTTCTATATATGTCTCAGGTCTGTGAGGCACGTAGGTTTCGTTTCATTTATGAGACGCGCTCCAGGTTCACGCTCCGTCGTCTCCGTGTCCTGATTAAATATTTTCTACTATATTCTTATTTATTAAATCCAGGCAATTGGTTGATGAAACATTGATCAAAATTAAGATACAATTAATGCAAAACGAAATTAAATTTAAATACAGACTTTGTGCTTTCTGTTTGAGGTCTCTGTGAAAGTTTTAAAGCAGTCTTTTAGTGCCGCTTTCAGAGCGCTCACGCCCATAACAGAGAACTGTCCCGTCCGTAACATGTTTACGCAGTCCAGTGCGACTTATATGTCTTTTTCCTCTTCATTTTTGACTGATCGTTTTTTGACTCGTAGATATTTGAATATATTGCTTGATATTTGATACCCGTTCGAATTAGATTTTTCTCAAAAGTGACAGCACGTGTGATTTGTGGATTACTATGATAAGCGCGAGTGGAGAAACAGGCGTTTATTTATTCATTCTCAGTGTTGAGAAACGTAGCCTTCATGTGTTACGTTATTGTGTTAATAATAACTAAAGTAGCCTACCTAATTATGTTACATTTATTTTGTATGAAAACTAGCGCGTTCGTTACTTATGGATTAAAAAGTAGATCCTCTCTCACGGACGCACGCACACAGAGAGAGAAGATAATTGTAAAATGAAAAATTGACGGTCTAAGTTTAAATTTTGTTCTTGCTTCTTTTTTTCCTGTCAAAATGTCAGAAAGCATTTTGTATTATCCATCCGTGTTTTTAAAATTCGTTAAATGACGGACGTTTTAGCCTACTGTTAACACACCCCATATGTCGGATTCGTCTTATAGCCTACTTGTTATTATTTTTAGAATAAGTGATTCGTTATGCTATAATTGGACTCCTGTCTATTCATTGTCAACTGTTTTCTATAAATATGTTTGTATTGGCTAACATTTATTCAGTTAATGCGTGTCCTGTTTAAAATGTGCAATGTTCAAACGCAAAGACAGCACGTCACAAATAGAAGCCCTTTTCCCTGTGCTATTTTTTAGTATCATATTTGGATATTGGAATAATAAATTAAGTAGCCTATCCTATACACAATGTTCCTATGTTTTTTTTTATACTGTTTTCTAGGGGTTTCTTAATTTTAGACAAGTTGACCAGCACACATTATATGCAATGCAATATAATGCATGTGTGTTTTGGAAAATAGATTTTTATTTGATTATCATAAAAATGTGTTTTCTATACAGAGATATATCGACATCGGTAAATATCGGTATCGGCCATAACAGCAATATTAATATCAGTTATCGGAATCGGCCACAATTTTCACATCGGTGCATCACTAATATTAAAGGTTACAGGATCTGGACTGCAGTATTCAGGAGATATGAAGCTCATTTCCACAAACACTGATCATCTGCGGTCAATAAATGATCAATTCAGATCTCAACATCACAGCTCAACTATTCCTGAAACCTTCATATGAAAAATGCGAGAAAACACATTGAAATGTGTTATTATAGAAGCCCATTTCACAAAAGAAAAAAAGCATGCTTTTGTAAATAATTAAAAAAAAGATCTAGCTAAATTATACATATACTGCCATTATGTATAACATACTAAGTTGAAATTGACATTAAAAGTCAAAATTATGACTTAAAATAAAGTCATAATTTCACCTTTTTATCTCAAAACTTCTAATAATTTAAATCGCTTAATTTTTTTTAACAAGTTTAAGGTGACGTAGTTACACGTTACTTGTACCTAGCAGCAATGACAGTAAATTATGCATAATTACAAGTAGCTAACCCTAAACCAAGCCTTAACCCTTAACTCTAAATAACTATAGGAAATACATGTAGTTAATATTACTGGCACTTGTTTGTGTAATTACACTGTAACAACGTCAACTTAAAATAAAGTGTAACCAATTTGTTTTTACATTTAAAAAATATATAAATGAAGTCTTAATTATGACATACCAAGTCAGAATAATGACATATTAAGTATGTCATAATTTCGACTTATAATTAATTTCATAATTATGATTTACCACCAAACATGATTTATTTCCTCATGTGGCGGAAATGGGCTTCCATGCGTTCCAGACTGACTCAGGTAACGTTAACTAGTCAAGTAAAGCTTGATGCTTCACCTACTGTGTGTGTGTGTGTGTGTGTTTGTGTCCAGGTGAAACGATGTTACCTTTGAAACACATGATGAAGAAGGCTCGCAGACTCCCGTCGGGTCTCCGTGTCCGGCGTGTTGTTGTTCTGGAGCTCCTCTCGGTGTCGGTCCACGGTGATCCGTCCATGTTTTCCGGGACGCGCAGGTGCAGACGCGCAGGTCAGACGCGCAGGTCAGACGCGTTCACAAAGTGCGCAGAAATGACGGTTATTCTCCTTCTCCACACACTGAGATGTAAATGAAGCGCGCTATGAGTTCGGTGACATTAGAAGAGTCCGGTGAGGGATCGCTGTATTCCTGAGGAGTCTCGGTACGAGTCTCGGTTCTCCTCACGGGATCCGCCTGTAGTCCGTGAGAAACTGCGGGTCACTTTCCTCGGTCCCGGGTTCTCTCTCTCTCTCTCTCTCTCTCTCTCTCTCTCTCCAGCTTCCGGTTTCGGCTCTCTCGCTCACGATCGGGAAACGGTCAATGCTGCATCCCGCTGGCAGCACCGGGAAACAACGACCACATTACTGAACAGATTTACCTCTTTCTCTTCACAAAACAACTGTTTGAATTTACGCTTGATGGTGAGGTGTCCAAAACACTTCTGTAAAAGCTAGAAAACATATTTATAAACCCCTTAAGTTTAGCTATTAAGGCCAAACATTGACCTAACGCGCAGGCAATAAAAGGCATATTTTCCATATTAATCAGAGTTTTTGTCGAACCAGCAGTGGCTAGAAAACAACATACTGACTATCATCTCAGGGACTATGCGTTATTTAATGTTAAAATAATATATTATTGTGGGAGTGTTTGAATATAATTTTTCGTGACCTTTATAGCCGATAATTCACCTCAGATCTTGCAAATAAATGAAAGGAAATAAGGGCGTTCAAACTGTGAACAAACAAGTGAATTTTATGACGATAGTTTTAGTCATTCAATATATTTTAATAAGTTAAAATGGTCTGTATCTGTATAACCGTGGAATCCGCGCCCTTATCTACAGTTAACTTTAACTATGCTGAACTAATCAAAATTAATTTCACACCACACTGTTCGTTTTTGAAGGCATCTCCGCTTCTCTCCATTTCAGTCAGTAAACAATTTCGCGGTTCTTCTATCTGTGTAATGTCAGTTAGTTTTCTAACTGCCGTTAGTTTTTGAATGATGGTAGCAGCGCGCGCTTTTTTGTGGCGGCAGGTGACGTACCTGTTTAGGCGGGAAGCGCGTGCCCACTGCACTGTATTCGACTGCATTGATACTGAAAGAAATATGCGTGATATCATATTAAAATTAATTAAATATATAGTCTAACCACAGAATAATAAACTACTCCAACTGAGCTGCAGATTTGAATGACCTTCTAAAAACTGTAAAAAATAAATAAATACAATTTCTAAAAAAACATACAATGAGAAATGTTTTAAAGGAATTAAAATAATCTTGGACAGGACTGTAAAAATTGGCACAATTTATTATTGGCTTAAGAACATTATTTTCTTGACCATTTGGGTGTTAGAGAAACAAATGACATTAACGGAAACTAAGATTACAGATAAATAACCTCCTCAAGAACCAATATGACCTCAGATCAGAGACAAATATCAGAAATATAATCTCAAACAGCATAATTTCTCATCCTCAAGTGGATGGCAGCTTTGGTAGACATTTTCAACAACAAAAAAAGTGGTTTGATGGCAAAGAGACACATATATCATCATCATCATCATCATAATCTCAGATGATCATATCAAAGTAACAAAGGCGTTTTCAACACTTGGATTTGTTTACCAGTAAAACGCAGATATAAAATCAGCAGGATCCTCAATGTTTTTCTTTTGCTCTTTCTAAAATACATTTAAAAACTGAGAGGATCATCCATAATATTTACACCCAAAACATATTGTAACCCATAAACATTCATATGTCAGCATGAGGTCCTGTAACGACAGACTGATGATAAATCAGTGATTTTGGACTCATGTTTCATTATTCAAGCACTTGACTGACAACATTAGTGCAACAACCTGAATGAGTTGATATATATATAAAGATAATATTCATGCAATAACCCACTTACTCAAATATATAGAAAACCCTGATACCAACTGTGTTTACAGTGAAGTGTTATAATATTGATGCCCTGCATAAAGCATCTGGAAATATAAATAGCAAAGCATGATTCAAGGTGACATCATTCAGTGGTTTTGTGTGCAGCCTTGCACCATTTGCACATATTATTACCCAGATATTTAGATTCTGCAGATATAACCTCATATCTGTGCTGCACATTATACAAATATGAACTGATTATTCATGATATATTGACCTTTCTGAGACGCAGCGTCACGTGTGTGTGTGTGAGAGTGTGTGTGTGTCCCCTGAGACCAGACGGCGCTTTAAACACCTCCGCACAGAACTAAAGCACTGCTGATCATCATGTGTGATCTTCATTATTTCAGCACTGCTAATTCTCTTACAGTCAGCTTTCCTTAATGAGTTTCAAACCCCCTATAAACAGATTAAAGGAATCTGAGAACCCTCTGAGAGACTCAGATATCAGCAGATCATGAAACATCATCTCCAGTGAATCTCTGAACAGGCGTCCATGTAAACAACAACACATCTCTACTGCAACTCTAGTGTAACTCTACTGTATCTCTACTGTATCTCTACTGCAACTCTAGTGTAACTCTACTGTATCTCTACTGCAACTCTAGTGTAACTCTACTGTATCTCTACTGCAACTCTAGTGTAACTAGTGTTTTACGGTTTCTGGTTCATTTTCACCAGAGCAGCATCAGTTCCTTTGACCAGAAGAGTCCACTTCTAGACCATTATGGCTTTACATGAGTGAGTGTGAGTGAGTGTGAGTGTGTGTGTGTGTGTGTGTGTGTGTGTGTGTGTGTGTGTGGTCAGGACAGGTTTAGCTGCTGTTGTACAGATCCACATAACTGGAGCTCAGACCTCGGCTGCCTCTCAGTCGTCTGCCGCTCAGAGTCTGGACACAAAACACACAAAGCGAGAGATGAAACATGAACCGTAACATCGACTCCACTGACGGGCTCTGGTTTCACACCAAACACTTTACATATTCAAAGACAACATATTTATAATACTATGAATCAGTGTTCATTTCATTGACGAATAAATAAAATAAAAATAAATAAATGAATGCATTACAATTGAACTAAACCCATTAGATTTTAGTTTAATAAATCTACTGTAGATTTCGTCGACTACAACTAAAACAATTCAGATGACTAAAATATGACTAAAACTAAATGGCATTTTACTCAAAAGACTGACTAAAACTAAATCAAAATTTGCTGTCAAAATGAACACTTCTATAACTGGGAGAAAGTGCAACGCAACATGGCGGAGTTAGTGTCAGTGAGACCCAGGGCCGCGGGAAGAGGTTTTAGGTTGGGGGTGCTGTTTTTTTTTTGGGGGGGGGGGGGGGGGGGGGCGCTACCACTTTTGAATAAGAAACAGTATCAATTAAGACTATAAAACTCGTCAAAAAACGCGCTCACACTCAAATCACCTGACTGCACATCACATTTTTTACTTTATTGATTCTGCTTTTATTCGTAATGCAATGGACCGGTGAACGGGACATAAATTAATCCTTAAAGAATGGGACTTTATGGGACATTTGCACAAAAAGAATAAATAACTTACCGTAGCCTATTTTATACGTCGCTCCGGAGTCGCATATCAGTCAAAAAAATGCACCACGAGGAAGAAAAAAACATATATAGCCTAGGTCGCACTGGACTAAGTCGCATTTTTTTTAGAAATTAATTTAAAAAAAAGTTACAGACAGTTCTCCGCTACGGACGTGAGCGCTCTAAAGCAGTACAAAAGAATGTTTTAAAACTTTCACAGAGACCTCAAACTGAAAGCACAAAGCCTGTCTTTAAATTTAATTTAGTTTTGTATTAATTGTATCTTAATTTTAATCGATGTTTCATCAACAAATTGTCTGGATTTAATATATAAAAAGTAGCCTAAATATAGGCTATTAGAAAATAGATAATCAGGACACGGAGGCGCTGGCGAACCTGGAGCTCGTCTCATAAATGAACCGAAACTCAGCGTAGGCCTATAAAGTAGCCTATTGCCTCACAGACCTGAGACATATAGATAGCTTGAAATGTCTACTTTTAAGCAGAACAAGTCAAAACGAAAGAAAACAGACTGCGCTGCTTATGTAATTCGTATAAAAAGGGGAATGTCTCTCTGATGGCGCTGCGAAGTTCGCGAGTCGTCAACTTAATGTGTCTAGCCGACAGACACTGACATAAAAAATAACTGTTTTATTAGTAAACAATTAAAATGTCTCCTGCTATATTGGACATATGTGCCTGTTCCTTACAAAACACTGACAGTGGGGTTTTTGACTGGGGTTTTTTTTTTTTTTTTGAGCAGCTGCGGACAAATTCTTTCGACACACACACACAATATTAGCCTACGTAACACTCTGCGCTTATGTTTTAAAAACATAATTTAACATATAAATAACAATTTTTAAATAGCCCACTTGAAGTGTTTATTACAAATAAATGACTAAATGCTAGAAATTAATAAATTTTAATGAACAAACATGCGTTGCATTTACAATTCTGTGAAAACAGGGGGTGCTGCAGCACCCCCAGCACCCCCACTTCCCGCGGCCCTGGTGAGACCGGACATCTGGAACATCATAGATCTGAATCGCTCAAGAGCGTCTCGGAAAAGCCTTGAGTTTAATTGGCACTCGTGACGTGATTTACAGTGATTTTACCGCAGTAAAATGGCTTAATCGCTTTATAAAATACAGCACAAGCCCTATAACCCTAACCCTAACCCTATAACCCTATAACCCTAACCCTAACCCTATAACCCTAACCCTAACCCTATAACCCTAACCCTAACCCTAACAGCGGTTTCATCAAACTGGTGATGTTCAATGAATAGATCAGAAAGAATGATCAGTGTGTTCTGTGATCATCAGTGTGTTCTGTGATCATCAGTGTGTTCTGTGATCATCAGTGTGTTCTGTGATCATCAGTGTGTTCTGTGATCATCAGTGTGTTCTGTGATCATCAGTGTGTTCTGTCACCTGGTAGCTCTCGTCACTCTTGTTCAGGAAGTTCAGTGAAGCGGCGCGCTTCATTCTGGAGAGAACACACACAGATCACATATCCAGAGCAAAACATACGAAACAAGTCTTGGTGAGCAGAAGAGACTCGAAAACATTAAGAAAATCGGAATTATTCCATTCATATATATAAACCTTTGAGCGGTAGTGTAAACACACACACACACACACACACAGATTCATACACATGAGAATCAGGCCGGTCTGGACAGCATGGGCGGCGCTAGGGAGGGGCTAGCAGGAGCTTCAGCACCCCCAAGAAAGACCAAAGCACCCCGATAGCACCCCCAAAAATAATTTCTGGAAGCAATTATATTCAGGCTGTATTCCGGAAGCCCTGAACCGCATGGTGAAGAAAAAAAAAGAAAAAGAAAACTTATCTTGTTATTTCGAGATATTAAGTAATTATTTCAACATAATATTTCCTTATTTCGACATAAGTCGTTATTTCGACATAATTTCTGTTATTTCGACATAATAAGGGGACATTCTAATCTGCATTAAGCCACTTTAAGCGTTCTTATAATGGTTTTCTATGGGAGGAAAATGCTTAACGTGTTATTAAACGTTGCTGGGCTCATCTGATTTATAGTATATACATACAAATGCACATCTTGCTTGTTGCACGCACACATATTATGTCGAAATAATGAGATATTATGTTGAAATAGCATTATTAATAATACTAAATATTTAAGAATATTTGATTGAATGCTGAATGTTGTGCTTGTTCAATTTAATAAAATTAAAACTTTAATCGTGACAATTAAAATAATTGAATATTAAATATTGAGTGGCCAAGTTTTGCACACCAGTGCACACCTGTGGTGTGTTCATACGTGTTGTTGTGTGTGTGTGTGGTGTGTTCATACGTGTTGTTGTGTGTGTGTGTGTGTGTGGTGTGTTCATACGTGTTGTGTGTGTGTGTGTGTGGTGTGTTCATACGTGTTGTTGTTGTGTGTGTGTGTGTGTGTGTGTGTGTGTGTGTGTTCATACGTGTTGTTGTGTGTGTGTGTGTGTGTGTGTGGTGTGTTCATACGTGTTGTTGTGTGTGTGTGTGTGTGTGGTGTGTTCATACGTGTTGTTGTGTGTGTGTGGTGTGTTCATACGTGTTGTTGTGTGTGTGTGGTGTGTTCATACGTGTTGTTGTGTGTGTGTGTGTGTGTGGTGTGTTCATACGTGTTGTTGTGTGTGTGTGTGTGTGTGTGTGGTGTGTTCATACGTGTTGTTGTGTGTGTGTGTGTGTGTGTGTGGTGTGTTCATACGTGTTGTTGTGTGTGTGTGTGTGTGTGTGTGGTGTGTTCATACGTGTTGTTGTGTGTGTGTGTGTGTGTGGTGTGTTCATACGTGTTGTTGTGTGTGTGTGTGTGTGTGGTGTGTTCATACGTGTTGTTGTGTGTGTCTGCAGGTCCGCTGCCCTGTAGTTTCTTCACCAGTCTCTCGCTGCTCCTGCGCAACACGTCTCTGAGCCGCCCGATGGAGCCGCTGCGCTGGAGCACACCGCTGCCGTCCTACACACACACACACACTCATTACACACACACACTCTCATTACACTGCACTGCACAATACACACACACACACACACACACACTCTGCTGGGTCTAGTGTACTTAACATGCACAAAATCCTGCTCTTCTTCTTCTCAGTGTTTCTGTCTTGTTTTCCAGCACTAATTCATTCTTAAATCAAGACACATTTACTGGAGAAGCAGAATCACTGAAGATATTAAGACTTGTTTACTGAAAAAAAAAAAAAACTTAATTAAAAAGGGAAAACATGATTATTTTTCTGACTTCATCGGCAGATATTTGTTCTTGTTTTAAACACAAACTCACTTCACTTTTAGACATTTCTCAGTAAACAAGCCTTAATATCTTCAGTCGTTCTGCTTCTTCTCCAGTAAATGTGTCTTGATTTAAGAATGTTTAGATATTAGTGCTGGAGAACGAGACAGAAACACTGAAGAAGAAGAGGATGGGATGCACCGATATTAACATTTTGGCCGATACCGATAATCTTTATATTTGAAAGCTGATAACTGATATATTGGCGATAAATCTAAATCCAAATTTTTATCTAATATTTGAGAGCCTGATTACAAAAACAAAAGTGTCATCATTAACAGCCTCGACCCAAACACACATTTATGTTGTTCTCATGATGATGTTAAGAAGCCGATATGACAGACGTGTGGCACTGAACTGTGTTTTACTTTCTAAAGTGATCAATTCAGAGCCATCATGATGATCAGTCGCATCTGAAGCGTCTCAGCTGGAGGAAATAATACATTATTCATCGGCTTTAATATATCGGACACATTTTTCTTATCGGCCGATAACATTATAAATGATCATATCTCGCCGATATCTCGTCATCACGAGGAAGAAGATCATATTTTGTTCGTGTGCAGTTCCAGCTTTAATCAGGATTGATTCTTGTATATTATAAAACACATGAACTCTTTATATGCAGATCACACCAGGAACACTGAAAACTCAGATGTACATCATTAAACTGTTTCATTATTTATTAAATAACATTCAAAACACTTGATCTCAATATAAAAACAGATCAAATTTTTAAACATACACTGATATAGAACATGAGAAAGTTCAGAAATGAAACCTTTATTGAAGATATCAACAAACATCACAATGCAGTGGAGTAATACGTCATATAATTATTAGCAGATCTACTCACTATGGAAGAACAAATGCTGTGAAGAACACACACACACACACACACATCAGAAGAAGAGCGTCAATAAATAAGCAGAACTCCACGACACACTCATAAACACACCAGTTATCGAGAGAACCGGAGAAATGTTTTAATGTGTGTGTGTGTGTGTGAGTGAGTGAGTGAGTGCGTGCGTGAGAGTGTGTGTGTGTGTGTGTGAGAGTGTGTGTGTGTGTGTGTGTGTGTGGGTGGAATAGGGCTGTGCAACAATTATTCGTGATTAATCGCATCCAAAATAAAAGTTTGTGTTTACATAATATACAGTATGTGTGTGTGTACTGTGAATAATTATTTTGTATATATAAATACACACACATGTATATACTGTATATACAGTCAAACCAACATTTATTCAGACAGCTTCAACATTTCTCACATTATCACAGTTTATTCACTATAGTTTAGAAAATGCTTCATTGTGTTCAGTGTGTGTGTAAAAAGAGCATTAGCAATTAAAGAAAACACACTTCAGCAAAACATGATCAGCTCAAAGTGTCCGAATCATTTTTGGACCCAAATGTTCATTAATGTCACTGGTAGTCACTGAATGAAGAATATTTGGGTATAATATGTCACAGTTTACTTTATTCTGCTCTCCTCACTTACAGAACTGAACTATAGTGTCCTGATCACACTAGTAGAACATATCAATAATGATATCTGGTGTCTGAATAATTTTTGGTTTGACTGTGTTTATATATAATTTATATATAAATAAATAAAAAAATCGTAAAATATATACATGCATGTGTGTGTATTTATATATACAACATAATTATACACAGTACACACGTATATTATGTAAACACAAACTTTTATTTTGGATGCGATTCGTCGTTGTCCAGCAGTGTCTCCGAATGATGATCAATCATCGTCAGTGGAAATGTGGAAATAAAGGAGAGCACAGACATAAACTGAACTGAACCGCGTCTTTAAGGCCTTTCATCGAGATCAAACACTGATGTGTGTTCAGTGTGTGTGTGTGTGTGTGTGTGTGTGTGTGTGTGTGTGTGTGTGTGTATCCAAGAACACACTCAACAAACTCAATCAAACGCTTCAATCGCTCAGAATCGCTGTTCACACACGAGATCGAGTCGCAACGAGGAGCATGTTTCAAATCATCAGCGCATGTGTCTGATAAACACACACACAACACAAGCATTTCTCTGATAAACACACACACACAACACGAGCATTTCTCTGATAAACACACACACAACACAAGCATTTCTCTGATAAACACACACACACACACACACACAACACAAGCATTTCTCTGATAAACACACACACACAACACGAGCATTTCTCTGATAAACACACACACAACACAAGCATTTCTCTGATAAACACACACACACACACACACAACACGAGCATTTCTCATTAGTGTAATTAGCTGAAATATAATATAAATGATTGACAGGTCCAGAACACTGCCTCTAACCCCACGGCGAGCGCTAACACTGTAACGTCACTGACACTGAAGCACAGACGTGCAGTAAACACACTGTGTTCGTTGTGTTGTTCAGCTTTGGGTGTGTGTGTCACACACACGTCCTCAAGCGACATCAAAACATCCTTTATCACGTAATACAAAAAAGTTTCAATAGCAAGTTCAAGGTTTCTGTGAAACATCAACAATGATTGTTCAACACCAGAATCTGTTCAAAACCACAGAAAACCATCATCATCATCATCATCATCATCATCAGAGAGAGACGGAGAGATGAAGACGATCACGAGACAGAAGAAAAGAAGAGCAGGATCAGGAGAGACGGAGGAGTAAAGAGCCGCTACACCAGAGGATGATGATGCGAACACACCACACACATCACTTCCTGTGTGAGGAGGAAGAGGGTGGAGGAAACTCTGGATGGCCTTATGCCTGATGGAGAGAGAGAGAGAGAGAGAGAGACAGAGAGAGAGAGGGATACAGAGAGATAGAGAGAGAGATACAGAGAGAGGGATAGAGAGAGAGGGAGAGAGATACAGAGAGAGAGGGAGAGAGAGAGGGAGAGAGAGAGGGAGAGAGATACAGAGAGAGGGAGAGAGAGATAGTATACAATTAAGAGGTCATTTCGAACAAACGTGTGGCCTGTGTGTGTGTGTCTGTGTGTGTGTGTCTGTGTGTGTGTGTGTGTGTGTCTGTCTGTGTGTCTGTCTGTGTGTCTGTCTGTGTGTGTGTGTGTATTTCATAATGCTGTGTGTCGAGTGTTTATATTACACTGTCACTCAAAAGTCTGAAATTATTATGATGATTAAATTGTTTGTGTAAGAGTCTCTTCTGCTCATCAAATCTGCATTTATTTGATCAAAAATACAGTAAAAACAGTGAAACATTATTAACAAGATACTCTAACATTCCATGTCTGGAGTGAGTTCGATTAAAAGTTTTATTCATCAAGGACGCATTAAATTGATCAAAAGTGACAGTAAAGAAATTTATAATGTGACAAAAGATTCTGTTTCAAGTAAATGCTGTTCTTTTCAACTTTCTATTCATCAAAGAATCATGAGAAATGAAATGTATCACAGTTTCCACAAAAATATGACTGTTTTCAACACTGATAATAATAAATGTTTCTTGAGCATCAAATCATCATATTAGAGTGATTTCTGAAGGATCATGTGACACTGAAGACTGGAGTAATGATGCTGAAAATTCAGTTTTGATCACAGGAATAAATTATACTGTACTGTATATTCATCCCCTCCTTGAACTGCCACCTTACCGTGGTGGAGGGGTTTGAGTACCCGAATGACCCTAGGAGCTATGTTGTCTGGGGCTATATGCCCCTGATAGGGTCTCCCAAGGCAAACAGGTCCTAGGTGACGGGTCAGGCTAAGAGCGGTTCAAAAACCTCTTATGATGGACTTAAAATCGAGGACCATGACGTCGCCCGGCATGGCGCAGCCGGGGCCCCACCCTGGAGCCAGGCCCGGGGTTGGGGCTTGTATGCCAGCGCCTGGTGGCCGGGCCTCCACCCATGGGGTCCGGCCGGGCTCAGCCCGAAGGAGCGACGTGGGGCCGCCCTCCCGTGGGCTCACCACCTGCAGGAGGGACCGTAAGGGGCCGGCGCATAGTGGATCAGGCGGCAGTCGAAGGCGGGGGCCTCGACAACCCGATCCCTGGACACGGAAACTAGCTCTAGGGACGTGGTACGTCACCTCTCTGGCGGGGAAGGAGCCTGAGATTGTGCGTGAGGTTGAGAGGTACCGACTAGAGATAGTCAGGATCACCTCCACGCACGGCTTGGGTTCTGGAACCACATTCCTAGAGAGAGGATGGACTCTCTACCACTCTGGAGTTGCCCATGGTGAGAGGCGGCCGGCTAGTGTGGGTTTGCTTATAGCCCCCCAGCTCAGCCTCCATGTGTTGGAGTTCACCCCAGTGAACGAGAGAGTCGTTTCCCTGTGCCTTCGGGTCGGGGATAGGTCTCTCACTGTTGTGTGCGCCTATGGGCCAAATGGCAGTGCAGAGTACCCAGCCCTCTTGGGGTCTCTGGAAGGGGTGCTGGAAAGTGCTCCGACTGGGGACTCCGTCGTTCTACTGGGGGACTTCAACGCCCACGTGGGCAGCAACAGTGACACCTGGAGGGGCGTGATTGGGAGGAACGGCCCCCCTGATCTGATCTTCTGTTATTGGACTTCTGTGCTAGTTACAGCTTGTCCATAACGAACACCATGTTCAAGCATAAGGGTGTCCATCAGTGCACGTGGCACCAGGACACCCTAGGCCGGAGGTCAATGATCGACTTTGTGGTCGTTTCATCTGACCTCTGGCCGTATGTCTTGGACACTCGGGTGAAGAGAGGGCCGGAGCTGTCAACTGATCACCACCTGCTGGTGAGTTGGATCCGATGACAGGGGAGGAAGCTGGACAGACTCGGAAGACCCAAACGTACTGTGAGGGTCTGCTGGGAATGTTTGGCCGAGTCTCCTGTCAGAGAGATCTTCAACTTCCACCTCTGGCAGAGCTTCGACCGGATCCCGAGGGAATCTGGTGATATTGAGTCCGAGTGGACCATGTTCTCCACCTCCATTGTTGACGCGGCCACTCTGAGCTGTGGCCGTAAGGTCTCCGGTGCCGGTCGAGGCGGCAATCCCTGAACCCGGTGGTGGACACCGGAAGTAAGGGATGCTGTCAAGCTGAAGAAGAAGTCCTATCGGGCCTGGCTGGCTTGTGGGACTCCTGAGGCAGCTGACGGGTACCGGCAGGCCAAGCGGACTGCAGCCCGGGTGGTTCTGGAGGCAAAAAATCGGGCTTGGGAAGAGTTCGGTGAGGCCATGGAGAAGGACTATCGGTCGGCCTCGAAGAGATTCTGTCAAACCGTCCGGCGCCTCAGGAGAGGGAAGCAGTGCCCTACCAACACTGTTTACAGTGGAGGTGGGCAGCTGTTGACCTCGACTGGGGATATCATCGGACGGTGGAAGGAATACTCCTCAATCCCGCTGACACGTCTTCCTTTGAGGAAGCAGAGGCTAAGGGCTCAGAGGTGGACTCGTCCATCACCCAAGCTGAAGTCTCCGAGGTAGTCAAGAAGCTCCTCGGTGGCAAGGCACCGGGGGTGGATGAGATCCGCCCTGAGTACCTCAAGTCTCTGGGTGTTGTGGGGCTGTCTTGGCTGACACGCCTCTGCAGCATCGCGTGGCGGTCGGGGACAGTACCTTTGGACTGGCAGACCGGGGTGGTGGTCCCTCTTTTTAAGAAGGGGGACCGGAGGGTGTGTTCCAACTACAGGGGGATCCCACTTCTCAGCCTCCCCGGGAAAGACTATGCCAGGGTACTGGAGAGGAGAATATGGCCGATAGTAGAACCTCAGATTCAGGAGGAACAGTGCGGTTTTCATCCCGGTCGTGGAACTCTGGACCAGCTCTATACCCTCTACAGGGTGCTGGAGAGTTCATGGGAGTTTGCCCAACCAATCCACATGTGCTTTGTGGATTTGGAGAAGGCATTCGACTGTGTCCCTCGCGGCGGCCTGTGGAGGGTGCTCTGGGAGTATGGGGTCCAGGGCCCTTTGCTAAGGGCTGTCCGGTCCCTTTACGACCGGAGCAGGAGCTTGGTTCGCATTGCCGGCAGTAAGTCAGACTTGTTCCCGGTGCATGTTGGACTCCGGCAGGGCTGCCCTTTGTCGTCGGTTTTGTTCATAATTTTTATGGACAGAATTTCTAGGCGCAGCCAGGGGCCGGAGGGTGTCAGGTTTGGGGACCACACGATTTCGTCTCTGCTCTTTGCGGATGATGTTGTCGTGCTGGCCCCATCAGTCCAGGACCTTCAGCATGCACTGGGACGGTTTGCAGCCGAGTGTGAAGCGGCTGGGATGAGAATCAGCGCCTCCAAATCCGAGGCCATGGTTCTCAGTCGGAAAAGGGTGGCTTGCCCGCTTCAGGTTGGTGGAGAGTTCCTGCCTCAAGTGGAGGAGTTCAAGTATCTTGGGGTCTTGTTCACGAGTGAGGGAAGGATGGAACGGGAGATTGACAGGCAGATCGGTGCAGCTTCTGCAGTAATGCGGTCGCTGTACCGGTCTGTCGTGGTGAAGAAAGAGCTGAGCCGCAAGGCGAAGCTCTCGATTTACCGGTCAATCTACGTTCCTACTCTCACCTATGGTCATGAGCGAAAGGACAAGATCCCGGATACAAGCGGCCGACATGAGCTTTCTCCACAGGGTGGCTGGGCGATCCATTAGAGATAGGGTGAGGAGCTCGGTCACTCGGGAGGAGCTCAGAGTAGAGCCGCTGCTCCTCCACATCGAGAGGGGTCAGCTGAGGTGGCTCGTGCATCTGTTCCGGATGCCTCCTGGACGCCTTCCCGGGATGGTGTTCCGGGCACGTCCCACCGGGAGGAGACCACAGGGAAGACCTAGGACACGCTGGAGGGACTATGTCTCCCGGCTGGCCTGGGAACGCCTCGGTGTCCCCCCGGAAGAGCTGGAGGAAGTGTCTAGGGAGAGGGAAGTCTGGGCATCTTTGCTTAGACTGCTGCCCCCACGACCCGGCCCCGGATAAGCGGAAGAAGATGGATGGATGTATATTCACATAGAAAACAGCTGATTTACATTGGAATAATATTTCACTCTTTTTACTGTATTTTTGATCAATGAGCAGAAGAGTCTCTTTCAGAAACATTAAAACAATCTTGATTTAAAAGTCTTAAACTGATGTTGAGTGTCTCTGGATGTGATGAAGGACCGGAGAAGGGAAGAGCACAATCCCACAATCCACTGTGTTGGGAAAACTGATCACGGTTGCATTTCCCAGAAGCCTCATGAGTAGAGCTGAAATCGCTAACTAGCGACTAGCGACGCTGTTGGGAAAGGCGGCCCCTTATTGGCTGATTGGTTGTCATGGCAACAACTGCGATGACGTGGCAGGTTAGTAACAAGAAGTGATGTTGAGCACACAGACTCATGCAAGTCTCATGCACGCACACACACACACACACACACACACACACACACACACACACACATGCATGCCGAGCGTCACGTCAACACTAATGAGTGTGTGAGATCGTTATGAGACACAAACAATCTGAGAATGCAAGATTGATTTATTCTGGGTATGAATGTCATCTTCACATCCACAGTCTTACGCGCACGGCCTGAGGAATCACACAGAAACACACACCGTCACAACACACACACACACACACACACACATCTGATGCGTTTCAGCTCATGTCCCAGTTCAAATATCTAACAATCCAGGAACAAAACACACAACACTGCATGTGACATTCAGACTAGTGAGTGTGTGTTTGTCCTGACAGATTCTTCCACATGTTTTAGCTTGTGTTAAACACACACATACACACACACTCAAAACTAGTCAAGGCAAGTCCGTGTGTAAGAAGCGGTGAAGGGCGAGAGAGCGCGAGTGCTTTAGTGGCGCGTTCACAGCTTCATGTCATCATGATTATGATTATTATATCATTCCACACACTAGCTGGTGTTAATGACCGAACGCATGAGGCTTCACATGCAGGATATGACATCAGACCGAGCATCATGTGACTGAACCGCACGAGGACACGAGCAGGTCACATGTCAGCCCGAAATCAAAACAATAACTTGAGCTTGATGATCTCGGGTCATGTGACCTGGCCGTGTTCTGGTGAGGATCTGTGTGTTTCAGAGATGCTCACACACATGTTCATACACACACACAAGCATGTTAAATCAGCACAAACATGCCAGGACACACAATCAGCTCATAAAGACCTCGAGAAGAGCAGGCGCTCGACAGAAGACCGTCGAGATCAGACACACGGCAAGAAATCATCTTCTTCCTCAGTGTTTCTGTCTCGTTTTACAGTAAAAATATCTAAACATTCTTAAATCAAGATACATTTACTGGAGAAGAAGCAAAATCACTGAAGATATTAAGACTTGTTTAATGAGAAATGCATCAAAATTAAATGCTTAAAGTCCCCCTGTGGTGAAAATCCAGCTTTTAATGTTGTTTATGTGTCTATGTGGTGTTTTTAATATGCTTTAAGACAAACCATGTGTAAATTCATAAGTCGACTCCATTGCTGAGTATTTCCTCCTTAAAACTGCAGTGAACCAAAGACAGTCTCAAAAACACGCTTTGAAATCGCTGGTGTTTCTGACGTCACAAACTACCTTGTAACCAATCAGATCAACGTGTGATCGTCAACCAGTGGATCTCTGAGCTGAGTGAGTGAGTGGAGGCGGGGCTCATTTGCATATTCATAGAACCGCGCATACTAAATGAGGCAAGGGTGTCGAGTTACATTCAAGATATTTTAAGGCATGAAGACATTCTTTTCAAGGAAAAACTTTTAAATATGTAATTTTGGTGATCAGAGATGAGTTTGAGCAAGCGGCAACCTTCCGATCTCTCTCTTGAATCAACACTGAAGTGATTAAACTGCAGTTCATCGACTGGCCACTAGAGACAGAAGAGAGTCTATCCCATAATTCCTCATGTTAAAATGCCCAACATTACAGCAGAAATAAACATGTTTACAGTCTGGTGCAAAAAGTGGTTTTGGTCTATATCGCTAATGTTGTCCTTCATGACGACTGTGAGGGGGTGAATATTTTTATAACTCATCCGTTTAAATTATATTAAGCCTTAAAGTTCTGCATAATTAAGGGCGTGGCCACTTGAGTGACAGGTGTATTGCTGCTGATGTCACTACTAGCCTTTTGTCTGCTAGCGTTAGCGTCACGTCACCTCAGCTAATCCGCCTCACCGCACATTTTCGTTTATCTGGGAGTGACGCGCAAACAAGATGGCGACGGCCGGCTCCGCCCACTTTGGGCTTCAGAAACACTCTTCAGAAACACTACGGTGACGTCACACACACTACGCACATATGTTAAAACAGTCTATGGTTTTAAGGGTAAAATGATTGACTACAGGGGGACTTTAAAATAAGAACAAATATACGTCAAAGGGAAACTGTGAAATGTATTTTTGGCAGATATTCGTTCTTGTTTGAAGCATAAACTCACTTCACTTTAATACAAGAGTTAATATCTTCAGTCAGTGTGCTTCTCCAGTAAACGTCTCTTGATTTAAGGATGTTTGTGTATGAAAGGAGGAAGCTGATGTTTTGCTGATGTCATCAGGCCCCTGCCGAGCGCTGCGCTGTGATTGGTTGGTGGATGTGTACTCACCCCGCTCCACTCCACTGCCATACTCACTTCATCGCCCGCCTCAGAGCCGCTCTCGTACTTCACGCTGGACACACACTCTCTGCGGCGCTCGCTCTCCTTCAGCAGCTCCGACACACGCGTCTGATGGACCGGGTCCAGGCCCTGACACACACACACACACACACACACGATCAACATCAGAACACACATACACACACTTTCTTCACAACCTAACGAAAACTACCAATTCACTAAATTAACGGAATGCACAGCTGATATAAAGACTGGATGACTCGTAATTTTCTACTACTAAATTCTGAAAAAACAGAGATTCTAATTATTGGACAAAAAACTTCCACACGTAATAATCTAGAATACAGTCTAACACTTGATGGCTGCTCTATCAAGTCTTCGTCGTCGGTCAGGAACCTGGGTGTGGGTGTGTGTGTGTGTGTGTGTGTGTGTGTGTGTGTGTGTGTGTGCTCTTTGATACCAATCGTTCATTTGAAAGTCACGTGTCTAGTATCTGTAAAACTGCATTCTTCCATCTTAAAAATATATCTAAATTACGCCATATGCTCTCATTGACAAATGCGGAACAGTTAGTTCATGCGTTCATGAGCTCAAGGCTAGATTACTGTAATGCTCTACTGGGTGGTTGCCCTGCACGCTTAATAAACAAACTACAGCTGGTCCAAAACACAGCAGCTCGAGTTCTTACCAGAACCAGGAAGTATGACCATATTAGCCCGGTTCTGTCAACACTGCACTGGCTCCCTATTAAACATCGTATACATTTTAAAATATTGCTGATTACTTACAAAGCACTAAATGGTTTAGCTCCGCAGTGCTTGAGCGAGCTCTTAACGCATTATAGTCCTTCACGTCTATTGCGATCTCAAAACTCCGGCCAGTTGATAATACCTAGAATATCAAAATCGACTGCTGGCGGCAGATCCTTCTCCTATTTAGCACCAAAACTCTGGAACAGTCTTCCTAACATTGTCCGGGAAGCAGACACACTCTGTCAGTTCAAAGCTAGACTAAAAGCTAGACTAAAGACACATCTCTTTGACCTAGCATTCACATAACACACTATAGACTTCTATAATTCAATGTTAGGCTGCATAGATTAGATCAGCCGGAACCGGGAACACTTCCCATAAATCCTGATGTACTGGTTACATCATAAGAAGAATAGCGTCTATGCTAATTTTAGTGTCTTTGTTTATCCCGAGGTTTTCCTGCAGCCTGCCGCATCCAGGCCGTATCCAGATCTGATGAAGGACCTTCGCCTGGACCCGATCCAACGCAGTGCTGAAGTGCCAACTAGTCTCTCCCTATGGAGGATCCCTTTACCACTCCAGATAAAGTGTTGTCGGGAAAATGCGGTTCGCGTATCAACCCCGAAGTGATACAATTCTATATCAAAATATGAAGGCCAGACAAGTAGTTTTTTAAGGCTTGGTTTGTAGGGAATTCCAGAACGCGCACATATATCCAAACGCGCACACCAATAGCCTGAACTCGTAATACGCATGTGCGCCATCAGCGTTCTCACAGGTTTAGCGTTTAAAGTCTGTGTAGAGTTTCCTGTTAGAACGGTGTGTGTTAGCGGCCCCTAAGTTAATAACTAATGATCGTTGCGACGGAAGTGAATCAATCAAATTAACTTTAGCTGGAAAATAACTTTATTCAAGAACTGCTATAAAGCCAAAACAATCTCTGTTACTTTAAACTATCCTTGTATCTCTGTAAAGCCGCTTTGGAACAATCTACATCCTTAAAAGCGCTATATAAATGAAGATGACTTGACTTGACTGCAATGCACAACACACACACACACACACACACACACACATCAGAACACACAGCATCATGGGAGAGACTCTGACAGATGACGGCTGAGTGTCTTCATCGTAGGGCTGTCAAATAAAAATACGAATTTTGAATATTCGTTGAATAAATTAATAAATGCACATTCGAATGTAAAAAACAAATGTTTGGTGTGTCGAGGCGTGCGAGACTTGATGATGCGTAACTGACGCGGTGTGTGTCTGTTAGCATAGGAGATAGTACTGTACTGTTTATCTAAGTATTGCCTTTAGAACTCGAATATAATTTGAATTTTGATCATATTTAAGAAAGTTATTTGAATTGAGCGTTTGAGGCGTGTTGACAGCCGTGCGTCAGGACTCACACTGATGCTCTGATCCACTCCT
Source organism: Abramis brama (assembly GCF_963993115.1). Taxonomy (NCBI): domain Eukaryota; kingdom Metazoa; phylum Chordata; class Actinopteri; order Cypriniformes; family Leuciscidae; genus Abramis; species Abramis brama. The sequence continues at coordinate 346,166 of NC_139981.1, read as the reverse complement.
CCAGTGTGTGTGTGTGTGTGTGTGTGTGTGTGTGCCTGCACCGCTTCAGGACTCACACTGATGCTCTGATCCACTCCTCCAGTGTGTGTGTGTGTGTGTGTGTGTGTGTGTGTGTGTGCCTGCACCGCTTCAGGACTCACACTGATGCTCTGATCCACTCCTCCAGTGTGTGTGTGTGTGTGTGTGTGTGTGTGTGTGTGTGTGCCTGCACCGCTTCAGGACTCACACTGATGCTCTGATCCACTCCTCCAGTGTGTGTGTGTGTGTGTGTGTGTGTGTGTGTGTGTGTGTGTGTGCCTGCACCGCTTCAGGACTCACACTGATGCTCTGATCCTCGGAGAAGCAGAAGGAAACACACGAGAGAAAACACATGAAACATCATTTACAAACACGTCTAAAGCGAGTGAGGTGTGTGTGTGTGAGTGTGTGTGTGAGAGTGTCTGTGTGTGTGGGTCTGTGTGTGTGTATGTGTGTGTGTGTGTGTGTGTGAGAGTGTCTGTGTGTGTGGGTCTGTGTGTGTGTATGTGTGTGTGAGAGTGTCTGTGTGTGTGGGTCTCTGTGTGTGGGTCTGTGTGTGTGTGTGTGTGTGTGTGTGCGCGTGTGTGTGAGAGTGTCTGTGTGTGTGTGTGTGTGTGTGTGTGAGTGTGTGTGTGCGAGAGAGTGTGTGTGTGTGTGCGTGTGTGTGAGAGAGTGTGTGTGTGAGAGAGTGTGTGTGTGAGAGTGTGTGTGTGTGTGTGTGTGTACTTGTACAACTATCTTTGTGAGGACCAGTTTGAGTTTTAGAACATTGGAGTGAGGACAGAGAGAGTAAAGTGAGGACATGTTGGCCGGTCCTCAGTTTCTGAGAGCCTTTAAAGGCCTGTTTGAGGGTCAAGACTTGGTTTTAGGGATCAGGTTATAATGAGGTTAAGGGTCGGTTTAGGGTCAGGGGTCGGGTTAGGCACTTAGTTGTGATGGGTAAGGTTATGTTAAGCGGCTAGAGATTGCATTGTGTCAATGATCGTCCTCATACAGATAGATGTACAAGAATGTGTGTGTGTGTGAGTGTGTGTGTGTGAGTGCGCGTGTGTGTGTGTATGTGTGTGTGTGTGCGTGTGCACCTGTTTGCGTGATCTCATGGCACACTCCTCCAGGGTCTCGGCCGCCTCCATCTTGCCCTGTCTCCT
>NC_139981.1:330000-340000 GCF_963993115.1 Abramis brama | reverse complement strand
CGGGCTTACAGAGGTCAGGGGTCACGGGCTTACAGAGGTCTGGGTCACGGGCTTACAGAGGTCAGGGGTCACAGGCTTACAGAGGTCTGGGTCACGGGCTTACAGAGGTCAGGGGTCACGGGCTTACAGAGGTCTGGGTCACGGGCTTACAGAGGTCAGGGGTCACGGGCTTACAGAGGTCTGGGTCACGGGCTTACAGAGGTCAGGGGTCACAGGCTTACAGAGGTCTGGGTCACGGGCTTACAGAGGTCTGGGTCACGGGCTTACAGAGGTCAGGGGTCACAGGCTTACAGAGGTCTGGGTCACGGGCTTACAGAGGTCAGGGGTCACGGGCTTACAGAGGTCTGGGTCACGGGCTTACAGAGGTCAGGGGTCACGGGCTTACAGAGGTCAGGGCTCACGGGCTTACAGAGGTCAGGGGTCACAGACTTACAGAGGTCAAGGGTCACGGGCTTACAGAGGTCTGGGGTCACAGGCTTACAGAGGTCAGGGGTCACGGGCTTACAGAGGTCAGGGGTCACGGGCTTACAGAGGTCTGGGTCACGGGCTTACAGAGGTCAGGGGTCACAGGCTTACAGAGGTCTGGGTCACGGGCTTACAGAGGTCAGGGGTCACGGGCTTACAGAGGTCTGGGTCACGGGCTTACAGAGGTCAGGGGTCACGGGCTTACAGAGGTCAGGGCTCACGGGCTTACAGAGGTCAGGGGTCACAGACTTACAGAGGTCAAGGGTCACGGGCTTACAGAGGTCTGGGGTCACAGGCTTACAGAGGTCTGGGTCACGGGCTTACAGAGGTCAGGGGTCACGGGCTTACAGAGGTCTGGGTCACGGGCTTACAGAGGTCAGGGGTCACGGGCTTACAGAGGTCAGGGCTCACGGGCTTACAGAGGTCAGGGGTCACAGACTTACAGAGGTCAAGGGTCACAGGCTTACAGAGGTCTGGGGGGACAGGCTTACAGAGGTCAAGGGTCACAGACTTACAGAGGTCAGGGGTCACAGGCTTACAGAGGTCAAGAGTCACAGGCTTACAGAGGTCAAGGGTCACAGGCTTACAGAGGTCAGGGGTCACAGGCTTACAGAGGTCAGGGGTCACAGGCTTACAGAGGTCAAGGGTCACAGGCTTACAGAGGTCTGGGGTCACAGGCTTACAGAGGTCAAGGGTCACAGGCTTACAGAGGTCAGGGGTCACAGGCTTACAGAGGTCAAGGGTCACAGGCTTACAGAGGTCTGGGGTCACAGGCTTACAGAGGTCAGGGGTCATAGGCTGGTCTGCTTTCCGACAGGTCCCAGAAAACTCACAGGTTTTGGGTCGGGTTCGGGTTACTGTTTAATGAATGGATTGGGTTTGTAACTAAGAAAAACTATATAGGTTATACATGTATATATAGTTTGCGTGCCGTGTGCTTGCTGTGATCGTAAATAAAAGCATGAGAGAGAGAAGGTACGTGTGCAGTTTCAGCCTCTGATGGCGGTGTTGTGACTGAAAGACTGCGAGCGGGAGCACATGCACACTATTTCAGCCACAGCACCGCCCTCAGAGGCTGAAACATCAGCTCTCGACACTGTTCTCTTCCTTCATAACTCACACCGAGAAGGATATATTTGTGTGAATAGTTGTGCAACACTGGTTCAGAAACGGACACTGTGAGAAACGGACCTCGGGTTCGGGCCTGAAATATAATCGTAATGGTCGGGTCAGGTCGGGTTCGGGCTCAGTTTTAACCCCGTGCAGAACTCTACTCAGGGTTAATGTGACGGTTCACGAGCGCGCGTGTGTGAGGGTTCACGTACTTCCTTGAGTGTGTTCCTCCTCGTCGTTGGGGAAGAGGTCGTCCAGAGAGTCCTTGGGCGGCTCTCCGTCCTTCTCCTCCTGCACACACAGCAGATCCAGTTACTGATAAAAATGCTGTTTTTTTTTTTGCTATTCATAGTTTATTAAGTAATATTAACAAATGCAACTTTTGATTTTCAGTAAATTTTAAGTAAGATTTTAAGTAAATGTTGAAATTACCAGTAACTTGATTGATAAGTATAGCTCAGCATTGAATGCGACACTGGTTACAGTGATTAATAGAGGAGCCAGTTCTCCGCCTGAGGAATCATTCGCACAGACGCTGCACTCACACACTCAGCCGCAATACTGGGGGCTTCGCACCGCTAGTTCTAGGAACTCAGTTCAGGATCTCTAGCCACCAGGCTGGTTCCCCTAGGAACGTTTTCCTGGTTGCGTTCACACCGCTAGTAGGAACTCTGAAGTGACGTAAGCCGCGCTTGTTGTTGAGACTTTTATTTTGACGGCGCTGAGAACGCCGTAGCCTGAGCTAATAAACAGCGCAAAGATTGAGAGGCTCATCTATCACAGTTTTACATGTTTGTAGAGTTAGTTTCCGGAGTAAATATATAGGCTATGATCGGTGTGTTTACAAAGCCTTTTTAAAAATGGCGGGTGCTGGTGTTTCGCGTGCGTTCGGCCAATCAGTGAACACTACCGTCACTGTAGTTCCTATAGCGCTGGTCTAGACCGACTCTGAAGTAGGAGTAAATTAGTTCCTCCAAAAGGAGTTCCTATAACTAAAATAGTTCCTAATTCCTGCGGTGCGAAAGCCCCTACTGAAACATGGCTAGCACATTTGAGCGGATCGCTGGACTGAGTAATGCGCGTCAGTAATGCACCACCTCACCGAGGGAGACACGTCCTCGTCGTACTTCTTGAGCTGGTTCATGAACTCCAGGTGTTTCTTCTCCTCCTCCAGCTGGGCCACGCTCTGCTCGCTCTTCTGCAGCTTCTGCTGAGTGTTGGCCAGCTCGTCCCGGAGCCACTGGTTCTCCTGGCAGAGCCGGCGCACCTGAGCTCGCAGCTTCTGCTTCTCGGACTCCACCGCGGTCAGGTGGTTCGACAGAGCCATCATCACCTGGACACACGAGCACACTTCATTCAGCCAGAACAAGCACTGGGACACACGCACTGGCTCACTCTCTGAAGTCAATATGAAACGGGATTCAGATCATGTGACTGACATATCTGTTGCTTTAAAGCGGAAACTGAAGCTGTGATTCTGAAACCATCGGGGCCTTAAAAGAGTCGTTCACTTCAGAATTAAAATTTCCTGATAATTTACTCTCTCCCTCGTCATGCGTTTCTTTCTTCAGTCGGAAAGATGTTTCCCCATATAGTGTCTTCAATGGGGTCCAACGGGTCGAAGGTCCAGATGTGAGTTTCAGTGCAGCTTCAAAGTCTCGACCTGATCCAGCCGAGGAATAAGAGTCTCATCTAGACAAACCAGCGGACATTTTACAACAAAATAAACATTTATAAACTTTAAACCACTAATGCTCGTCTTGCACGTCCATGAATTCACGCATTACGTAATCAGGTTGAAAGGTGGCTGATGTAGACGGAGAATGTAGAGTAGAGCGAATAACTCCTCCAACTTCAGAATCGTCCAACATCGTTGTTTTACCTTTTATTTATTTATGTTTTTTGTAAAGGGCGTTTGATTTAGTCTTTGCACGTTCACTTTGTAAACACTAGATCTGTTCTTACGCCTACGTCTCGCTTGACCTTTCAACCTGATTACATAATGTGTGTCGCATCACAGCTAGTGCAAGATGAGCATTTGTGGTTAAAAGTATATAAATGTTTATTTTGTTATAAATGGCCGCTGGTTTGTCTAGATGAGACTCTTATTCCTCGGCTGGATCGTGTCGAGACTTTGAAGCTGCACTGAAACTCACATCTGGACCTTCGACCCGTTGGACCCCATTGAAGACACTATATGGAGAAACATCTTTTCCACTGAAGAAAGAAACGCATGAACATTTCGGATGACGAGGGGAGAGTAAATTATCAGGAAATTTTAATTCTGAAGTGAACTACTCCTTTAAGAGTGAGTGAATGAAACGCTTGACCCCTGACCCCTGCCCCCTGCCCTCACCTGTGCGTCTCCCAGCCCTTGACCCCTGCCCTCACCTGTGCCTCTCCCAGCCCTTGACCCCTACCCTCACCTGTGCCTTGACCCCTGCCCTCACCTGTGCCTCTCCCAGCCCCTGACCCCTACCCTCACCTGTGCCTCTCCCAGCCCTTGACCCCTGCCCTCACCTGTGCCTCTCCCAGCCCTTGACCCCTACCCTCACCTGTGCCTTGACCCCTACCCTCACCTGTGCCTCTCCCAGCCCCTGACCCCTGCGCATCACCTGTGCCTGACCCCTGACCTCGCCTGTGCCTCTCCCAGCCCTTGACCCCTGACCTCACCTGTGTCTCTCCCAGCCCTTGACCCCTGCCCTCACCTGTGCCTCTCCCAGCCCCTGACCCCACCTGTGCCTCTCCCAGCCCCTGACCCCTGACCTCACCTGTGCCTGACCCCTGACCTCACCTGTGCCTCTCCCAGCCCTTGATCCCTGCGCATCACCTGTGTCTCTCCCAGCCCCTGACCCCGCCTGTGCCTCTCCCAGCCCTTGACCCCTGACCTCACCTGTGTCTCTCCCAGCCCTTGACCCCTGCCCTCACCTGTGCCTCTCCCAGCCCCTGACCCCACCTGTGCCTCTCCCAGCCCCTGACCCCTGACCTCACCTGTGCCTGACCCCTGCGCATCACCTGTGTCTCTCCCAGCCCGACCCCTGACCTCACCTGTGCCTGACCTCTGCCCTCACCTGTGCCTCTCCCAGCCCCTGACCCCTCCCCTCACCTGTGCCTCTCCCAACCCCTGACCTCACCGTGCCTCTCCCAGCCCCTGACCCCTCCCCTCACCTGTGCCTCTCCCAACCCCTGACCCCTCCCCTCACCTGTGCCTCTCCCAACCCGACCTCACCGTGCCTCTCCCAGCCCCTGACCCCTCACCTGTGCCTCTCCCAGCCCTTGACCCCTGCCCTCACCTGTGCCTCTCCCAGCCCTTGACCCCTGCCCTCACCTGTGCCTCTCCCAGCCCTTGACCCCTGCCCTCACCTGTGCCTCTCCCAGCCCTTGACCCCTGCCCTCACCTGTGCCTCTCCCAGCCCTTGACCCCTACCCTCACCTGTGCCTCTCCCAGCCCTTGACCCCTACCCTCACCTGTGCCTCTCCCAGCCCCTGACCCCACCTGTGCCTCTCCCAGCCCCTGACCCCACCTGTGCCTCTCCCAGCCCCTGACCCCTGCCCTCACCTGTGCCTCTCCCAGCCCCTGACCCCTGACCTCACCTGTGCCTGACCCCTGACCTCACCTGTGCCTCTCCCAGCCCTTGATCCCTGCGCATCACCTGTGTCTCTCCCAGCCCCTGACCCCGCCTGTGCCTCTCCCAGCCCTTGACCCCTGACCTCACCTGTGTCTCTCCCAGCCCTTGACCCCTGCCCTCACCTGTGCCTCTCCCAGCCCCTGACCCCACCTGTGCCTCTCCCAGCCCCTGACCCCTGACCTCACCTGTGCCTGACCCCTGCGCATCACCTGTGTCTCTCCCAGCCCGACCCCTGACCTCACCTGTGCCTGACCTCTGCCCTCACCTGTGCCTCTCCCAGCCCCTGACCCCTCCCCTCACCTGTGCCTCTCCCAACCCCTGACCTCACCGTGCCTCTCCCAGCCCCTGACCCCTCCCCTCACCTGTGCCTCTCCCAACCCCTGACCTCACCGTGCCTCTCCCAGCCCCTGACCCCTCCCCTCACCTGTGCCTCTCCCAGCCCTTGACCCCTGCCCTCACCTGTGCCTCTCCCAGCCCCTGACCCCTGCCCTCACCTGTGCCTCTCCCAGCCCTTGACCCCTGACCTCACCTGTGCCTGACCCCTGACCTCACCTGTGCCTCTCCCAGCCCCAGCTCGATCATCTCCACAGACTTGCGCAGCAGGCTGGACTTCTCGTGCACCACGTTGGCCTCCTCGTCCTTCTTCAGGCACTTGATGGTCTCCAGGAGGCTGTGCAGGATTGAGTTGTGCTCGTTCTTCAGCGCCTCCAGGCCCTGGATCACCAGCTTGGTGTTGGAGATGATCTCCTCCTGCGACAGCTTCTCCAGCTTCTCATCTCGAGGGTACAGGAGGGCAGACATGATCCGGCCTGAGGACACGGGCACACAGAGACCATGAGGAGGGTTAGTGGCAGTGCTGTCCACCGAAGTGAGGATCTGTCACGCTATATTAAAGCTGACGCATTACGCCCCTCTTCACCAGATGTAAATCTGTGGCGTCCCCAGAATGTGTCTGAACCAGCTCAAAATACCAGATCATTTATAAGAGCTTGTCAAATTTGTCAAAAACACCACAGACACATAAACAACATTAAAAGCTGTATTTTCACCACAGGAGGACTTTAAAGGTTCTTCACACGAATGAAACAAGGTTCTTTGAGGAACTGAAATGGTTCTTGTATGGCATCGCTGTGAATAAAACCCTTTTGAACCTTTATTTTTAAGAGTGTAGACTAAAAGATTCAACAGAATGAATTAAATACGTTTAATTTATAAAGCACGTTTAAGTTCAGCAGAGTGCTGTACGAAAACAATTATGAGAAATAGAATTCTTATGATTGTGGGCGGATCTCGGGCAATAAATGTGATGGGTAAGCTGACAGGCTGGGAAGGACACTGAATAAAAAAGGAAGGAGCAGATTTATTATATCGAGAGATTGAGTATTGTTGACCCAGCGGACATGTTCACTTGAGGTTTATCCACTCTGTGTGCATGAAATAAACACTGACAGTCAAAACACACCATCAGCACTAAAGCACTAAAGGTCCCCGCTTTTGTCAATGATTTCGTCCCTCCAAAACAGTTTCAGCCAAAACCGAAAATGAATTTACATTTTCCTAAATGCCAGAGCATCAGTTAGTGTAGATCAGCTCGACAGCTCGAGATCAGGCGTGAGCTTCAGAGGAACTCCAGCTCGTATCAAACACGCCATTTCCCTAGATAACATCCGTATTCTCCACGCAGTCCTCCACACACACACACACACGTCAGGAGCGTGGAGACGCGTGACGGCTCAGATACAAGTGTACCACACACTGCATGACTGATGTGATCATCGTTACCATGACGAACCACAGGAAGACATCAGATACAGTCATCACTGATGTTTCAACACGACGAGCCAATCAGGAGGAGGCGGCAGAGTCCAGACAGCCAATCACACACACACATTACTAATACTGATGATTCTTCCTGTAGTTCAGCGTTTCACAAACTGGGCTCGCGAGATCATGCAGAGATAATTAACGGAAAGATCCTAAAAAAGATGAATATTTTATTTATTTACTTGCACTGCAACAAACATGTTTACTGAAAAATGCATTAAAATGAAGTGAGTTTGTGATCAAAACGAGAACAAATATGTCAGAAAAATAAACTTAATTAAAAGGGAAAACAATATTATTTTTCTTTTCCACTGGCAGATATTAGTTCTCGTTTAAAGAACAAACTACATTTTTTGATATACTTTTTTCATTAAACAAGACTTGATATCTTCAGTAATTTTGCTTCTCCAGTAAATGTGTCTTGAGTTAAGAATGTTTAGATATTTGTGCTGGAAAACGAGACAAAAATCTCTCACACACACACACACACACACACACAGACATTGAACTGAACCACAGACACACACACACAGAACACTGACTGAAGTGCACCGCAAACGGCCTGGAAGATATAACACATCATCAGTGTGTGTGTGTGTGTGTGTTGATCTCACCGTCAGCACCAATGATGAAACAACTCCAGTCTCAGCGACACACACAGGAAACAGAAGAACACACACGACTGAAGTGAGCGATGGCCGACACCCATCAGAACACAGAAGAGAGAGAGAGAGAGAGTGAGTGTGTGTGTGTGTGTGTGTGTGTGTGTGTGCGCATCATCAGCCCCACCCTCACAGAGACTGACAGACGGGAGGGGGAGGATGTATCTGAAACACACACACACACACACACACACACACACATGTGATCAGAACCACAGATTCACATCAAACACAACCACTGCAGTGACCTCTGACCCCTGACCCCGCTCAGGTCATCAGTCATTCGCTCCCCTCCTCCATGCGGTTCTCCAGGGGAATTGAGCTGCTTTTACTTTTAAATGCTGTGGTTTCTCCAGAGGGTTAAAGGTTTGACATTATGCATAAATTATATTTGACTCAAACGCATGCTTCATGTTTCAGCTGTTTATGATGGGCTAGTTTTGCTGACATGCCCCGCCCCTTTCCACGACACATGCCCCGCCCCTTTCCACGACACATGCAGCGTGAGAGTGTGTGATGTCAGACTGACAGCTGAAGAGTCATCACACACACACATTCTCTCTCTCTCTGCTGAATAAAATGATTAAAGATTCATAAAGTAAAATTACAATAAAGAATTTTTAAATAAAAACAATCAAAGTAAAATACTATAAATATTTTTTTACATTAAAAAAATAAATAAAATAAAAGCAGTTAATATAACAATTATATTAATAAAACACTAACTAAAAATATGATATAAAAAATAAATAATTTAAACTAAAAAACAAAAATAAAACACTTACTAAAAATATATATATTTTTACATACAATTTAAAATAAATAATTTAAAATAAAAAATAAAGCAAAATAAAGCACTTGCTAAAACAGATGTTATTAGTTCTTGTGTTCATCACTGACATCAGAGAACTGCGAATATGCGACAATATTAACTGTAAAGCTCAGGGTTCTTCAGCCGAACGGGTGTGCGTGTGTGTGTGTGTGAGTGTGTGTGTGTGTGTGTGTGTGTGTGTGTGTGTGTGTGTGTGAGTGTGTGTGTGTGTGTTACGCTACAGGTTACAGCTCATCTCAGTCTATAAACACACACACGAAGGTCTATAATGAGAGAATATACTCAGCGCTCTGAATCACACACACACACACACACACACACACACACACACACACACACACACACACAACATGAGTTTCGAACTGGGAGGATTTCCTCCTGGTTTACAGAGAATCTGATGTTTAAAACACTGATTCTGATCAATGACAATGGTGTGTGTGTGTGTGTGTGTGTGTGTGTGTGTGTGTGATCATCGAGAACACTGAGCTCAGGATTATTACACTGCAGAAACACTCAATCCTCTCATATTCCCTTTAATCACATCAAACCTGGAATATACCAGCGCTTTATAAAATAAAGTTTATTATTATTATATTATATACAGTTACAGTGACATGAACTCCTATAAATCAGACAAGCACATTGTGAAGAACACACACACAAGAACTGGAGCGACGGGTCAGACGAGTATCACACACACACCAGAAACAACACACACAGATCTGAGCTGACCGTAACTTACACACACACACACACACACACACACACACACACACACACACACACAAGTTTTGGTTCCTTGCCACTGTCGCCTTTGGCTTTTGTCTCGCTCAGTCGAGGACATTTAATTTATTATCCCCCAATATTACAGATCTCCTGCATTACAGCATTACATGAGAACTGAGCGGACGATGACATCACGGCTTTCTCCAGAGAGGATATATATATATAAATGAACTAAATTAATAACTTTTTTTACAACAAACATCACTGAACTGACTTCAGCTGGACTGACACTTTATTCTTCTAGAAATAAACTTTATTGCATTATTCTCCTGTTATCTCTGTAAAGCTGCTCTGAAACACTGTACTGTAAAAAGCACTAAATAAATAAAGGTGACTGACACACTCACACACACACACACACACACACACACACACACACTCACACACACACACACACTCTCACACTCACTCTCACACACAGTTGGAGGAGTTATGCTTTGATAAACCTAGAAAACACAACTTATCAGCCAATTAAACTATTTAAATGAAAGATTTCAGATGTAATATGAGGAGGACGAGTCTGTTCACTGGAGCTTAACATGACAATATAATGAAAGAGGAACAGATTCTTATTTTGGACTATTAGCATAACATAATATTACAGTTACAGTTACAGTTATATATCATATCATAGACAGATCTGTGGTGAACACTCCTGTTTCTGGAGCGGATTATAAACACCACAAGGC
>NC_139981.1:317500-325000 GCF_963993115.1 Abramis brama | reverse complement strand
CCCCTCTTCACCCTCGTCCTCGTCCCCTCTTCACCCTCGTCCTCGTCCCCTCCTCCTCGTCCTCACCCCTCATCACCCTCGTCCTCGTCCCCTCTTCACCCTCGTCCTCGCCCCTCCTCACCCTCGTCCTCGCCCCTCCTCACCCTCGTCCTCGCCCCTCCTCACCCTCGTCCTCGCCCCTCCTCACCCTCGTCCTCGTCCCTCCTCACCCTCGTCCTCGCCCCTCCTCACCCTCGTCCTCACCCTCGTCCTCGCCCCTCCTCACCCTCGTCCTCGCCCCTCCTCACCCTCGTCCCTCCTCACCCTCGTCCTCGCCCCTCCTCACCCTCGTCCTCACCCCTCCTCACCCCTCCTCACCCCTCCTCACCCTCGTCCTCGCCCCTCCTCACCCTCACCCTCGTCCTCGCCCCTCCTCACCCTCGTCCTCGTCACCCTCGTCCTCGTCCCTCCTCACCCTCGTCCTCGCCCTCGCCCCTCCTCACCCCTCCTCACCCTCGTCCTCGCCCCTCCTCACCCTCGTCCTCGCCCTCGTCCTCGCCCCTCCTCACCCTCGTCCTCGCCCCTCCTCACCCTCGTCCTCACCCCTCCTCACCCCTCCTCACCCCTCCTCACCCTCGTCCTCACCCCTCCTCACCCTCGTCCTCGTCCCTCCTCACCCTCGTCCTCACCCTCGTCCTCACCCCTCCTCACCCTCGTCCTCGTCCCTCCTCACCCTCGTCCTCACCCCTCCTCACCCCTCCTCACCCCTCCTCACCCCTCCTCACCCTCGTCCTCACCCCTCATCACCCTCGTCCTCTCTTCACCCTCGTCCCTCATCACCCTTGTCCTCACCCCTCATCACCCTCACCCCTCATCACCCTCACCCCTCATCACCCTCGTCCTCGTCCCCTCTTCACCCTCGTCCTCGTCCCCTCTTCACCCTCGTCCTCGTCCTCGTCCCCTCTTCACCCTCGTCCTCACCCCTCCTCCTCGTCCTCACCCCTCGTCCTCACCCCTCCTCCTCGTCCTCACCCTCGTTCTCACCCCTCGTCCTCATGTCCTCGGCCCCTCTTCACACGTGTCCTTGTGCACACAGATCAGCTGACATTGCGCTGGTCGCCGGCGGCAGCCGCAAGCGATGGATCATCGCCACGGAGACCATGGAGGCGGGAGACGTGATCCGGTCATCCAGTACCATCGGACGCATGGCGGTTCTGGCCAAAGAGGGAGACTCCCATCCACTCGGAGCTCTTCCCATCGGCACACTCATCAACAACCTGGAGCTGCTCCCCGGGAAAGGAGCGCAGTACATCCGCGCCGCAGGTCCGACACACACACCGCACGACACACACTCTCAGTGAGTTGTTCCTGACTGACTCTCCCGTGTGCAGGAACCTGTGGAGTGTTGCTGAGGAAGGTCAACGGCACAGCCATCGTTCAGCTGCCGTCCAAACACCAGATCCAGGTGAGGAAACACTCGCAACTTCCTGCCACAGATTTAAGGTTTTCCCAAACCAGTTTTTTCATTGAGCTCTATGTGCTCTCCAACGAGAAAACCTCCAAAATACACATTTAAGTGTTTATTTCAGTGCTTTTGATCTATTAGCATCTGTAGATTTAAATCGCAATCTCCACTTCAGCAGCTTCACACACACCAAATTATTCATATCTATTATTCATATATCATTATACATCATTTTATTTCTACAACATTTTATTTCTACAAACAGTGAAAATTATTTGTTGACAGTATTTTCAGATTTATGGAGTGATAAAAGAATCAAACTTTCTGTTCAGTCTTTATCTAGAGTTTGTTTGTGGTCCGCGTAAGCTGAGTGTGAATGCTCCAGATGTTGTGTGTAAAGCATGTGCTCTCTCAGGTGTTGGAGACGTGTGTGGCTACAGTGGGCCGAGTGTCTAACGTGGACCACAACAAGCGCATCATCGGGAAGGCGGGTCGAAACCGCTGGCTGGGCATCCGGCCCTCGAGCGGCCGCTGGCAGAGGAAGGGCGGCTGGGCGGGTCGCAAGATCAGACGTCTGCCGCCCATCAAGAGCTTCGTCACACCCGCGCAATAAACTGAGCCTCGCAATTACACACGTGTGTCACGGGTCACGTCTGTTCACACACAACACGCCTGTGTCACGCCTGTACACAAACACACACACACAACACGCCTGTGTCACGGGTCACGTCTGTTCACACACACACAACACGCCTGTACACAAACACACACACACACAACACGCCTGTGTCACGGGTCACGTCTGTTCACACACAACACGCCTGTGTCACGCCTGTACACAAACACACACACAACACACCTGTGTCACGGGTCACGTCTGTTCACACACACACAACACGCCTGTGTCACGCCTGTACACAAACACACACACAACACACCTGTGTCACGGGTCACGTCTGTTCACACACACACAACACGCCTGTGTCACGCCTGTACACAAACACACACACACACACACACACAACACGCCTGTGTCACGCCTGTACACACACACACACACAACACGCCTGTGTCACGGGTCACGTCTGTTCACACACACACAACACGCCTGTGTCACGCCTGTACACAAACACACACACACAACACGCCTGTGTCACGCCTGTACACAAACACACACACACACACACAACACGCCTGTGTCACGGGTCACGTCTGTTCACACACACACAACACGCCTGTGTCACGCCTGTACACAAACACACACAACACGCCTGTGTCACGCCTGTACACAAACACACACACAACACACCTGTGTCACGGGTCACGTCTGTTCACACACACACAACACGCCTGTGTCACGCCTGTACACAAACACACACAACACGCCTGTGTCACGGGTCACGTCTGTTCACACACACACAACACGCCTGTGTCACGCCTGTACACAAACACACACACACACACACACACAACACGCCTGTGTCACGCCTGTACACACACACACACAACACGCCTGTGTCACGGGTCACGTCTGTTCACACACACACAACACGCCTGTGTCACGCCTGTACACAAACACACACACACAACACGCCTGTGTCACGCCTGTACACAAACACACACACACACACACAACACGCCTGTGTCACGGGTCACGTCTGTTCACACACACACAACACGCCTGTGTCACGCCTGTACACAAACACACACAACACGCCTGTGTCACGCCTGTACACAAACACACACACACACACACACACACAAAACATCTTGTGCGGTTAAAAACCCTTTATTAAACACAACTGCATGTGTAAGCATGGAAAGCAGCAGCGTTATAAAATGACATTTCATACTCCAAATGTAAAACATGCAACGGTAAAATCGTGTTTTCAAAAGTCTGTCATGTGTAAAAATGAGGTCTTGTGCAAAGATGCTGCGGTCAGCGTCACAAATACTGTACGAAACGCAGTCGTTATTAATGTGCTGTGGAGTTATGGAGACATGCGTTTAATATGATACTTTGAGAAGAGTTCATGTCACTCCCGTCTAACAGAATCCCTTCAGGAAATGATGTAAACGCACCGGTGGAAAGAGCTCTTAGTGGTTCTTAAAGCAATAATTCACCCAAAACTCATCCTCATTCTGTCATTATTTACTCAGAATACCCAAACCTCTCCTGTGACACTCGAAAGATGATATTTCAAAGAACGTTGGGAACCAAAGAACATTGGACCCCATTGACTTTCATTATATGGACAAATAAACACTGAGGCTTTGTTCCATAGAAGAAAGCAAGTGTTTCAGGTTTGGGAGGGACTTTAAATCAAAGTGTTCATATCTCCAGAACTCCGTTTACCGTAGTAAAAGTGCAAATACTGCGTGTGGATCTGGTGTTGATGACGCAGCTTTCATGAACCGGAGTCTTTTGGCATTTTAAGTGGTCATTCTGGGAGTAAAAACAGAAGGTACTAAAGCATCTCAATACATTCATCAGCAAAAATGACTAAATGAGGGTCGGCATCGAAACAATCACATGAGAAGCACCATTAAACATCCAACACACACCATTTAACATTCAACACACACCATTAAACATTCAACACACACACACACACCAATTCAAACAGTCCAGATGAACACACTGATTAGTTCAGCATGTAATGAATGCAAACGGTTGTCAGATCAGCTGCTGCTAAACTGAGTGAAGGACTGAAGAAAACTTTAATACTAAAACCCAGTGTTGGAAAAGGTTCAGACAGAAGCACAGACACTCAGTCTCCCATGATGCCTCAGTTCGTTCCTGCCACTCCTGAACAGGACAGAGACGTGAGCGTCTGCAGCTTGTGCTGTTACGAAACTGCAAAATATGGCTTGTCAAAATTACATTGGCTTTCATTCACGTCAGACTAACGTGCGGTTTACTCTGACTGACGTCTATGATCACATGACCACGGCTTCACTGGTTACACTGGTCACACATGAGTGTGTGTTTGTGCTGTACGACGGACAACAGAAGCATCTCTGTAAAGGTCCACGTTCACACCAAGAACGATGATGTCCTTCTGTTGCTCATACGCGCTGCAGTTTGAGTTCTAGAAGCAGGACGGATTCTGATTGGCTGTCAGTGTCTTTACGGTTCGTTCTTCTGTGTCGTTATCGTTATAGAGTTGTGATTCTTATTGAGTTAGAGCGAATATTAAAACGTTATGCTTTTCGTCCTTGACTCACTCAGTTTGTGTTTAAAATACACTTAATATTCACTAATATTCCTGATTTAACTACATTATATTGATCTGAATAATGGCTCTTCTGTAGAGATCAATGTGAATCTGTATAAAGCGCTGTAGAAATAAAGCTGACTCGACTTGGTGTGAACGGGCCGTTACGCTCGGTGTGTGTCATGCTAACGCTCTTCCAACACACACATCATAGAGGTATTAGTAAAGTGCCAGGAACTCTTCGTCTGTCCAGAGTGTGTGTGCTTTGAAAAGGCAGGTTCAGTTTAGCGTTTTAAATTCATCGTGTAACTACAAAATATCACAAAGACACAAAACAGCTTTTACATTTGGGGTAAAAAAACATCCATTTAAATTCACAGCAAAACACCTCAACACGACTTCTCGACACACACACGTGCTCAGGATCCGTCCCATCATGCAACATTCTACACAGGATTTCACAGAAATGATAAAGTAGCAAAAACAACAGAAAGTGCTTGACGTTTGCCGTCACCGTACAGTTCATCATGACCTAAAAATATATATATTCATATAAAATATCACTAGTGCTGTTTATATAGAGTCAGAAACAGCAACTGAACACACACCGATAGAAATGAACTGAGGACAGTCAGGTTTCCATGGGAAACTCGTCACTGAACGTCGCGGTGGCTTTCCTCCTTCAGCACACACACTCACACACACGCCTGCAGGACGTCACATGGGTTTGCTGTAGCCGAACACCCCGACGGGGAAGTGCTTGACGTGAGTCGGCCACTGGGCGGCCAGCTGGAAGAACTTCACATCGTTCCACTCCACGCCGTCGATCGAGACTGAAACACACACACACATTCACTGTCACTGACCTGCAACACACACACACGGAGGTCAACTCCTGAGGGTGAAACTAGCGAACGTCTGAATTTGAATTTATTTACAATATTTGTAGAAATGATCATTCTTTGTAAATGTGATGTAAACACACGGCCCTGCGACTGCAGACTGAAGTACGTACATGTGTGTGTCCTCTTTCTTTTGTGATTAAACGGTAAATACCACTTTATTTCTGTGTGACTAATGTGCAATTTTTACACAAATTAATTCATTATGATCAATGTATACATTTTTATTGTATAACTGTTAAAACATCTATGCTTGGGTTTTAGATCTTTAAGTAAACAACAGAACTGTCAGCAAACGGCCGCTTTCATCGTGTTCGTTTGGCGATCTCGGTAGTTTCCAGTGAGTTTTCTGATGAAACGTCCATTAGTTGGTGACATGATGTGTGTGTGTGTGCCGTTGTTCCAGAGAGGTGTGTTTTAGTGAAGCGCTGCAGTGTGTCTTGGGCTCGGTGTTCCAGACCCGAGGCTATCAGCCCCGCCCGGCTCACACTGACCTCACGGGGAAACACGACCATTCAGTGTGAATGACCCATAAACACGTTCACACCAGGGTTATTATAGTTTGGCATTTTTCATTAGTTTTTATTTTTATTTCGTTTTGACTTTTTGTTTTCAAATTCAGTTTAGTTTTAATTAGTTTTTAAAGTGGGTTTGCTAGTTTAGTTTTTATTTTTTGAAAATGCTTAGTTTTAGTTTAGTTTTTATTAGTTTTAGTGTTAGTTTTAGTCTTTTTTTGTAATTTGGGTCATTTGTCAGGGGCAAGATTCAAAAATGTCAGAAAAAGTATTGTGTAATAATAACTCAACAAAAACATCATACAATTTTAGGAAAAAATTCACACCCCATTGAAATGCCTTCACCTCTTACCAAATCCACACGCCGTACCAGAAATCTACACATCTTCTATACAGAATTCACACCCTATACAAATACCACAGCTGTACAATTTCCACACCCTATACTAAATTTACCCTGTACAGTCAATAGCCGTTACTCATCTGGATTGAAGCAGCAAACATTCAGTGTAAAAGTAAAAAAAAAAAGACTAATAACATTATTTAATATTTGAATCACAGCTTATATAGTGTTTTGACATCGACAACCACAACCAAAAAGTGCATTTTACCTCAAACTTGCGACTAGTTAACTTTCTAAAGAAGGCGCAATCGCTTCTCGGGTCGACATTAACACACTGACAAAATTATATTCAGAATTTAAAATATTTTTATACCACTTTTTAATGTGTGATTGTGTAAAGGTGTTCACGAGATAGAGATACCAACCTTTCGCGAACTTGCTTTCAACGTCGAACGAACACTCGTTCTCATGGAGACGCGGTGTGTGCACGGAGGGGAGGGGCTGTGTGTGTGTGTGTGTGTGCGCATGTGAGAGACGCATGAGTGACAGAGAGACGGAGGGAGAGCAGGGAAAGGAAATGCAGCTGAACGAATACGCTGCGTGTTTTAAATAGCGTTAAAAAAATGAAAGACTTTGACAAAGACGGAAACTAACTGGACATTTACTCTATAATTTTATTTTATTTTAGTTAGTTTTGCCAAACACACATTATAGTTTTAGTTAGTTATCGTTTTTTTGTAATACCTCGTTTTTATTTTTATTTCAGTTAACGACAATGTTTTTTCCCTCCTAGTTTTCATTTTTTCGTTCGTTTTCGTTAACAATTATAACCTTGGTTCATACACACACACACACACACACACACATATGGGAACATTAAGTATCAATGTTTCAAATTAAGTTACATGAATACATTAACTTTTATGTCCCAGAATGCTCTTCTTCAAACTGGATGAACAGCATAAAGCAGTCATGTGACTGTATCGAAGTTCTTTGAATGCATGATTGCTTCCACATTTTCCAGCAGTGTTTGTAAATTAGGCGAAAATGAAGCACATCATTAAATCTTGAGGATTAT
>NC_139981.1:305000-315000 GCF_963993115.1 Abramis brama | reverse complement strand
CACGCACAAACACACATACGCATACACACACACGCACAAACACACAACATACACGCACACATGCATACTCGTGTACACACACACACACACACACAGTGAGTCTCATGAAGCCAGTCAAGGACTGGTACAGTATGCTGATTTTGGTGTGTAATGTGACCCAGATTCACTCAAACACACACGTGTTGGTCATGTCATGTGATGTGATGATGTCATACCCCACTCCGGAGAAAACGGCACATGTGGAGGGAGAGGGGGGCGGAGTCACACACATCTCCTTCCCGTAGGGCGTGGGCGAGGACACGACACCCGCATTCATGGCATCATCAGAGTCCACTGCGAACACACACAGGTGAACACACACTTACAGCGTCTGCGGACACACTCCTGCACTGATGAACCCTGGGAGTGTTTGAGGACCTGCATCTGACCCACATACGAGGCAGAGAGTCGATGCGCTGCTGCCCGACTGTAAATGCCTCACGCTGGGAAATCTATTTATGAGACTGAGAGAGAGAGAGAGAGAGAGAGAGAGAGCGTAGAGCAGATGTGACCTCATTTCCTGAGGACCAGCACCCGGCCTGACTGATGACGTCAGCGCACAGAAGGACCAGCACTGCTGAAAACTACGTAAATTTAATTTGATTAATGATCAAAAGATGACACAGATTAAGGGCTTTACTGTCATGCATTAAAGGTGCCCTAGAATGTGAAATTGAATTTATCTTGGCATAGTTAAATAACAAGAGTTCAGTACATGGACATGACATACAGTGAGTCTCAAACACCATAGTTTTCTCTTTCTTATTTAAATCTTGTTTTTGAAAAACACCCCTGAAAAACAGGCGAATCTCCACATAACACAGACTGTGACGCAACAGTCGGGATCATTAATATGTACGCCTCCACAAATGTGCATATGCCAGCCCATGCTCAGTGCCAGGCAGAACTGCACAGCCGAATCATCAGAGGTTCTGCAGGTGAAGAAACAAGCGAGGATCATAGGGAAAATGGCAGATCTATCTATAATCTATAATCTATCTATAATCGGATACCGCTACAGTTTAATTCGAAGTTGTTAGTTGCTCTGCCCATTTCACCACGGACTGTTTTCCTAACCTGGAACAATATCAAGCAGCCAGGCTTCTCTCGGCGTCTCAAACGGACGAAGGGGTCAATTTCAACTAAAGTTATATTCCCGCAAGCGGTAAGTAGTGATTTTATTAACGATAATTTACACTGTGTTATCTAGATCCAGCGCGATATATTGTTTTTTCCTCGAGAGACATCATGGCTTGCAAACGAGCGAAGCATGGCAGCTGCTCAGTGCTTGGATGTACAAATGAACACAAAAATATTTTTTTAGCTCCTTCATCCGAGCCTCGGGAGAACCAGTGGGTTATGTGGATTTCTGATGTGTAATTGTTCAAGTTCAGACAGATAATCTTTCTCTCAAAGTCGTTCAACACTGTTTATGCATCAGTAAATCGCGTTGCAGTGATAAGATCTTCATTCACGCGATCAACAGGCTGTCATCTGCTCAGTGCTCATCACTGCAACCTTTTATGTGATGGGAATAGATCTAAATACTTAAAAAACTTCTCATGATTCGTTAATCCCGATAGCTGTAATAGTAAAAACGTATAAAAGCTGTAATAGTAAAAGTTTTCCAGATAGCTCTACATTAATAGTAAAGATGAAAAACCGCACTCTCAGGTTCTATTTTCATACATTTATTATTACTATGTCCTCACAAACGCGTTTCGGCCTAAGCCATCATCAGTGTGTACTATGAAACACCGAAAAAATAGTTTTTTAAAAGAAACACATCGCAGGTGAACCTCATTCCGCAAATCATCAGCACCTTCAGGTGCATCAAGTTACCAACATTATGGAAACACCAGGAATAACACAACATACCATATGTAATGTCCATGTGACCCTTATGAACAAGTTATACAAGAAAAAAAAAAAAAAAAATTATATATAAAAAATAATTTCAAATTACATGATTTCATAAACAATTCAAAGGCAATTCTTCATTTAGACCATTAGGGTATACTATTTGAACTGTATAAACAAATTAATTTCAAAATACATGGTAAATACATTTTTACATGATCTCAATGACAAATTACATGATTTCATAAAAAACAATTCAAAGGCAATTCTTCATTTAAACCATTAGGGTATACTGTTTGAAGTGTAAAAATCCAAAATGCCTCTCGCTGAAGAAGGTAACGCTCCCTATCTCCACCCCGTTGAAAAGGTTTAACTAACTCAATGCCTTGAAATTTCAAAGTACAGATATCATGTCCAAACTCATTAAAATGTCTCGCCACGGGTGACTTAATATCGTGATTGCGTATGTTACTTTTGTGTTCGTGTAATCTTGTTCTTAACTCTCTTTTTGTTTTACCAACATAACAAAGCCCACATGGGCATTTAAGCAAGTAAACAACAAAGGACGTACGGCAAGAAATTCTCCCTCTCACAGAATATGTCTTGCCGGTCCGTGGATGTGAAAAGGAATTACCCATAATCATCGCATTACAATTAATGCAACTCCTACAAGGGAAATTGCCCAGATCTAGGGCTGTAAGCCAATTGGTAGGCGAAGTGTAAGAATCAGCTCTAACCAGCATATCTCTCAAATTACGTGATCTCTTATAAGCAAAAAGCGGAGGGTTTTGAAAAGTCTGGCCGATCTGTGCGTCACTCGATAAAATATGCCAATGTTTATTCACTATTGATTTGATTTTGCCCGAAAGGGGAGAAAATGTCGTAGATAAGACAACTCGATTATCTGAAATGACTGTTTTTTTCTTAAAAAGTGATTCACGTTCAATACCACGTACCCTGTCCAAACTCGAGTCGAGATTCATATTATCGTAACCTTTTGAAAGGAACCGGTTATATACTACTTTCACCTGGTTTTCAAATTCTTCATCAGTACTACAAATCCTTCTTATACGCAAAAACTGACTATACGGGAGGCTTTTTTTCATAGATGGAGGGTGATAAC
Source organism: Abramis brama (assembly GCF_963993115.1). Lineage (NCBI taxonomy): Eukaryota > Metazoa > Chordata > Actinopteri > Cypriniformes > Leuciscidae > Abramis > Abramis brama. The sequence continues at coordinate 311,978 of NC_139981.1, read as the reverse complement.
TTTTAGAATGTAAAAAATTATTCTTATCTGTGGATTTACGATATACTGTCGTCTGAAGAGTCTGTCCAGTAGATCTAAAAACCTTAACATCAAGAAACGATATAGAAGACATACTGTATTCCAATGAAAATCGTATGGAGTCAAGTCTGGAATTTAAGAATTCGTGAAATTGATTAACAGTTCTTCAACTGTTCCACTAAAAACGAAAAACACATCGTCAATATATCGAAACCAACACTTCAAACAGTGATGAAAAATGTTACTTGAAGAATACACAAAGTCTGCTTCAAATTTGCCCATGAACAAGTTTGCATAATTAGGGGCAAATGGAGAACCCATAGCCGTACCTTTCACTTGAAGATAAAAACCGTTTTCAAATTTGAAATAGTTCATGGTCAGCACCGTATGTGCCAGATCCCATAAGAACTTTGTTGGAGGCTTGTCAACATCTCTAGATTTTAAATAATGTTCTAAAGCACATAAACCTAAATCATGTGGAATATTAGTATATAGGCTAGTTACATCCATAGTGCATAACAAATCATCATCTGATACATTGACATTCATCAGTTTACTCAAAAAATCAGTAGTGTCCCTTAAATATGAGGGTAATGTCCAGACAATTGGCTTAATGTGCCAGTCTACATACTGAGAGATAGGCTCAGTTAAGGACTGGCAACCGGCCACGATTGGACGGCCTGGAATAGTTCCCTCGCATTTTTTGTGGATTTTCGGCAAGGTGTAAAAAACCGGTCGTACTGGATGAGTTTGTAATAAAAAGTCAGATTCCTCCTTAGTGATGTAATTGTCTGATTCGCCACCAATCAAAGTTTTTTTTATCATATTAAAGAAGCGACTCGTGGGATCGCAAGTCAGGGAGGAGTAGAATTCCTGGTCTCCAAGTTGATTAAAAATTTCATTCTAAAAGTTATCACCCTCCATCTATGAAAAAAAGCCTCCCGTATAGTCAGTTTTTGCGTATAAGAAGGATTTGTAGTACTGATGAAGAATTTGAAAACCAGGTGAAAGTAGTATATAACCGGTTCCTTTCAAAAGGTTACGATAATATGAATCTCGACTCGAGTTTGGACAGGGTACGTGGTATTGAACGTGAATCACTTTTTAAGAAAAAAACAGTCATTTCAGATAATCGAGTTGTCTTATCTACGACATTTTCTCCCCTTTCGGGCAAAATCAAATCAATAGTGAATAAACATTGGCATATTTTATCGAGTGACGCACAGATCGGCCAGACTTTTCAAAACCCTCCGCTTTTTGCTTATAAGAGATCACGTAATTTGAGAGATATGCTGGTTAGAGCTGATTCTTACACTTCGCCTACCAATTGGCTTACAGCCCTAGATCCGGGCAATTTCCCTTGTAGGAGTTGCATTAATTGTAATGCGATGATTATGGGTAATTCCTTTTCACATCCACGGACCGGCAAGACATATTCTGTGAGAGGGAGAATTTCTTGCCGTACGTCCTTTGTTGTTTACTTGCTTAAATGCCCATGTGGGCTTTGTTATGTTGGTAAAACAAAAAGAGAGTTAAGAACAAGATTACACGAACACAAAAGTAACATACGCAATCACGATATTAAGTCACCCGTGGCGAGACATTTTAATGAGTTTGGACATGATATCTGTACTTTGAAATTTCAAGGCATTGAGTTAGTTAAACCTTTTCAACGGGGTGGAGATAGGGAGCGTTACCTTCTTCAGCGAGAGGCATTTTGGATTTTTACACTTCAAACAGTATACCCTAATGGTTTAAATGAAGAATTGCCTTTGAATTGTTTTTTATGAAATCATGTAATTTGTCATTGAGATCATGTAAAAATGTATTTACCATGTATTTTGAAATTAATTTGTTTATACAGTTCAAATAGTATACCCTAATGGTCTAAATGAAGAATTGCCTTTGAATTGTTTATGAAATCATGTAATTTGAAATTATTTTTTATATATAATTTTTTTTTTTTTTTTTTTTTTTTTTCTTGTATAACTTGTTCATAAGGGTCACATGGACATTACATATGGTATGTTGTGTTATTCCTGGTGTTTCCATAATGTTGGTAACTTGATGCACCTGAAGGTGCTGATGATTTGCGGAATGAGGTTCACCTGCGATGTGTTTCTTTTAAAAAACTATTTTTTCGGTGTTTCATAGTACACACTGATGATGGCTTAGGCCGAAACGCGTTTGTGAGGACATAGTAATAATAAATGTATGAAAATAGAACCTGAGAGTGCGGTTTTTCATCTTTACTTTTGATAAACGTTTTTTATTACTCGCACCCATAAACTATTTTGCGAGTTGAGCGCGCCTGCTCTTAATAGCTCTACATTAATGCCAGATATTTCATATGCAAGCATGTCAGCCAATCACAGCAGTGGGCGTTTACACTGAAGTCTCACAGCCAATCACAGCAGTGGGCGTTTACACTGAAGTCTCACAGCCAATCACAGCAGTGGGCGTTTACACTGAAGTCTCTCAGCCAATCACAGCAGTGGGCGTTTACACTGAAGTCTCTCAGCCAATCACAGCAGTGGGCGTTTACACTGAAGTCTCACACAGACACGCCCCTTCAAACTGAGTGTTCAAATCAGGGGATGAAATCAGGCTAGAAAATATGCCTTTTATTTCTAAATTATAACAAATTTTGATCTAAAAAACATACTAACATTATAAGGGCACCCCAGGAAACATTCTAAAATAATAAAATAATCCATTCTACGGCACCTTTAAGGTCTTGTCCACACGAATACACTAATACATTTGAGTTTGAAACGCATCTTTTCTCTCGGTTTGGTCCTTCCGTCGACACTGACGGGCTTTACTAATGAAAACTAACCCTTCTGAAAACGCTGTAGTGTGGACTGGGAAACTGAGGGATTTAAAAGCGATGATGTAAGTTTAGTCATGTGACGCATTTTGAACCCATAGATATTGATGTTTACAGTGGTGTTGTCCTGTTATATTCACTTTCACACTGTTAAAATATGTGACTTCACACACTCTTCATCTCACAGTCCTGCACAGAGGTCAGAGTTCACTCTCATCTGCTAAACATGAGAACAGTTTTAGCGTTTTAGACCAAACATATAATGTTGAGTGAGCCACAAAATTATTAACTCAGCATCCAAATTTAATGCGAAAAGATTGAGTTTGAGATTTTATAAAATCAGTCACTACATATTTCAAACGTAACCAAACGTGAGGGTCGACCCAGAATGCTTTGAGGATCTGAACTCACCCGATGTGGACAGACTGTGCTCCACGATCCCCACCTTCACCACCTGACGGAGCGCAACAAGCGTTAGCCTCTGCTCACACACTCATACATCATCATGTGACATCTGCAGGCTTACCCCGATGAACGGCACAAACTTTTGGCACGAGTCTTCATCCGGACTGAGAGAGAGAGAGAGAGAGAGGTTATAAAGCTGCAGCACACAACACGTCTGACCGGTGAGATGAACATCACGATGAGATGAGCAGAAACACCTGATCACACACACACACACACACACACATGTGGCCCGAGGACACGAGCATCTGACCATCATCCACTGGCCGAATCAAACACAAGCTAATAAAGCCTGAGCCTGCGAGACCAACGGCAGTCTCGACAGATCTGCAGATCTTCAGGCATTGATGAGACAGAGAAGGTCATGTGACTGGAGATGGACAAATCAAATGTAGAGATGGAACAATAGAGGTCAGAGGTCAGATACCTGATGTACAAATCAAAATACAAACTCCTCTTCCTTGGAATGCAAACGCAGGATGAGAAGAAATGAGGGCATAAGTGTTAATTATAATAATAATTATAATAATGATGATTCTGTCAGAGGATGCGCATAATAAAGCAGAAATATACAAACAAATAAAACAAGCAATGTCTCATTACTGAGAGTGTGTGTTTCCATCAGCATACTCGTTACACTCTATTATAAGGTGTCATTGTTACAGTGTAGTTATATATTTAAGTGCTGAGTAATATTAAGCAACTCCATGCACTCACTGTAGGGTTAGGGTTTGGGTCAGTTGTGTGTAATGATGCATACTTTACTGTTATTACTACGGTAAGTTCATGTAACATATGTAACAAGGACACTAAAATAAAGTATTATCCCAAACTCTACTGCGATATACACTGGCCATTACATCCTTTATTCAAGATTCATCATTTCCTGTTCCAGCAGAGGGGGCGTGGCCTGATACACACCTGATGTGGAGCGCCCAGTTTGCTTTCAGGTTGAAGATAGAAAAACATGTACACACACACACACACACACACACACTCACACTCACACACACACACACACTCACACACACACACACACACGCGCACTCACACACACGCGCACTCACTCACACACACACGCGCACTCACTCACACTCACACTCACTCACACACACTCACTCACACACACACGCGCGCACTCACTCACACACACACACACTCACTCTTACTCGCACACACTCACACACACACACACACACTCACTCTTACTCGCACACACTCACACACACACACACACACTCACACACACACGCGCACTCACTCACACACATACACTCACACACACACACTCACACACACACACTCACACACACTCACACACACTCACTCTTACTCGCACACACTCACTCTTACTCGCACACACTCACACACACACACACACACTCACTCTTACTCGCACACACTCACACACACACACACACACACACACTCACACACACACGCGCACTCACTCACACACATACACTCACACACACACACTCACACACACACACTCACACACACTCACTCTTACTCGCACACACTCACTCTTACTCGCACACACACTCACTCACACACACACGCGCGCACTCACTCACTCACACACACACGCGCGCACTCACTCACACACACACGCGCGCACTCACTCACTCACACCTCTTCTGTCTGTAGGTGAGCATGGCCTCAGAGATGGGAAACTGATGAGACACATTCGCTCCAGCGAGATACTGAATAATCCGTCCAGCGACATCAACGGAGTCTGTGGAGGCACACACACACACACACACACACAACAGGTAAATGTCAAGAGTTTGCAGCAGCACTTCATTTCATCTCCATATTGGGGTCAAACTGTAAGTGAGCATGAGATGAGCCTGTGGCAGTGAGGGCTGATGGGATACGAGTCTGATGTGAGACAGATGCAGGTGAAACAGACACACACACACACACACACACACACACACACATCACCTGCGCTGGGAGGCTCTGACCGGCAGAACAGCTCCCTCCACGACGGCTCCATGAACAAACTGCTGAACTTACAGTCGAAGGACGACACACACTTGGCGAGAGGATGGGAACCTGAGAAACACAACGTTAGTGTGTAAAAACTCAATAAACCAGTATTATTATAAACCCTGAAAACACCTGACATGGAGATCAGCGCGGCGCTCACCGATCGGGATGATGAGGAAGCGGATGTAGCTCAGCCAATCAGGAGTCTTGTTGGCCAGTTGCTCCACGAAGAAGCGCAGCACTGTGCTGAGATAGCCCTGATCCCCGGCCACGCCCACCTTCACTGTGGGCGGAGTCTGGGCGTTACAGTTACAGCTGCGGGAGGAGTCACATGACACGGGAGGAGTCACATGGCACGGGAGGAGTCACATGACACGGGAGGAGTCACATGACACGGTCACACACTGATCTGAGGCCCACTGGACGCTGACTCTCATACATACGAGAACTACAGATGTAACGATAAATATGACTAAAAGTAACTAAAAAGTGGTAAAGTAAGTAAAAAATAACTAAAAGTGGAATTATAATTATAACAATAAATAAAACAATAACTGTAGTAACTATAACTATATTGATAACTATATAATACATATATTAACTATAACTATCATATATATATATAATAAATATATTAACTATAACGATAGCTATATTAGTGTCCACACCAGAGGATAACGTTCTATTTATAATAAGTGTGCTGCAGTTTTGTTGTGTGCGGTTTTAAGTGCTCGAGCTCTTTAAAGCAGGATGGATTCTGATTGGCTGACCAGAGTGTGTGTTAGAGTGTGTGTGTGAGTGTTAGAGTGTGTGTGAATGTGTGTTAGAGTGTTAGAGTGTGTGTTATGAGGATCATATCACACTGACAGCTGTAGATGCTCAAGACTCAAGTGATAATGAACCGCTGCGACGATCAGAAACACTCAGACGCTTACAGAAACAGTGCATTTATAGAGCTGTGATACTGTGTGTGTGTGTGTGTCGTGTGTGTGTCGTGTGTGTGTCGTGTGTGTGTGAGTGTGAGTGTGTGTGTGAGAGTGTGTGTGTGAGAGTGTGTGTGTGTGTGTGGTCACTCACAATCTCTGTATGCGAGTGACAATGGTGTTGAACGCTGCCTGGACGTCAGCAGAAGAGCAGGTCGACACGATTGGCTGAGTGTGTTTCTGCAGCAGCTCCGACACATACTGAACAACACACAACACACAACACACACGCCTGAGCTCATCAAAACTACACGGATGAGGAGACCGTATGAAGCCAGTGTGAGAGACGGACTTACACTAGAATGGATGATCATACACACACCTGTACTGATTTATGGACAGTAATAATAACTACACTACAGACGCTCGATCCAAAGCGGCATCGCCTGCATTCAGGGTTACATCATAAAGTTCCTGCATTCCCCTGAGTGTGGCGTTGGGAGCGCTGGGAATCACACACACACACACACACACACACACACACACCTGCCCCTGCCAGTCCACTGTGTTGATGAGGATGATGTTCTCCGGGAGCCTCTCGTCTGAGATCAGGATGTGATTGAGCTGGTCATACACTGACTTCCTGGGCACCTGAACGACACACACACACACACGACACACACACACACACACACACGACACACACACGACACACGACCCACACACACACACGACACACACACACGA
>NC_139981.1:282500-295000 GCF_963993115.1 Abramis brama | reverse complement strand
AGACAGACTGATAGAGAGACAGACAGATAGAGAGACACAGACAGACTGATAGAGAGACAGACAGATAGAGAGACACAGACAGACTGATAGAGAGACAGACAGATAGAGAGACACAGACAGACTGATAGAGAGACAGACAGATAGAGAGACACAGACAGACTGATAGAGAGACATAGACAGACAGACTGATAGAGAGACAGACAGACAGAGAGACACAGACAGACTGATAGAGAGACAGATAGAGAGACACAGACAGACTGATAGAGAGACAGATAGAGAGACACAGACAGACTGATAGAGAGACAGACAGAGAGACACAGACAGACTGATAGAGAGACAGATAGAGAGACAGATAGAGAGACACAGACAGACTGATAGAGAGACAGATAGAGAGACACAGACAGACTGATAGAGAGACAGACAGATAGAGAGACACAGACAGACTGATAGAGAGACAGACAGATAGAGAGACACAGACAGACTGATAGAGAGACAGACAGATAGAGAGACACAGACAGACTGATAGAGAGAGAGACATAGACAGACAGACTGATAGAGAGACAGACAGACAGAGAGACACAGACAGACTGATAGAGAGACAGACAGATAGAGAGACACAGACAGACTGATAGAGAGACAGATAGAGAGACACAGACAGACTGATAGAGAGACAGATAGAGAGACACAGACAGACTGATAGAGAGACAGACAGATAGAGAGACACAGACAGACTGATAGAGAGACAGATAGAGAGACACAGACAGACTGATAGAGAGACAGACAGATAGAGAGACACAGACAGACTGATAGAGAGACAGACAGATAGAGAGACACAGACAGACTGATAGAGAGACAGACAGATAGAGAGACACAGACAGACTGATAGAGAGAGAGACATAGACAGACAGACTGATAGAGAGACAGACAGACAGAGAGACACAGACAGACTGATAGAGAGACAGACAGATAGAGAGACACAGACAGACTGATAGAGAGAGAGACATAGACAGACAGACTGATAGAGAGACAGACAGACAGAGAGACACAGACAGACTGATAGAGAGACAGACAGATAGAGAGACACAGACAGACTGATAGAGAGAGAGACATAGACAGACAGACTGATAGAGAGACAGACAGACAGAGAGACACAGACAGACTGATAGAGAGACAGATAGAGAGACACAGACAGACTGATAGAGAGACAGACAGATAGAGAGACACAGACAGACTGATAGAGAGACAGACAGATAGAGAGACACAGACAGACTGATAGAGAGAGAGACATAGACAGACAGACTGATAGAGAGACAGACAGACAGAGAGACACAGACAGACTGATAGAGAGACAGACAGATAGAGAGACACAGACAGACTGATAGAGAGACAGATAGAGAGACACAGACAGACTGATAGAGAGACAGATAGAGACACAGACAGACTGATAGAGAGACAGACAGATAGAGAGACACAGACAGACTGATAGAGAGACAGATAGAGAGACACAGACAGACTGATAGAGAGACAGACAGATAGAGAGACACAGACAGACTGATAGAGAGACAGACAGATAGAGAGACACAGACAGACTGATAGAGAGAGAGACATAGACAGACAGACTGATAGAGAGACAGACAGACAGAGAGACACAGACAGACTGATAGAGAGACAGACAGATAGAGAGACACAGACAGACTGATAGAGAGAGAGACATAGACAGACAGACTGATAGAGAGACAGACAGACAGAGAGACACAGACAGACAGACAGAGAGACACAGACAGACTGATAGAGAGACAGATAGAGAGACACAGACAGACTGATAGAGAGAGAGACATAGACAGACAGACAGATAAAGAGACAGACAGATAGAGAGACACAGACAGACTGATAGAGAGAGAGAGACAGCACTCCTCACTCGTGTCAGGGAAACAGTTCGGATCATTTTCCGTCTGGGTTTTTTTGGCTTTCGTATGTCGTCATCTTCATCATACAAATCCTACAAAACAGGAAGTAGAAATCAGAATCAGAATCAGAATCAGATTTACCGCCACACATGATTAAACGCAATGCATTTGTAGTACAACATAGATGACACAGATAATATAAACATAGACTAAATATGTATGTACAAACTCTACAGTATGTACAAGTATGCGAGGAAAAGCACATGATAAAGGATTTGTTAAACACAGTTTATTGGGTATTGCACTTTTCTCTGAATCAACATGTGATACTGAAATGATGTGATGCTGCTGTGATGATGACACCGACACTGGTGCCGTGACCTCATCACAATGATCCTCACCTGTCCGTTCACAGCGTCATCACTGCCCTCCTGCCCTGAGGAATAACTGTCATCATCATCCTCCGAGTAATTATCCATATCAGGAGAACGGTCTGAGAAACACACACATAGGTCAGAGGTCACACACGAGCACAGCTGTAACTCGACCCTCCTCTCGGCATCTTTCAGTGATGATGGTGTCCTGATCTGGACATCTGACGTTGTGTGTTATTAATAGTGTAATGCCAGATGAACAGATCAGCACATCTCAGGCTTCATCATCCCAGTAGTCATGGTTTCACTGCTAGCGATCATCAAATAAACCTGAAAGAAGGAGCTCAACTGAACAGATATCACTGTGTGTGTGTGTGTGTGTGTGTGTACCCGAGGCTTTGGTCTTGGCTCTCGTCGGAGCGCTGCCGTACTCGTGGTCGATGGGTTGACTGGACAGCGAGAACACACTGATCTCCGCCACGCGAGCCGGCGCCTCCTTCATGTGGAGCGCCAGAATCTGCCCGCCGTCTGTGGGATGCTGCAACACCTGATCACACACTCAACATCTCAGTCTCAAACTCACATCACATGCATCTGTTACACACATATGGTCAGGGTTCTGTCACTTCTGTCTGGTGTATTTGTGTGGACGCTAATGTAGTTTTGTTCTCAGTGAGAACGGCCGTACCTCCGCCATGTCGATGACTCCGACAGCGAGAGTCTTGAAGCCCAGAATCGTCCTGTTCTTGTAGCGCTTTCTTCTCTGGAGCATGATCTGCAGGCGGTTGGCGTCTCTCTTCAGGAAGTGAGAATACTGACACCAGAGGAAACATGGGAACAGCAGACTGACATGAACCGAGACGCAACTAAATGATGGTTCACCCAGAAATGATCATTCTGTCATCATTTACTCGCCCTCGTGTCCTTCAAACATGACTTTATTTCCTCTGTGAAAGAACGTAAGATGAAGAGCCGTTGGGGATCAAACACTGGACAGCACTGACTTTCACTGTGAGGGCATTTCTCAAAATATCTACTTTTGTTTTCTTCTGATTGTAATTTTAACAGTAAAAGACTGTAACAGGAAAAGCCTGTTAATTGGTTAACAGTAATGTACTGTATACAGAGAAAAACTCTAATCTAACCTTACGTTTCGTGCAATATGCCATTATTGGAAATAAAAAGAACAAATCATCTTATAATTTACAGTGAAAAGCCATAAATGGACATTCCCAGAATTCCCACCATCTTATGTTGTTAAATGAATGTTTATTGCATTATTTTAGTGTTTTGTATTTGTGTGTATGACACTATATATCAGTATTTCTCTCAGCTTGTGATGAGCTTTGACTCGTCGTGTGGTTTTCAGTCTTATTATGGTGGATGTCAGTAAATGTTAAAGTCCCCCTGCGGTGAAAGTCCAGCTTTTAATGTTGTTTATGTGTCTATGTGGTGTTTTTAATGTGCTTTAAGACAAACCATGTGTAAATTCATAAGTCGACTCCATTGCTGAGTATTTTCTCCTTAAAACTGCAGTGAACCAAAGACAGTCTCAAAAACACGCTTTGAAATCGCTGGTGTTTCTGACGTCACAAACTACCTTGTAACCAATCAGATCAACGTGTGATCGTCAACCAGTGGATCTCTGAGCTGAGTGAGTGAGTGGAGGCGGGGCTCATTTGCATATTCATAGAACCGCGCATACTAAATGAGGCAAGGGTGTCGAGTTACATTCAAGATATTTTAAGGCATGAATAATATTTTTTAATGAAAAAACATTTAAATATGTAATTTTGGTGATCAAAGATGAGTTTTAAGGGATCAAATGATTGACTCCAGGCGGACTTTAAAAGAACAGATTTAGGGGGGACACGTGATGGCGGCATAAGAGACAGATGTGTTTGCGGGAGTTCCGCGGGCGCCCAAACATTTTACAATATTCCGTTAGATATTTCCCTCTTTTTGCAAATGCTGACGCTGTATTATGACTTTGGAACACTTTTGGACTAAACAACACAAACGATGCCCTCCAGTAAGCGAAAGAACGTCAAATTGGATCAACAGGCTATGGACACCTTGGCCACAGTTTTAGCTCAACATGGCGAACAAGACGTCGAAAACAGCAGCAACCCGTCTGAACCTGAACTGGAGCCCGGGCTTGCTAAAGCTTTGGAGGAAATGACAAAAGAGATCATGCTCCAAATCAGCGAAAAGCTGGATCCTTTGGCGAAAACAGTCGCATCGCATACAACCGAGCTGACACGAGCTAATGAGCGCCTGGACGAAGCGGAAGCCAGAATACTACAGCTAGAAACGGCTACCGAGCCTCTCGCTGCTAAAACACAGGCCCTAGAGGAGAAAGTCAAGGCCTTCGCTGACCATATTGACGATTTGGAAAACAGGGGACGGCGAAAGAATATATGCAGGGCTTGACATTAACTTTTTGAGGCACTTGTCCTTTGGACAAGTAAATTTATGTTTTACTTGTCCATGCACAAAAGTCACTTGTCCGGGTAAAGATTTATAATTTTATCATTTTTTTTGTTTGTGTTTTGCTAATGCAGAATTCGAACAAACCATTGAAAGCATCCAAACACTATCAATATTAATAAAATTCAGTTGAAACAGTAGAAAGGAACGTGTCCCAAGAACAGAGTTCCCCTTCAACAAGAAATAAGGATCTCCAGACTCCATAATACAAAGTAATACTTTGCACGCTGGTGTGCAGTGTATCACCAGAGGAAGTGGTGTAGGTATCCTCAGTATTTGCAAGCTAGCTAGACTTACTGTATACTATATCTAAAATAATTTTGTAGACATAGAGATGCACCGATTACAATTTTCTAGGCCGATTCCGATTTCCGATTTTTCATTGAGTTTGACCTGCCGATTCCGATTTATTTATTTTTCTAACCACTTTACAGCACACACAAATATTTATTTTTGATCTTTTCTTTAACCCTTTCACGCATAAGTTTAAAATATTCTAACTGACACCCCCACCCCAGAATGAGTTTTTTCAAGGCGAACGTTCCCTTTAATGTTTCCATGGCGACGCGTCACGCGATACACCGCAGCCACAATAACCATGTCATCAACTTGCCTATCTGATATTCCGATTCTCAAATACGTGTAAGTGAGTGTGTTTGGTCGTTTAAAAACCTTTATAAATAATCTTGATTTATAACATGAGATGGGCGCCACAATGTTGTCCTGTCAGTCGGATTTACAGCACGTGAATTCATCAGTTTCTCCCGAAATAAATGTAAGAGGCCGTAAGTGGCCGGTGAACTGAGAAGAATAGAGTAAACTTTATAGTTAACTTAACGTTACTTCCACTATGTATGTTTTTGTGATATGAATAACACATGTCGGCAAATTATATTTGAATAGATTGTTATTGCTGCTTCCACAAACATCAGTGTGTATTTTACAAACTACAAATGTATTGTTTTACTCGTGCTTATGTGTATTTAAATATCTGAAACCTAAAATAAACATTATGAGGTTGAAAACACTGCTTAGTTGTGATATGTGAGTGTGACAGCGCTGAACGCGTCCGACTCTGGCTCAGCGCCAGCCAACGCGCAAAAGCACAGTTTGAATCTGGCAGTTGTGCGACGTCTCAAATCGGTAAAATTAAATCTGTAAAATTATAGACGTAATGAGTGGCACATAACGTGAAGTAACATGGCATTTTATTTTGTTTGAAATTTAACTTGTCCAGTGGGACAACTAATTTTCTCTTCCACTTGTCCTACAAAAAAATCCACTTGTCCCGGACAAGCGGACAAGCCTTAATGTCGAGCCCTGATATGTATCTTTAATATCCCTGAAGACACAGAAGGCGAAAATGGCGAAAACGAAAACGTCATAAAGACGTGTGTCAAGGACATACGTGGAAGATATGTTATTATTAAGGGAATCTTACAGGGAGAAGAAACTACTGTGATGAATCTCTACTGCCCTCCTAATTATTCTCCTGATCTTTTAACAAAAGCATTTTTAGAATTTACAGAAATATCGTCATCTGTAGCTTTAGTGGGGGGTGACTTTAACTGCTTGCTCAATCCCCTAATCCATAAGCATCCCTCGCGTAGCTCTGCTTTACCAAACCAGGCCAGTGCCCTATCTGCAATATGTGATGAGATGAGCTTTCTCGATGTGTGGCGAACTTTACACCCATCCGACAAACAATTTACATTTTACTCTCCTCCTCATAAATGCCATACTCGTATAGATTATTTATTTGTGCCGAAGTCCCTCGTACAATATGTCTCATCTTGCGAAATCGGGAACATTGTTGTTAGTGATCATGCTATGGTTTGTCTGAAATTGACTACTGTTGGACATTTTGCAGGATGCAGGAGATGAATAAATGTGCTTTGCAAGCCACATTAGACGCTTTGTTAACTCAACGGGCTAAGAGTTCTATTCTCTTTTCTAGACAGCGACTATATGAATTTGGTGATAAACCCAGCAAGTATCTATCTTACTTGACTAAAGTCGAATCAGATCCTCAAATAATCACCTCAATAGTTGATACTGCCGGTATTCGTTATTTTGATAATAAAAACATAAATAATATTTTCAGAGAATTTTACTCACAACTTTATAAATCAGATCTTCCCCCAGGGGCCTCTGTGGATATGGAACACTTTCTGTCTCAAATAATTCTTCCTACTATTTCTGAAACTCAGAAGGTTGAATTAAACACACCTATTACTAAAGATGAAGCCCTGTTTGCACTTAAAACATTACAATCAGGGAAGGCGCCCGGGCCAGATTGACTTTTTATAAAGAGTTCCACCACGTGCTATTGGACCCTTTTTTGACTATGCTAGAGCATTCTTTTACATCCGGCCTTCTAGCTCAGTCTTTGAGAGAGGCAGACATCACAGTTATCCTTAAAAAGGGCAAGAACGCAGATCACTGTTCTAATTACAGGCCTATCGCTTTGTTAAACCAGGATCTTAAGTTACTTTCTAAGATACTAGCGCTCCGACTCGAAAAAGTTTTGCCTGTCATAATCAAGGAAGACCAGACGGGGTTTATCAAGGGAAGAAGTTCTAGCCACAATGTAAGAAGACTCTTAAATAGTATTAATATATGTCAAACTCAGAATATCGAAAGTCTAATCATCTCACTTGATGCGGAAAAGGCCTTTGACCGTGTTGAGTGGCCTTATTTGCATCATATTTTACATAAGTTTAATTTAGGAGAGACATTTATAAGGTGGATTAGTTTGCTGTATAATAACCCTTTAGCTTCAGTTATCACTAATGGCTGTAGGTCTAACAGTTTCTCGCTCGACACGCCAAGGCTGTCCTCTCAGCCCTCCCTCTTCGCCCTGGCGATTGAGCCCCTGGCCGCGGCCGTCAGGCAAGATTTATTAATAAAAGGAATTAGCGCTGGCGACACTCAACATAAAATTTCTCTATACGCGGATGATATTTTATTATATATATCAGAACCAGCTTCAACTATTTCCCGTCTCATCAAACTAATTCGTCAATTTGGATTACATTTTCGGGTTACAAAATAAACTTTTCTAAATCTCTTGCGATGCCTCTGGGGGCTCTCAGAGGAAGGACTAACTCCCTGAAACTACTTAACAGCTGGTTGAGTGAATTTATTTGGAATAAAAGAAAACCCAGGCTTAAATTTTCCAAGTTACAGTTACCTATGTCAAAAGGGGGGGTGGATGTGCCTAACTTCAGATTGTATCATCACATTATAATTTTGTAGTCTTAGATCGACTACAAAATTATACTGGTGTTCAAGGACAAGCATTAAGCTGGTTTAGATCATACTTATCAGACCGCTACCATTTTGTCTATTTAAATGGAGAAAAATCGATCATAATTCCAGTAAACTTGGAAATATTATAAGGAAACATGGAATTAGTTTCCATTGTTATGCTGATGACACTCAAATATATATTTCATCACGGCCGGATGAAAACGCTAAATTATCCAAATTGACAGAGTGTGTTAAAGATATAAAAGATTGGATGACGCGTAATTTTCTTTTATTAAATCCAGACAAGACAGAGGTAATACTTATCGGTTCAAAAAACCGCCCACAGAACCTCTCACACTACAACTTTAACATAGTAGGATGTCCTGTTACTTTATCCTCTACAGTAAAAGACCTGGGTGTTATACTCGATTGTAACCTGTCTTTTGAAAATCATATTTCGTATGTTACAAAAACAGCCTTTTTCCACCTTAGAAACATTGCTAAGCTACGTAATATGCTATCAGTTTCTGATGCAGAAAAGTTAGTTCATGCATTCATGACCTCGAGACTAGATTACTGTAATGCTTTATTAGCCGGTTGTCCTGCATCCTCAATAAACAAGCTACAGTTAGTCCAAAATGCCGCCGCTAGAGTTCTTACTAGATCAAGAAAATATGATCATATAACACCGATTTTATCATCACTACATTGGTTACCTATAAAGTTCCGTATTAATTATAAGGTATTGCTACTGACTTATAAAGCCCTAAACGGCTTAGCTCTAGTCTATTTAGCGGATCTTCTATCACCCTATAATCCATCGCGCTCTTTAAGATCAATAAATTCAAGGCTTTTGGTCATACCTAGGATATCCAGATCAACCAAAGGAGGGAGAGCATTTTCACATTTGGCTCCAAAACTCTGGAATAGCCTTCCTGATACTGTTCGTTGCTCAGACTCACTCTCCCAGTTTAAAACTAGATTAAAGACGCATCTTTTCAGCCAGGCATTCATATAATATTGTTAATCTCACAGTTTCAAACTACAATCCGGCCTCTAGTTCATAAATGCCAGAGGAGAACTGGCCCCCGACTGAGCCTGGGTTCTCCCAATGTTTTTTTTTCTCCATTAGGTCACCTGATGGAGTTTTAGGACACCATTAGGTCACTTGATGGAGTTTTTCGGTTCCTTGCCACTGTTGCCTTTGGCTTGCTCAGTTGGGGATATTTTGGGGATATTTAATTTTATTCTATCAATCAATAAATTCCACTAGAAACAAACTTTGTTGTATTATTTTATTTTAATACTGTGAAGCTGCTTTGATACAATCTGTATTGTGAAAAGCGCTATACAAATATACTTGATTTGATTTGATTTGATTTGAGGTTTGTAGCCGAATGGGTAAAGGAGGATCCCACCTCTGTTTGGTTATGTCTAGAAAAGTTTCATACTCACTGCTCATTGCTCGGTCTTTTATCCTGTAAGAATATAAAGTCTGTAAGGACTTTGTGCAATAACAACCCTATAGTTGTTAATACTGTTAAAGCATGGTTTGCAGTGCGTAAGTTGGAGGGAAGATCTTTACTGACTCCTTTGCTTTCCCCAGTGCAAGGAAACCCTGACTTTGAACCAGGCATGACAGATATGATATCTGGACACGCCAAGGAATTAAAAAGATGTGTGATTTGTTTGTGGGATCCTCCTTATCCTCATTTGAACAAATTCAGGCTAAATATAACCTCCCTGGCTCTCATTTTTTTAGATATCTCCAAGTGCGAGATTTTATATTCAAAAAAACTACATTTGCTTCTGAAGCCTCTTTATCTCTAATAGAAAAATTACTACTCAAATGTCCAGTTAAGAAGGTGATCACTTCTTTTTATAATGTGCTTAACCAGACATCTGTCATACTGGCAGTCTCAGACGCAGCAATAACATGGCAAACTGAATGGGGTGTAGCTATTGATAAGGAGAAATGGGATGTCATCTGTAATCAAACAAAACGGATATCTGTCTGTAATCGCGCCAGGTTGTTACAGTTTAAAATTATTCACAGATTGCAAATATCTCCTAGCAAAAGACATAAAATGTATCCTCATACCTCTCCTGATTGCCTTAAATGCAAAACTGCATTGGGTACATACACTCATTGTGTTTGGTATTGTCCTAAAATTCAGTCATACTGGCAAGATGTTCTGGAAGATATGAGCGCTATTTTTGGAACTGTTTTGACCTGTGATCCTGTCTCGCTACTCTTGGGATATAGAGACAGTAAAATCAGTCCTGGTTCAGGCAGACTATATGATATTCTCACCTATGCTGCACGCAAGAACATTTTCCTGTCGTGGATTAGCGACAAACCTCCTTCTAAAACATCTTGGCATAAACTCATCATGGAGCTTTTTCCTTAAATACCTAACTTGCCTTCTTCATTCCACAAAAGGACGTTTCTTAAATATTTGGACTCCCTATCTTCGTTTTACCAACTCTACTGTTGCATCTATATTGAATGGCATCGCTATAGATTAATCATTTTTATTTGTATTGTGTCATATGTCCTGTATATTGTCCAGATGTATACTGTCCAGATCTATATTGTGCTGAGCTTTGTTCTCTGTTTTTCTGTTCTTGTTTGTTAAACCTAAATTTGTTCAAAAGAAAAGAAAAATATTTGAAAAAAAGAAAAAAAGAACAGATTTAAGTAGCAAATACAGCAGATAAGACCTGCTGGATTTACAGGTTTAAAATGTTAGCACTTTTGCAGAATGATTGTGTGTTTTGTACCTGCAGAGAGAAGCTGAGCTCCAGCTGCGTCTCCATCAGGCCGCTGGGAGGAACCACGTACTCGTTAGATCGCAGCACTCGTTTGGAGCCCTGCACACACACACACACACATTTTAACAATTTATTTAAGTCCACTTAAAAGTAATGATTTATAGGGACATAAATATTATAGATGCAGTTAAATACATGTACAAAATCATGGACCAGTGGCATACAGCGGATCTTCACGATACGCATGTCTCTCAGTTGTGTGTGTGTGTGTGTGTGTGTGACACATTCTTCACATGTAAATGTGTTATTTAAAACGTCCGTTGATATCCCTCAATCCCTCCCTGTTCTCGCTTGTTCTATTCTGAATGACGTCTGAAACTTTGCATTACTGGCACTTCTCAGTTTATAGCCTCTTAAAGATGAATCTCGAGTCGTTTTCCTGGATAAAAGCATCTGCTAAATTAATAAACATAAAAATCATGTTAAACATTCACCATATTAACATTTGTCGTCTTCAAATTATTTGATTTATTTCCTGAAAATAAAGATATTACAACATTAAACTGACATCATATAAATGATTTTATTGTCTTCTATAACAACAGAAGACAGACAGTCTTCAGTCGACGCGCACCTGGATCTTCACAGCGATGAGCACCGAGTTCAAGTCCTTGTCCAGCTCCTTCAACACGATCAGCTTCTTCAGCGTCAGACTGCAGAGCCTGAGACACACACACACACACACACACAGAGAGACAACTACATGTTCACTCGCTGTATAGCTGATTCGGCCACATTTCATAATTGATGAATTTTGTAAGCATTTGCACTCAGGCATATATCATTGAACATGGTAAACATTCAGTGTAGCACCATGAGTGTGTGTGTGTGTGTGTGTGTGTGTGTGATGGGTGTGTTCAGTGTGTTTCTGTGATGAGATCCAGCACTGGTGAAATGAGACTCTCAGGCATTTCCTCTTCCTGCATCACAGCTGCTCTGAGTTACAGAACACACACACACACACACACACACACACAGGGAATCTGTCTCTCTCCACCCAGAGCTCATTCCACACAAAACCATTGTGTGTGTGTCTCTGACCCACTTTCTGAGAAATGAAAATCACTGCCATACTAAAACTACATCTACATCATCATCATCATCATCATCACTAGTGCTGGGCTGGCAATAATGATTAATACATTAACCGAAGTTCACTTTAATGATCTCTATGTAGATTCTTGAATCCTAAAACCCGATCTTTTAGTCTGTGGCTGTGCGGTTTCAGTTGATGAGTGAACAAAACTAAACATTATTTGTAGCTCCTGCCATCTAATAATCACAATAATACTTGTGCTTTCAAATCCTGATAGTTTCATCAGTAAACCAGTCAGTAAATGTGTGTGTGTGTGTGTGTGTGTGTGTGACAGAAGAACCGATCATCTCTTCCTCTTTACTACTAGTTACAGCAGCAAATCAACATCAATGAACATCGTAAGATTCAGAACAACTTCCTGAAATCAATAAGGTCTCATATAATCCATAAATCAGTGTTTCGACCGTCAGTAAAACAGCGGGAGAACAATAATGTCACATTTACCTCAGAAACGCCTTTAGTTTCAGTGTCTATAAAATCGATGTCCGCACCACCAGTTGAGGTCTGCACTAGCTGTTTGTATCCGTGATGTATCATAAAAGTCGT
>NC_139981.1:272500-277500 GCF_963993115.1 Abramis brama | reverse complement strand
TTAATGACATAAGTAAAAATATAATAAATATGTAATATAGTGCTGCTCAGCAAAATCTCCTCTCTAGCTATTTTTTTCTATTCAATTAACATGCTATGGTCATTAAATGGCTTTCCTGAGGTAAATGTAAGGTTATGTGACATAATTGTTCTCCTGCTGTTATATTGACCTCTTTCTGTGGTTGAAAAACACTAATTGGTCGATATTATGTATACTTTCGGTAAGTTGTACTGCATCTTTAAATAAAAAAGTAACAGGTGGTGATCGGTTCACGTGCACTTGAACTGAGGCGCTCAGCGATCTGTCACGTCACATTTACAAGCGCCAAAGGTATTTTTGTCTGAATTTCGTAATAAAATTGACGGAATCTAAGAGCTGAGAATTAGTTTAATATTAAAAGTACCTCTTTGCTCCGCAATTTTTCTGTGCGTGAGAAAATGGATGTGTGGCGTGAGAGCGTGTGAAAAGTGTCAATTGCGTGAGTCTCACGCTCAATGCGTGAGAGTTGGCAGCCCTGCACTTATAATGCGGGAAATTCCCCCGCAAACATTGATTCACTTTAGCATGTAGATTGTATGAGTAGCCTAAATGAATCCACACAGACTATAAAATCAAATCAATCATTTTAAAACTTTCTCCAAGACGCAATTTCACAAACCGCGTGAGTGTTCAGCGGCGCCGCGTCTCTCTCTCTCTGTCTCTCAAAATGCGCTGGACAAGGCAAGCGTCGAAACTACACATTCGCGTTTAGGAGTCGGGACATGATGGAATTGTCACTTGTACAATCGGGCCAGCATTGCATCGTAACTAAAGTTTATCATTTTCACTTCTTTTTAAGTTTTATCAGTTTAAACATTCAAGCTGAGAGAGTTTATGGCATCGGGAGGGGCGGATCATCCGGATGTGCGCGTGCGCGCGTCATTCAGAACAAAAGACAAAATAAGAGCGTTCTTTCAAAACAAAACATGGCAAAATAATCGTTTTTACTCGATTATACTATTTTGGTGATCGTTGGGAGCAAAAATCGAAATCGAAATTCAATTAATTGCACAGCCCTAACTCACACACTCACTCACTCACACTCACTCACTCGCTGACTCGCTCACTCACACTCACTCACTCGCTCGCTGACTCGCTCACTCACTCACACTCACTCGCTCACTCACACACACACATACTCGCTCGCACACACACTCACATACTCGCTCGCACACACACTCACTCACTCGCTCACTCACACTCACACGCTGACTCGCTCACTCACTCACTCACTCACTCACACACTCACTCGCTCACTCACACTCGCTGACTCGCTCACTCACTCTCACACACTCACTCACTCACACACACACACACACTCGCTGACTCGCTCACTCACTCACTCACTCACACACTCACTCACTCACTCACTCACTCACACTCACTCACTCGCTGACTCGCTCACTCACACTCACTCACTCGCTCGCTCACTCACTCACTCACTCGCTCACTCTCACACTCACTCACACTCACTCGCTCACTCACTCGCTCACACAAAAAAACACACACTCACTCACTCACTCACACTCACACACTCACACACTCACACGCTCACTCACACAAAAAAACACACACTCACACACTCACTCACACACACACACTCGCTGACTCGCTCACTCACTCACACACTCACTCACTCACTCACACTCACTCACTCGCTGACTCGCTCACTCACACTCACTCGCTCGCTCACTCACTCACTCACTCGCTCACTCTCACACTCACTCACACTCACTCGCTCACTCACTCACTCGCTCACACAAAAAAACACACACTCACTCACTCACACACACTCACTCACACTCACACACTCACACGCTCACTCACACAAAAAAACACACACTCACACACTCACTCACTCACACTCACTCACTAAAGGCAACGTTAAAACAATGCCTTCTGGATGTTATCTTTGACATACTAGCCATTTTATGATTTACTTTGTGTTTTGTTGTTTGTCATTAAAAAAATCTAAAATAAGAACTCTGACAACTCTGTGACAACATGCCCCGAGCCAAAACAGAGGAAATCCTGCTGATGTTCAGAAGATCTGAAAGAGTCCAGCAGAGCGTGTGATGATCAGACTGTGTGTTTCAGAGAGCGTGAATAACCCGAGACACGTGAGCGGATCCGAGCCGGTCCTGAGCATCCCTGCATCTGAGAGAGTCGAACACAAGAGAAGAGCAGAAACACACTCGTGTCTGCAGACGTCACACTGAAACACACACACCCCGAGGAACAGCTCTTACTCACAGTCCTTCTGCTGTAGATCAGATGGAGTTCTGCGTGATGTCATGATGCACTGACTTCTGTTAAACGCAATGAACTTCAAGGCATATTTCAGCAAAATGTATTAAAGGAGACATATCATGAAAATCTGACTTTCTCCGTGTGTAAGTGCTATAATCAGGTGCCTCTGCCAACACAGAAAGCATGAGAAGTGAAACCCAGTAACTGTGTTCTGGTCAGTCTTTCTCTGCAAGCATGACAAAATAAGACGATCAGATTTCTTCCCCTTCTGACATATGAAGAGGATCTTATTATAATATTCCCGGCCCTTAATCTGCACGTTTACACACACCAGCCGACATTTGGTTTCGTGAGCGACAACAGAGACCAGTTCTAACGCAAGGATAAAGATCCAGCAAAGCCCGAAACTGTTCTGTGGTTGAGCACAGACGAGCACTGAACACTATTGACCAGAACATGTCACCCCTGTCTTATAAAGACCTCAGGAACTGTGGACACTTGTGGAAGATTCTGGATGAGTGAGATTATTCGTGCGTTCTGTTATTGCCGGAGTTTCTGAAGCTCGTGTAAAGGCTCCGCCCTCTTCTGAACGGAGGCGGGGCTAAAGCTCATTTGCATTTAAAGGGACACACACAAAAACGGCATGTTTCTGCTCACACCCAAAAAGGGGCAAATTTGACAAGCTCTAATAAATGATCTGGTATTTTGAGCTGAAATTTCACAGACACATTCTGGGGACACCATTGATTTATATTAATATATTTATATTAAATCTGGTGAAATGGGGCATAATAAGTCACCTTTAAATTTGACTGTTGGTTGTAGCATGAAAATTACTAAAATCTAAATGTCAAACAGAAACAAGTCCTGCAGTTTCTGAAGTCGTCACACAGATGAACATCAGCACACGCGTGTGATCGAGAGAGATCATCGTCCGTTCCTCAACACTGTTACTGATCAACTCATGAGAAGAGTAAAACATGTAACGAGTGTGAAAGAGGAGAAAGTAAACAGTGTTTCTGTGCTAAAAACTCTTAGTCAGGAGATTTCTGTTAACAGAAAAAAGACAGAAGAAGAAAAAGCTGGACACAAAACAATCAATAAAAGAAGAGAAAGTCAAAGCTCAGCGAGAAGAAACTGCTCTTGTTTCACTTCAGTGTCAATAAAACAAGCCAAAGATCTATAGATGTTCTCTGAAGGACACGTTTGAAGCCGTTTGTGGCTTTAAATCAGTGAAAGACTGATAAATCACAAGATCTGTGAGTGTGAACTCTTAAAGTCACCATCAAATCAAAATGAACAATTCTTGTTTCTTTTATGTAATATTGCAGTGTTTATTCTAAATGATTTATAGGTGCACATCATCATTATTGTGTTAATAATATTGAATGAGAATAAGTTCTTCTTGCAGCATCTCTTCTCTTCTCTGATGACGAGGGCGGGGCTTTAACCTGTCACTCACATGAGATCAGCCAATAGCAAACCACAACCATCCAACCATCCAATCTCCCCATGGACACAATCAAGCCCCGCCCACATTTGTTCTTGTTCCAGAAACGTTTCACTCGGATATAAGGAACAATAGAGGAGAAACTTCTGTTTTATGTCGACTTTAATGTCACTGAGTGAATGAGACGTCGCTGCACGCCTGAAGAAGCTTTCGCTCGCAAGATTTGCTCTGAGCGCAGATGTTTTGTCTTTGAAATAAATGGCCTGTTGGAACAACAAGCACAGGAGAGAGAGAGAGAGAGAGAGAGAGAGAGAGAGAGAGAGAGAGAGAGAGAGAGAACATATAATATTATTTTTATAGATATAATGTTAAAGATATAAAAATTTTAGTAAAAAGCTTTTAAAAAAAGCAGCTAGGATAATAATAATAATAAAATAAAATAAAAATATATAAAGGTTTTCCCTCTTTTTCCCTTTTTCTTTCCTTTCCTTTACAATCAAACTTCACTCATGCATAAATTTGAAGACAGCCATCAGAGTCAACATCGCAAATACATTTACATCTGGAAACATCCAAGTCATTAACCAGCATGTAACAGTTAAACTCTATACGGGATTTTATTAAACCCTTTAACAATGCAAATGCATCAGTTGATCCACCATCATTCAGTTTTCCTTTTCGGGACAACCAAATTGCCATTTTAGCTTGCCCAAATAAATGTCTTTATAAAACATGAACTTCTTTTTGTTTCCTGCTGTATTTAGACCCATAAATAAAAAACAAAAAAACGTCCCCCAGGGTCTGACACCACTCCTCTAATTTGATAAATAATGGCTTTGGCCTAAAACAGTTCAAAAACAAATTAAAAACTTTTTCCTGAGAGAGAAAAACTGAGAGAAAGAGAGAGAGAGAGAAGAGAGACGCATCCAAACTCTTCCGACGCCACGATCCCATAAACATTCTGGAGCAGGAACACGCTTCAGATAAAAACAAGCCAAAATAAACACAACTGTGTGATTCCTGAACGGATGGGAAACTTCTGGATCCCTGCAGCCATGACAGAGTCACACACACACACACACACACACACACTGGTACCGGTTCCTCCATCAGCGGTCAGTCAGAGTTAGAGTCGCTGACACAATGAGTTTACACCGGCTTTACTGTGTCTGCCGCTTACAAGCAGCTTACGGCAGGTTTGTTTACAGCACACCAGGATTTAGTGCATCAGATTAGAAGCTCACGTACCGCACACAACACA
>NC_139981.1:255000-267500 GCF_963993115.1 Abramis brama | reverse complement strand
TCCTCTCTCCAGCGCTGCCGCCATCATCCCTCAGCTCAAGCACACACTGCTCTCTCTCTCTCTGAGTCTCTGGGTCTCTGAGTCTCTCTCTCTGTTGCGGCGCTGAGACTCTGAACGGACTCGGTCTGATTCACCGGAGCACATGAATCTCTGGGCGGAGCTTCTGCACACGCGCGTGCGCAATCTGACCTACAGGGGGCGCGCATCGTCATCGGACCTCAATACACACAATAATAATAATAATAATAATAACAAATAATTATTATTATTATTATTTAAAAAAATGAATAACAATAGTAAAAATAATAATAAGTTATACGACTAGTTAGACCAGGTAGAGGACTAGTTAGACCATGAAGAGGACTAGTTGGACAAGGTAGAGGACTAGTTAGACCATGCAGAAGACTATTTGGACCAGGTAGAGGACTAGTTAGACCATGAAGAGGACTAGTTGGACCAGGCAGAGGACTAGTTAGGCCAGGAAGAGGACTAGTTAGACCATGCAGAAGACTATTTGGACCAGGTAGAGGACTAGTTAGACCATGAAGAGGACTAGTTGGACCAGGCAGAGGACTAGTTAGGCCAGGAAGAGGACTAGTTAGACCATGCAGAAGACTATTTGGACCAGGTAGAGGACTAGTTAGACCATGAAGAGGACTGGTTGGACCAGGCAGAGGACTAGTTAGACCAGGAAGAGGACTAGTTGGACCAGGCAGAGGACTAGTTAGACCAGGAAGAGGACTAGTTGGACCAGGAAGATGACTAGTTGGACCAGGAAGATGACTAGTTGGACCAGGAAGATGACTAGTTGTAGACACAGTACAATCAACATGGGAAAATCTCACAGTAAAACAAGCAGCTGTGAAAAATATGATATAACACTGTTTTGCCAGATGAGTTTATCTATGTATCCTCTTTATATCTATTTTAATTCCTTTTATAACTGTAACATCCTTATATCTATTTTAGTTCATTTTATAACTGTAATTTTTTTTTCTTGCTTTTAATTCCTTTCTGTAAAACACTTTGAATTTCCATAGTGTATGAAATGTGTCTATATAAATCCAGGACCAGGAAGAGGACTAGTTGGGTGAGAAAGAGGACTAGTTAGACAAGGGACTGGACTAGTTAGACCAGGGACTGGACTAGTTGGACGAGGACTATTTGGACCTTTGTTTTATTTAGCACACTGCGAACCAAAGGCCATGTATGTTTGTTCGGTTTTGTTGATCACTGACAGCAATTTCATGTTGCTAATAAAAGCTCTTACTGTTTTTTCTCAGTTGTAAACTCTATGAAGTATTGATGACTCCTTCACTTGATTGTGTCTCCATCTAGTGGAGAGTCTGGATCACAGCAGCTCATCAAATCAGCACAGTTACAGGGTTTCATCGTCAACACTAAAGCCATATATATTTGCTTTTTGTATACACACTGCTTTCCAAACTCATACGTTTCTGCAAGAAACATATTGAAATATTAAAGCTTAGCAGAATATTTACAATAAAATTGTTTTTGTTTATGGGCGTTTCTTCAACTAGGGGCACTTTTAGGCTTGTGAAGTTGAATAAAAAAAACTTGTTCAAAAGTCACGTAACACAGTCTCATAAGTTTAAATAATTTGTCTAGTTTTAAGGTCTGTAAGAGGACAAACTTAGATTACAAGAGAAATTGTTAATATTTTACATTTTTTCCGACCTGCAATGAACAAATGTCATTTCCACCACATCTCAATATACAGCTGTTATTTAAAAACAGAATAACTTATGCCACTCAAGAATTGTCTAAGATCATTTTTGTAACTAGTTTTATCAGTTTTTCCACAATGTACAATAATTATACCTTTGTCAATGAGATAAATTAACTGCCCTAAGGACCAAATGGTGAACTGTACACGTCACACTCTGAAGTTTAATATTGGTTTGGGCAAGAGCTTATTAGAAAATAAATCACTTGAATTGTTATATTAAGTAGAGCATGATCTCATAAATTGTGGATACATTTTTAATGTGTGATGAGAACTTTTTAAATGTTTTAAAAAAATGTGTGTGGTGATGGAAATGACAGGGTGGTGATGTGAATGTAGAGAAACAATAATATTTAGAGAAATATTTATTTGAAAAACTCTTAAACTCATCACACTCAGTAAACTCAATTCACAAAGTCAATCTACTCTTGCAATCTATATCAATTGTACTTTGTAATCATAAATGTCATTTCCACCAAATGCTGTCATTTCCATTGTGGTGGAAATTACATTTCTGTAGTTTTTTGTGAAAAAATGGACGATAGCTTCACTGATCAGCTTTGAATTAATACTCAGCATTTCATGTATGCAAAATACTCTTATTTTTTTTTTACTTTTTAAAAACACCCTTGAAGGTACAGCATGTTTCCACCACATGCTGTCATTTCCACCACAGAGGGCAGTGTGGTGGAAATGACTGTGGTGGAAATTACATTTCTGCAGTTTTTTGTGAAAAAATGGAAGATAGCTTCACTGATTAGCTTTGAATTAATACTTAGCATTTCATGTATGTAAAATACTCTTATTTAACTTAAAATTTTTAACTTTAAAAAAACCCTTGAAGGTACAGCTTGTTTGGAAATGACGTAGAATAAATATATTAACTGATCAAGCAATATTTACCTTGATTTTTCTTATTTTGTTCTTGATGAAAATTTAAAATGGCCTCCATGTCCAACATGTGCTCTGATGTCTCTGAACATTTCCACTGAAACCACCTAAACAATCTTTCACACAAACTTTAAAGGGACATTACAGTGTTGTGGTGGAAATGACACCAATACTGTGCGACAGCTATATTTTGTATAAAAAGTAATATTGATGGTGGTCTCACATTAAATACTATAATGTATTTTAATTATTTTACTAGTGCTTAATTTAGGTATATTAATAGTTACCAGAAAAGTCATACTTTTAAACTGTATTTTCATTGTTGAAGTTAAAAAGTCTGGGTGTGCGACAAGGATAAAACAGTGATTTTGACACCTATAAGGAGGTTGAAAAGATCATAATAGTCAAGTCAAGTCAAGTAAAAGTTTTTAAGGAGGTTTTATTGTTAGTTTGAAAAAGAAAGAGGATTTTGTCCAAAATTGTATGTATTTTTAAAAATATGACCAAAGTACATAAAAGTGCCCATAGTCTAAGAATCACCCTTATGTTTTGTAACATTTGTTGAGTGTTATGGTGGAACGAGCTTATTTTGAGACATGAATTGTTGAGTGAGTTCTGGAGGTGAGATTAGCTGTTGGTAATGCAGACTGAAGAGTTCTGAACATGTGGAAAAACTGTAATAGGTCACAACACAACTTATTACAATAACAGTAGGACAATAAAAATGCTTTTATAAAAAAAAATTAATCAAAGTTTAACATTAGGAATTTAAGATGCATTGTTTCAAACAGTTGGACCAGCATATACTCACATCTGCTCATAAATGAGATCAAGTTTTTGAATATGTTGGAGACAAATAACAATAAACCCATTTTCACCTTCAGAGAAGATGAAGAGCAGGAATAATTTATCAATCCAAACATAAAAATTGAACATTTAAAACAGTTTTCATGTTTTAAAACGTAGTTAAACAAAACAATAAAATACCAAATTAACAACTCATTTCAAATTTCATTTTTAAAAAGCTTTATTGGTTCTTCTCGGCCAATATGAAGAGACTGTGAGGGGAAAGTGACATTAAAAGTTGCTCTTTGTTCCCATGATGGACAAAAACCATCAAAAGGAAAATAAAAGAAACAGGACTCTTTTGAAAACATGAAATTGTATTATTTGAGTCCTATTGTGTTGGAAAATGGCAAACTTTATTAAGAGGAAGGTGCATGTAGTTGTACAGGAGGAATTGATATAGGCCTATTGATATATCATGGGATGGAAAAGAAACAAATAATTTAAATATATAAATGGTAAATGGACTGCATTTATATAGCGCTTTCACAGACCTATGGCCACCAAAGCGTTTACATAGCCTCACATTCACCCATTCACACACCGACGGCGGTGTCAGCCATGCAAGGCGCCATCCAGCTCGTCGGGAGCAGCTGGGGTTAGGTGTCTTGCTCATGGACACCTCGACACTTAAACAATACTGAAGCTGTTAAATGTAAAAAGAAAAAATCTGATTAACTTTAATTGGGAATATGTTCTAATTAAAAACGCATGCTGTCTGCGCATGTCTGCTGGAGCTGCTGACGTCACCGCTTAATGCAGACAGTAAAGTTTCGTTCTTGTCATTTAACTCTAATTTCATTTATTTTATTTATTTTAATACTGTGTGAACACTGACAGTGTGGCATTTGTTTAGAGTGAGTCGTTAAACTAAAAAGCGGGATGGAAATTAATTAGCCTATAGATACCGTGGATATTAATTTCAATAAAATCAGCGGTATTTATTTGGACAAAAAAGAGCGCTATTTCTCTTTACGTAGAAGATCCTCAGACGAGCCATTGAGGCCCTGTGTGGGCGTGGCTACCGCGACTAGAGCCACGCCTCCTCTATAAATGCGCTCGAGCAGCCGCTGATGCGGGAGATGATGATCGATCCGCGAGTCAAACGCCCGTGTTCTGTAGAGTTCTGGACTAAACGCGTGTCTGACGCCCGTGTTCTGGACTAAACGCGTGTCTGACGCCCATGTTCTGTAGAGTTCTGGACTAAACGCGTGTCTGACGCCCGTGTTCTGTAGAGTTCTGGACTAAACGCGTGTCTGACGCTCTTGTTCTGTAGAGTTCTGGACTAAACGCGTGTCTGACGCTCGTGTTCTGTAGAGTTCTGGACTAAACGCGTGTCTGACGCTCGTGTTCTGTAGAGTTCTGGACTAAACGCGTGTCTGACGCTCGTGTTCTGTAGAGTTCTGGACTAAACGCGTGTCTGACGCTCGTGTTCTGTAGAGTTCTGGACTAAACGCGTGTCTGACGCTCGTGTTCTGTAGAATTCTGGACTAAACGCGTGAGTTCTGGACTGAACGCGTGTCTGACGCTCGCCTCTGATGCGCTCGCGACTCTGTCACAGGTAAGATCCCTCATTAGCTCAGACTGGTGTGTAGTTGTGTGTTGTTGTGTAGTTTGACAGCTGTGTGTGTGTGTGTGTGTGTGTGTGATCGAGGGCACTCGCTAGTGTTCCTGTCTAGGCTACTCTAGAGTGTTTAACACTCAGAGTTAGAGATGTTTTCATCAGCTCATGTTCAACCTGACTCACTCTTTATCCTTCTGACTAGTCTATCAAAGGTTTACATCCATTCACATCTTCATCTTCATCTTCATCACTGATGAATGTTGATCTGTTCCTCAGAGCTTCTCTGAGGCCTTTCCTCTCTTTGATTCATTATAACTCAAACACACGTTCCTCTCAGGCTCTTTATCAATAGAACATCATTAGTGAAGTTTAGCTTTATTGTTTCTAGTCCTTCATCTGATCTAATCTTCCATGTTGCTTATCAATATCTTGCATGTAAAAACACAGTAATTCCTGAGATGAGGGCAGTTCCTCAGACATGACATCAGCTCAAGTGGCATCAGCTCACAGTAATGGTCTTGGCAACACCCTAGCAACGGTTCATACAGCAGTGTACTATAGTAGATGTCCGTCTGAAGCCGAGGAGACGTTGGTTCAGTGATTATGAACAGATGCACTCTGGGTAATCGGTGAGATGTTTAATGTTTCTGAAAGAGTCTCCTCTGCAGTTTTTAGATCAACATTTATTATTATAATGTCTGTTGTCTATGTGAATGTATTGTAAACTTCAATATATAGCTATGATCCGCACTCAAAATAACGCATGTTTCGGCTCGTCAGTGCATTAGATTATTAATCCATCCATTTAAACAATTAATTATTATGACATCATCAAGATTAGTGAATGTTGAACATTTGAGGTTTTTCAAAATCACTGTCAGCTTCACAGTTATCCACATACAGTATAATCTTTTTAAGCATATTAATCACATCCACAAATAATTTAGATGAAACACAAGAAATAATTTTCCCATATTTAACAAAATTAAACAATTAAAGTAAAAATGCTTAAACGGGGAACAGATCAAATACAGAGATAATGATTGAAGTAATCAGAAATACATCGTCATTAATCAACACGCATCTTAACAGTTAGAATATTAATTAATCTCAAAAAATGATGTGTTGGTCCAATGATCTAAATTTCACTATCGAAGAACAGAAAGATGTGGTTCGTCACTGATCTCAGATCATAACCCTCCTCTATCGCTGTTCATTCCAGCGTTTAATATTCCAGAGTCTGGAGACGTGTTGTTCATATCTAACGCTGGGTTTATGATCATGAATCCGTCAGTTCAGGGGATCCTCCAGTGTGTGTCTGTGGGCGAGGACTTCATCAGATGAACACATTCATTCGGCAAATACAGGATTGAGTCTGGAAGCGTTGGTTTATTGTCACTGGACTCATAAATTGATTTCATTTGATCAGAACTCGCGCCCGGAAACAGCCTCGGGTAAAAGCAGAGTTATTTCTTGCACCACGTGAGTTTGTCAGCATATTTGATAGGATACATGATCTATTAAAGGTGAATAATGCGCCATATTGAAATTGATTGTTTAATGATATATTGATATGATGATGAATTTTGAAGTTACTAAAAAGAGTGACGAACCAAAACCGGATATGAGACGAGAGAGCGGTGAAAATATACAGTAAAACTGTGAAATATTATCATAATGTAAATCATCTGTTTTCTATGTGAATATACAGTAAAGTGTAATTTATTCCTGTGATCAAAGCTGAATTTTCAGCATCATTACTCCAGTCTTCAGTGTCACATGATCCTTCAGAAATCACTCTAATATGATGATTTGATGATCAAGAAACATTTATGATTATTATCAGTGTTGAAAACAGTTCATATTTTTGTGGAAACTGTGATACATTTTATTTGATGAATAGAAAGTTCAAAAGAACAGCATTTATTTGAAACAGAATCTTTTGTCACATTATAAATGTCTTTACTGTCACTTTTGATCAATTTAATGCGTCCTTGATGAATAAAAGTTTTAATCGAACTCACTCCAGACATGGAATGTTAGTGTATCTTGTTAATAATATTTCACTGTTTTTACTGTATTTTTGATCAAGTAAAAGCAGCTTTGATGAGAAGAGACTCTTACAGAACATTTAAACATCATAATAATTTCAGACTTTTGAGTGACAGTGTAAATATAAACACTCGACACCGAACCCTTATTTCAGGATTCTGTGATGAATGACCGTGTTAACTCTTCCCGCCTCGCTGCTGAAACACCGACTCTGAGTGCGAGTTTCTTCTGTCTCTGGGTTATTTCTGTTCTGGTTCTCCTGCACTTCCTCCGCTCGTGATCTGTGTGTTATTCTTCTTCTTCTTCTGTGGGAAGGATGTTTACTCGTTCTCTCCGCCGGAGTGTTCCTCTGCTTTCTCTCATGTTTCGACTGTTCTCGACTCTGTTTCATCAGAGACTCTGAACTCGGGATATTCCTGGCCTTCGTTTTGTTTATTCCCGCGTTTCCCGCTATTGTTCAGACGTTCACAGGAACTCATAAAGAACGTTTGAACGTCTCAGCCAATCAGGCGCGAGGCCTCGTCTGAGCGAACGGAGTTCTAGCTCCATCAACACGGTTTATTATGTGAATTTAATAGCGCTGGATGGAAACGCCAAGATGCGCATTAAAACACAACTGGATAATCGTTTTATCCGATTAACATAAACTATGACAGAAACACATTTACTGAATAAATCCCTCAAAGCTCATGTGACTCAGCGGAGGCTGTGATTGGATAACTGGAGTAACCAGCGGACCAATGGCGTCACAGCGTCTCTAATGTTGGTTTGGTGTTTCTGGAAGTGTGTGATCAGGATGATTTGGTCTAATTCCCTCCGGAAGCGTCTCACACACACGAGTGTGTTCCCGAACACCAGCATCCGAACGCCAGAGAACACGACAGCGTTTACTGTGTTCCGTCTGACGCTCGAGACACACTCGCTCATGATGGAGGAACAAGAGTTCTGTATTCTGTATTAGTGATGATGTTCTCTTGAACACGTGAGATGGAAACACTGCTTTATTCACGAGTGTTTAATGTGCATAAGAAGACACATTCCCGACTGCGGATGTAAAACACACTCGCTGTGCGATCGAGATTGCGTGTTCTAGTTTGGTTTGGTGTCAGTCATTCTGAGAGTGTGTGTGTGGTGGAGTGAGCGCTGTAAGCGCCGGCTCCTGATCTCGGTCATGTGACTGAAGCTGCGCTGGGTCGGGGGAGGTGAAGCTGTACACTCGCTGTCACTGGATCGATTTTTTGGGACAGTGTGGAAAATCCGATGAGCGGGAAGCTTGAGCGCATCATGTGACCCGCTGTCGGAGAGGTCAGAGGTTATACAGCAGAACCGTGCAGTGGCTCTTCGGTTCATACAGTTGACCTCTGACCCCTGACCCCTGTCATTTGAACCTGAAGCCAGTGGAAATTTCCAGTGAGACACACACACACACACACACACACACACACACTAACCCAATGGGGACCCATGGGGATCTGCTGACTGGACCCCACAACGTAATATAAACCTGCACACACAGTGTGTGTGTCAGTGTGTGTTCAGTCTCAGTGGAGAGTGTGTGTCGGTGTGTGTGTGTGTCGGTGTGTGTGTGTGTGTGTGTTTGGGTTCAGATGCAGAAGAGCTGCTGTGTTTCGGGGGTTTCCACTGCGGTGGAGCTTCAGGACGCCTCATGAACAGCTTCCTGTATGATGTTGTGTGTGTGTGTGTGTGTGTGTGTGTGTGTGTGTGGGAAACATGCCTGTTGCAGGAGAGGCTGCAAGTTTTACTGTAGTTTCACAAGTGCAGACACAGAATGAGTCTCAGCGTCCAGCGCAAACACACACAGATGCTCTAGATTCTGATCTCAGACTAATTCTGCCGTGTGAGTGTGTGTGTGTGTGTGTCAGTCTCCTTTATTTATACAGCGCTTTTAACAGTACAGTGTTTCAGAGCAGCTTTACAGAGATAGCAGGAGAATAATGCAACAAAGTTTGTTTCTAGAAGAAAATAGCATCAGTCCAGCTGAAGTCAGTTCAGTGATGGGTCATTTCTGCTGTAAAAAAAAAGAAGAGTTATTTAGTTCACACACATGCCCTCCACAATTATTGGCACCCCTGTTTAAGATGTGGTCGAGGACTTCTAAAAATTCTCCTTTTTTTTTAAACACCATAGAACTCAAATGCAAAAAAAGAGAAAAATCCAACCTTTCGTTTAAGTACATTACTTTGGTGGTAAAAAAAAAAAATCACACATTTAGAAAAAAAAAACTTGAAATCATGTGTCCCACAATTATTGGCACCCCTGACAATTCCGCTGAAAAATTTAATTGATTTTTTTTTTTAATATATTTTTCTGTAGTTGCTAAAGTTGGTCAGGGTATCTAGGAACTTTTAATTAGTAATTCATGACTTCCTGTTTCGCTGGGGTATAAATATGACGTGACACAGAGGCCTAATTCTCTTACCCATTTGTCAACATGGCAAAGACAAGAGAACACACCATTCAAGTAAGGCAGATGTGTGTCGACCTTCATAAGTCAGGCAATGGCTACAAGAAAATAGCCACTCGCCTTAACTTGCCCGTATCTACAGTAAGAGGAATCATTAAGAAGTTTAAAACAACTGGAACAGTGACAAACAAGGCTGGAAGAGGTCCCAAGTTTATCTTGCCACAACGCACAGTGAGGAGGATGGTAAGAGAAGTAAAAAAAAGTCCTAAGCTCACTGTCACAGAATTGCATCAAAGAGTGGCATCTTGGGGTCACGCTCTCTACATGCCAACAATCTGTTTGGGAGACATGCAAGGAAAAAGCCTTTTCTCACTAACACTCACAAACGTAAACGTCTGGAGTTTGCTAAGCGGCACTGGGACTTCAACTGGGACCGTGTGCTTTGGTCAGATGAGACTAAGATTGAGCTTTTTGGCAACAAACACTCTAAGTGGGTCTGGCGTAAAACAAAAGATGAGTATGCCGAAAAGCACCTCATGCCCACCGTGAAGTATGGTGGAGGATCTGTGATGCTGTGGGCCTGTTTCTCTTCCAAAGGCCCTGGGAACCTTGTTAGGGTGCATGGCATTATGAACGCTTTGAACTACCAGGACATTTTAAATAAAAACCTGATGGCCTCTGCCAGAAAGCTGAAGATGGGTCGCCATTGGGTCTTTCAGCAGGATAATGATCCAAAACATGTGGCAAAATCTACACAAAAATGGTTCAGCAGTCACAAACTCAAGGTCCTCCCATGGCCATCTCAGTCCCCAGACCTCAACCCAATCGAAAGCCTGTGGGGCGAGCTAAAGAGGAGAGTGCATAAGAGAGGACCCGGGACACTGGATGATCTAGAAAGATTGTGCAAAGAAGAATGGTCAAAGATCCCTCTCTCTGTGTTCTCCAGTCTTGTGAAATGTTATAGGAGGAGATTAAGTGCTGTCTTGTTGGCAAAAGGGGGTTGTACACAGTATTAACATCAGGGGTGCCAATAATTGTGGAGGGCACTGTGTGTATATACAGCCTCTCTGGAGAAACTGTGATGTCATCGTCCAGCTCAGTTCAGTTCTCATATAATGCTGTAATGGAGGCAGAGCAAGAATATTGTTGAATATTAAATTAAGTGTGTGTGTGTGTGCAGATCAGCGTGCCGCGATGACTGACGTGATGATCAGCTCCACACCGATGGACGACATGAGGCTCAGTCCCAGCAAAGACCGGCTGACCTTCCAGGTAACGTCTGACACACACACACACACACACACACACTGCAGTGAGACGTGTTTGAGGATACCATGAACTTTCAGATCACACACGGATCTCACTCACTCACACACACACACACACACACACACACACGGCTTTATCAAATCAGTTTTGTTTTTTTCCAGATTCAGCTTTTTCTGATTTAATGGTTTAATAAACAAGTATGTCTAATCATTTGAATTCATAACACTTTAAAGTTCCCCAATTATGCTTTTTTAAAGGTTCCTAATTGTCTCATTTTATTTTCCCCAACGTTCACATGCATCAAAGATTGTCTCTCTAAGCCCCGCCTCTCTGAGACCTGCTCTGCTGTGATTGGTCAGAAAGCAAACGCTCATTATCATATCTGAATCTCAGCTCTTGATCACAGTGATACGAACAGTGACGATGGCGTGGGTTTCACCGTATCAGCGTCTTCTCCACATGATCAACACGAACCAAACTCTTCCAGTCTCAGATACACTAGTGTTTGAGGGCGGGGCCAAGAGATGCTGTTCAGCCAATCAAAACCACTGGCTGACATTATGCAAATGAGTTACAAACCTACGCAGGATCAGCAGGAAGTGAGACTGAATTACTGACGACTCGTTTCAGTTCAGAATCACTTCTTTCTTTTATTCACAATAATAGGGCACTATAATTTCCGCGATCACGGAATCGCGGAATTGGCAAATTAACGCGGAATCTAGTTTTAACTCGGAATTTTACATATTTGGAATAAAATTCTGTTTTTGTGTGGGAGAAAAACGTATGTCTGAGGAAAATGTAGACCGGGGGAAGCGAATCTGGGCGACACAACCCCTCCCGTCATTTCAGCTGCCCTTCGAAACAATGAAAGCGTGGCGAAGCGGCTCCACGGCTCTGCTTTCCTCGCCGGAAAAGTTAAGAAACTTGACGCTAAGCCCTCAGTGCCGAGCCGAGCAGTTCCCACGCGACGCTTTATGTTTTTGTTCCGTGTGCGCTCCAGTCTCAGGCTCTGCTTGTGTGTGTGTGTGTGTGTGTGTGTGTGTGTGTGTGTGTGTGTGTGTGTGTGTGTGTGGATCGAGGGTCAGACGCGGGTCTCATGCTCCGGGTCCTGTTATAGAACATCTCTGGCTCTGTTTGTCCTTCTCTTTCTCATCGGTCACACACACACACACACACACACACACACACGTTCTGAAGTTCTGATGTTCTTTCCACTGGCGTGTTGCCCAGATGCTGTTATTGGTTTCCATGTATGTCACTGAATGATGCCGAGCTAAAAATACACGCAGAATTCGGTCGAAACGAGACTTCAGGACGTCAGGAAGAACGATAGATGCTTGTCCAAACACACACACACACACTCACGGTACGCTAAACACACACACTCACGGTACGCTAAACACACACACTCACAGTACGCTAAACACACACACTCACGGTCTCGGCCAGAGAGAGCGCAAATCTCCTATACACTAAACACACACACACACACACTATCTCCTATACACTAAACACACACACACACACACACTATCTCCTATACACTAAACGCACACACACTATCTCCTATACACTAAACACACACACACACACACACACTATCTCCTATACACTAAACACACACACACTATCTCCTATACACTAAACACACACACACTATCTCCTATACACTAAACACACACACACACACACACACACACACA
>NC_139981.1:202500-245000 GCF_963993115.1 Abramis brama | reverse complement strand
TCTAATTACAAATATGTTTACAAGTTTAAATAGAAATTACACTAAAGTATATATTATTTGACCATAAATGCTAGTCAGGACATTCGGTACACTTCAATCATATTTCACAAGACAATACAAGTAATAATTAAATGACTTATTTTATTTTATACTGATTTGTTGCTATAACACACACACACACACACACACACACACACACACACATCTGTGAATGATTCTGCACTTTTTCATCCTGCTGAAATATTCATTATTTATTTCTTGGTTAAAAGCATAGGAAGATGTGTTGAGGGTTTGATTTCTCAATAATCATGATTGAATCTGTAGAATTAGAGACACATTTGTTCCCTTCTGATGCTTCAGAGTCTCTTCAAGGAACAAATGTTTTCGCAATTGGCAATTCACAATTAATTACACGTATGAAAGTTCCCTTGGCAGTGTTCGCTACTGTACGATCCTTGAGAAGTGTCATATAGTAGATCTGTGAAAGAAGAAACAGACCTGATCAGATCACAGAAACACTGATCTCAGGGAGTCTTTAGCCTGCTCAGATCACAGAAACACTGATCTCAGGGAGTCTTTAGCCTGCTCAGATCACAGAAACACTGATCTCAGGGAGTCTTTAGCCTGATCAGATCACAGAAACACTGATCTCAGGGAGTCTTTAGCCTGATCAGATCACAGAAACACTGATCTCAGGGAGTCTTTAGCCTGCTAATCTTCTTTAATGTCTTTAAATCCCAAGCTTGTTGTCCGGCTAGCTTTGATGCTAGTACCGTAGAACCGTGTTCCTGATGCTTTGGCCGATGGATCATATTTTCACTAACCCTGAGAACTGCTCCGCCCAGACCGGCTGATATCAGTCCTTCATTACACTGAACACTCATGAGATATTTCATATTCCTGCGACACAGAATAGATAGTTAGATCTAAATCTGGAGGATCGTTCATATTATTACAATATTCCCAGCAAACACTGAGCTCTGGTTCCACAGACAGGGTTTAGATTAACCCGGGATTAGGCCTTAGATATTTAAGGTTAAGCTTTTATAAACGTGTCGAGGGACGCACCGATATTAACATTTTGGCCGATACGATAACCGATAATTCTTTACATTTGAAAGCCAATAACTGATATATTGGCCCATTGAATCTGAATCCCAAATGTTATATCATATTTGAGAGCCTGATTACAAAAACAAAAGTCTCACCATTAAAAGCCACGTCCCAAACACACATTTATGATGTTCTCATTATAATTCTATAATGCTTTCAGTTAAAACAGCTCAACATGGACTTTAGTCTGGACTAGATTAAGCCTGGTTTGAGGAACCGGGTGTTGAGAGACTGAAGCGAGTCTCTGGTGAAGAGTTCACACACACACACACACACACACACACACACACACACACACACACACACACACACACACACACACACACACACACACACACACACACATCTGAGCAATGTGAGTTAATGGTTGTGTTGTGTTGGCAGGAGTGTTGTGTTAATGGTTGTGTTGTGTTGTGTTGTGTTTGCAGGAGTGTTGTGTTAATGGTTGTGTTGTGTTTGCAGGAGTGTTGTGTTAATGGTTGTGTTGTGTTGGGTTGGCAGGAGTATTGTGTTAATGGTTGTGTTGTGTTGTGTTGTGTTTGCAGGAGTGTTGTGTTAATGGTTGTGTTGTGTTTGCAGGAGTGTTGTGTTAATGGTTGTGTTGTGTTGGGTTGGCAGGAGTGTTGTGTTAATGGTTGTGTTGTGTTGGCAGGAGTGTTGTGTTAATGGTTGTGTTGTGTTGGGTTGGCAGGAGTATTGTGTTAATGGTTGTGTTGTGTTGTGTTTGCAGGAGTGTTGTGTTAATGGTTGTGTTGTGTTAATGGTTGTGTTGTGTTGGGTTGGCAGGAGTATTGTGTTAATGGTTGTGTTGTGTTGTGTTGTGTTTGCAGGAGTGTTGTGTTAATGGTTGTGTTGTGTTTGCAGGAGTGTTGTGTTAATGGTTGTGTTGTGTTGGGTTGGCAGGAGTATTGTGTTAATGGTTGTGTTGTGTTGTGTTGTGTTTGCAGGAGTGTTGTGTTAATGGTTGTGTTGTGTTTGCAGGAGTGTTGTGTTAATGGTTGTGTTGTGTTGGGTTGGCAGGAGTATTGTGTTAATGGTTGTGTTGTGTTGTGTTGGCAGGAGTGTTGTGTTAATGGTTGTGTTGTGTTGTGTTTGCAGGAGTGTTGTGTTAATGGTTGTGTTGTGTTGTGTTTGCAGGAGTGTTGTGTTAATGGTTGTGTTGTGTTGTGTTTGCAGGAGTGTTGTGTTAATGGTTGTGTTGTGTTGGGTTGGCAGGAGTATTGTGTTAATGGTTGTGTTGTGTTGTGTTTGCAGGAGTGTTGTGTTAATGGTTGTGTTGTGTTGGGTTGGCAGGAGTGTTGTGTTAATGGTTGTGTTGTGTTGGGTTGGCAGGAGTGTTGTGTTAATGGTTGTGTTGTGTTGTGTTTGCAGGAGTGTTGTGTTAATGGTTGTGTTGTGTTGGGTTGGCAGGAGTATTGTGTTAATGGTTGTGTTGTGTTGTGTTTGCAGGAGTGTTGTGTTAATGGTTGTGTTGTGTTGGGTTGGCAGGAGTATTGTGTTAATGGTTGTGTTGTGTTGTGTTTGCAGGAGTGTTGTGTTAATGGTTGTGTTGTGTTGTGTTTGCAGGAGTGTTGTGTTAATGGTTGTGTTGTGTTGTGTTGGCAGGAGTGTTGTGTTAATGGTTGTGTTGTGTTGGGTTGGCAGGAGTATTGTGTTAATGGTTGTGTTGTGTTGTGTTGGCAGGAGTGTTGTGTTAATGGTTGTGTTGTGTTGTGTTTGCAGGAGTGTTGTGTTAATGGTTGTGTTGTGTTGTGTTGGCAGGAGTATTGTGTTAATGGTTGTGTTGTGTTGTGTTTGCAGGAGTGTTGTGTTAATGGTTGTGTTGTGTTGGGTTGGCAGGAGTATTGTGTTAATGGTTGTGTTGTGTTGTGTTTGCAGGAGTGTTGTGTTAATGGTTGTGTTGTGTTGGCAGGAGTGTTGTGTTAATGGTTGTGTTGTGTTGGGTTGGCAGGAGTATTGTGTTAATGGTTGTGTTGTGTTGTGTTGGCAGGAGTGTTGTGTTAATGGTTGTGTTGTGTTGGCAGGAGTGGTGTGTTAATGGTTGTGTTGTGTTGTGTTTGCAGGAGTGTTGTGTTAATGGTTGTGTTGTGTTGGCAGGAGTGTTGTGTTAATGGTTGTGTTGTGTTGGGTTGGCAGGAGTATTGTGTTAATGGTTGTGTTGTGTTGTGTTGTGTTTGCAGGAGTGTTGTGTTAATGGTTGTGTTGTGTTGGCAGGAGTGTTGTGTTAATGGTTGTGTTGTGTTGGGTTGGCAGGAGTATTGTGTTAATGGTTGTGTTGTGTTGTGTTGTG
Organism: Abramis brama; assembly: GCF_963993115.1. Classification (NCBI taxonomy): domain Eukaryota; kingdom Metazoa; phylum Chordata; class Actinopteri; order Cypriniformes; family Leuciscidae; genus Abramis; species Abramis brama. Next base: position 241,597 of record NC_139981.1, on the reverse strand, counting down.
TTTGCAGGAGTGTTGTGTTAATGGTTGTGTTGTGTTTGCAGGAGTGTTGTGTTAATGGTTGTGTTGTGTTGGGTTGGCAGGAGTATTGTGTTAATGGTTGTGTTGTGTTGTGTTGTGTTTGCAGGAGTGTTGTTTTAATGGTTGTGTTGTGTTGGCAGGAGTGTTGTGTTAATGGTTGTGTTGTGTTGTGTTGGCAGGAGTGTTGTGTTAATGGTTGTGTTGTGTTGTGTTGTGTTTGCAGGAGTGTTGTTTTAATGGTTGTGTTGTGTTGGCAGGAGTGTTGTGTTAATGGTTGTGTTGTGTTGTGTTGGCAGGAGTGTTGTGTTAATGGTTGTGTTGTGTTGTGTTGGCAGGAGTGTTGTGTTAATGGTTGTGTTGTGTTGGTAGGAGTGTTGTGTTAATGGTTGTGTTGTGTTGTGTTGGTAGGAGTGTTGTGTTAATGGTTGTGTTGTGTTGTGTTAATGGTTGTGTTGTGTTGGCAGGAGTGTTGTGTTAATGGTTGTGTTGTGTTTGCAGGAGTGTTGTGTTAATGGTTGTGTTGTGTTGGTAGGAGTGTTGTGTTAATGGTTGTGTTGTGTTGTGTTGGTAGGAGTGTTGTGTTAATGGTTGTGTTGTATTGTGTTGGCAGGAGTGTTGTGTTAATGGTTGTGTTGTGTTGGTAGGAGTGTTGTGTTAATGGTTGTGTTGTGTTGTGTTGGTAGGAGTGTTGTGTTAATGGTTGTGTTGTGTTGTGTTAATGGTTGTGTTGTGTTGTGTTGGCAGGAGTGTTGTGTTAATGGTTGTGTTGTGTTTGCAGGAGTGTTGTGTTAATGGTTGTGTTGTGTTGGTAGGAGTGTTGTGTTAATGGTTGTGTTGTGTTGTGTTGGTAGGAGTGTTGTGTTAATGGTTGTGTTGTATTGTGTTGGCAGGAGTGTTGTGTTAATGGTTGTGTTGTGTTGGTAGGAGTGTTGTGTTAATGGTTGTGTTGTGTTGTGTTGGTAGGAGTGTTGTGTTAATGGTTGTGTTGTGTTGTGTTAATGGTTGTGTTGTGTTGTGTTGGCAGGAGTGTTGTGTTAATGGTTGTGTTGTGTTTGCAGGAGTGTTGTGTTAATGGTTGTGTTGTGTTGGTAGGAGTGTTGTGTTCATGGTTGTGTTGTGTTGTGTTGGTAGGAGTGTTGTGTTAATGGTTGTGTTGTGTTGTGTTTGCAGGAGTGTTGTGTTAATGGTTGTGTTGTGTTGGCAGGAGTGTTGTGTTAATGGTTGTGTTGTGTTGTGTTGGCAGGAGTGTTGTGTTAATGGTTGTGTTGTATTGTGTTGGCAGGAGTGTTGTGTTAATGGTTGTGTTGTGTTGTGTTGTGTTGGCAGGAGTGTTGTGTTAATGGTTGTGTTGTGTTGTGTTGGCAGGAGTGTTGTGTTAATGGTTGTGTTGTGTTGGCAGGAGTGTTGTGTTAATGGTTGTGTTAATGGTTGTGTTGTGTTGTGTTGGCAGGAGTGTTGTGTTAATGGTTGTGTTAATGGTTGTGTTGTGTTGTGTTGGCAGGAGTGTTGTGTTAATGGTTGTGTTGTGTTGTGTTGGCAGGAGTGTTGTGTTAATGGTTGTGTTGTGTTGTGTTTGCAGGAGTGTTGTGTTAATGGTTGTGTTGTGTTGTGTTGTGTTGGCAGGAGTGTTGTGTTGGCAGGAGTGTTGTGTTAATGGTTGTGTTGTGTTGTGTTGTGTTGGCAGGAGTGTTGTGTTGGCAGGAGTGTTGTGTTAATGGTTGTGTTGTGTTGTGTTGTGTTTTCGCAGGAGCCGGGATGACGCCGGTGTCCGTCAGAGGCGTGTGTTTCCTCCTCACGCTGTTCCTGGGCAGTTTCTTCGGGAGTGTGTTCATGCTGGGTCCGGTTCTGCCGCTCATGCTGGTGTCGCCGGCCTGGTACCGCTGGATCACGGACCGTATCGTGGCCACATGGCTCACGCTGCCCGTGGTACGGCACCGCACTGCATCATGGGAATCACCGCATCCGATTACTAACAGTCCAGGGGTCACAGTTATAAACCTGTGCGTGTGTGTGTGTGTGCGTGTGTGTGTGTGTGTGCGTGCGTGTGTGTGTCTGTGTGTGTGTGTCTGTGTGTGTGTGCGCGTGTGTGTGTGTGTGTGTGTGTGTGTGTGTGCAGGCGCTGCTGGAGCTGGTGTTCGGGGTGAAGGTGGTCATCACGGGTGACGGGTTCGTTCCCGGCGAGCGCAGCGTGATCATCATGAACCACCGCACGCGTCTGGACTGGATGTTCCTGTGGTGTTGTCTCCTGCGCTTCAGTTTCCTGCGGCTGGAGAAGATCTGCCTCAAGGCCGCGCTCAAGGCCGTGCCCGGGTTCGGTGAGTGCCACTTCACCCGCTTACACTGCGCCTTAAACTCTTTCTGTGAAGTACATACTTCAGAGTGTGTAGCAAAAGAGTCCGCAAGATCCAAACTGGCCTGTCAATCATCTCGTCACAGTTCAAATCCTCCATTCAGTCTAATTTGATTTCCTAGAGATGTTGTGGACTGTAGATCTGCAGTCGCGGGAGACTCTCCTCCTGTGTTTGCATAATTTGAATTTGAATATAATGATGCATTTTAACGTTAATGGCTAAACGTATCTTTACAGAAGTTCTGCTGCAGATGAAATATAATGTGGACAATATTGAATAAAAACCTTTTCGTCAGGTTAGATACTGATAATGAATCACTCAAGCCCCTTGGTCTAACCCTCTGCATAACCGCCGGACTCGCGCGTCCTCCATGTCTGTAGTTTTTTAACACTTTTTACTCGTGTTTGTAGTTCTAATCGAATCCTCTCGTCCACAGCGCAATGGGTTGTGGGTAATATTAGCCGTTAGCGTGTTTACGGATCTGCACTTCACGGGTGTCTTTGGAATACTCATTTCAACATGCTGCGATTTGGGACGTACTAACCCTATTTTCGAATACCATTTAGGACGGATAGTGTGCGCATTGGGACGCCCCGAGGAGCATGAATGAGGCAAGAGTGTCGAGTTACACTCAAGATATTTTAAGACATGAAGACATTCTTTTTTCAAGGAAAAACTTTTAAATATGTAATTTTTGCGCGGTGACACTCTGATAGCACTTAGCTTAGCCCAGTATATTCAGTGGTATCTAGCAGCAATGCATTTATAAGTGACCAAACACATCAACGTTTTCCCTATTTAAAAACAGTTACACGAGTAGTTATACGACCAAGTATGGTGACACAAAATAAAACGTGGCGCTTTTCTAAGCGGGTTAAAAAGGATAACTATAATGTATGGCGGAATAGCACTTTTGGAAGTACTTCGACTGGCGCAGTAAAAAGTCACGCCGGATCCTCTTCCCACTATTGACAGGAGTGACGATGGCGACGGCCGGCTCCGCCCACTTTGGGCTTCAGAAACACTAGGGGTGACGTCACAGATTTTTTACAGTTTATGGTCCAGGCTGCTATAGAGTGTGTGTGTGTGTGTGTGCAGGCTGGGCGATGCAGGTGGCCTCCTTCATCTTCATCCACCGCCGCTGGGAGGAAGATCGCACACACATGTCCAACATGCTGCAGTATTTCTGCCACATCAAGGAGCCGCTGCAGCTCCTGCTGTTCCCCGAGGGCACCGACCTCACCGGTGAGACACACACACACACACACACACACACACACACACACACACACACATCGCAGCACTGACCTCACCGGTGAGACACACACACACACACACACACATTGCAGCACCGACCTCACCGGTGAGACACACACACACACACACACACATTGCAGCACCGACCTCACCGGTGAGACACACACACACACACACATTGCAGCACTGACCTCACTGGTGAGATATACACACACACACACACACACACATCGCAGCATCGACCTCACCGGTGAGATACACACACACACACACACACCGCAGCACTGACTTCATCGGTGAGATATACACACACACACACACACACACACATTGCAGCACCGACCTCACCGGTGAGACACACACACACACACACACACACACACACATTGCAGCACCGACCTCACCGGTGAGACACACACACACACACACACACACATTGCAGCACCGACCTCACCGGTGAGACACACACACACACACACACACACACACACATTGCAGCACCGACCTCACCGGTGAGACACACACACACACACACACACACACACATTGCAGCACCGACCTCACCGGTGAGACACACACACACACACACACACACACATTGCAGCACCGACCTCACCGGTGAGACACACACACACACACACACACACACACACACATTGCAGCACCGACCTCACCGGTGAGACACACACACACACACACACACACACACATTGCAGCACCGACCTCACCGGTGAGACACACACACACACACACACACACACACACATTGCAGCACCGACCTCACCGGTGAGACACACACACACACACACACACACACACACACATTGCAGCACCGACCTCACCGGTGAGACACACACACACACACACACACACACACACATTGCAGCACCGACCTCACCGGTGAGACACACACACACACACACACACACATTGCAGCACCGACCTCACCGGTGAGACACACACACACACACACACACATTGCAGCACTGATCTCACTGGTGAGATATACACACACACACACACATCGCAGCATCGACCTCACCGGTGAGATATACACACACACACACACATCGCAGCATCGACCTCACCGGTGAGATACACACACACCGCAGCACTGACTTCATCGGTGAGATACACACACACACACACACCGCAGCACTGACTTCATCGGTGAGATATACACACACACACACACACACACACACCGCAGCACTGACTTCATCGGTGAGATACACACACACACACACACACACACCGCAGCACTGACTTCATCGGTGAGATACATACACACACACACACACACACATCGCAGCACTGACTTCATCGGTGAGATACACACACACACATCGCAGCACTGACTTCATCGGTGAGAGGCGTCACAGAGAGGATGTTTAACTCTATATGTGACTCAGATCATGTGACTCAGATCATGTGACTACTGAAGTTTATGATCCCGGACTCAGCTTCGGCTCTTCATTGTTCCGTGCAGAAAACACTCGCGCCAGGAGTGACGAGTTTGCTGAGAAAAACGGTCTTCCGAAGTACGAGTACGTTCTTCATCCTCGCACCACTGGCTTCACCTTCATCGTTGACACGCTGCGGAAAGGTCAGAGGTCATCATATATACTGCATCTTCCTTACTGCAAAAACAGAACACGTCACAATATTCCTCATTATAATAATTCATGCGCAGAATAAAGGGGCGGGGCCTGGTTGAGTGAGTTAGTAGTGTGTTAAACTGGCGGTTATGGTAAGGGGCGGGACATTTCCCAAACACACTCGAAGCGCTCGACCAATCACAACACACTGCTCCATCCGACCAATCAGAGCACAGTGTGCTTTTCAGGAGGAGGGGCTTCATAGAGACAGGAACTAAACAGAGCGTTACTGACAGACTGGGAAGAGAGGAGCCGCAACTGAAGTGTGTTTTCTTTAATTGCTAATGCTCTTTTTACACACAGACTGAACACAATGAAGCATTGCTTGGTGATTGGTTGAGCTAAACTGGTATTATCTAATTGTGTAGTTAAATTTAACAGCTGACAGATATTCAACATAATTCATGTGTGAGACAGTCTAACAGAAGGACGGACAAAACCAGTCAAATATCAACTGAGTTCTGCTCATATTTTATTACCGTTTTCTAAACTATAGTGAATAAACTGTGATAATGAGAGAAGGAGTCTGAATAAATGTTGGTTTAACGGTATACTATATAGTAAATCTCGGCTGTGTGATTGATTATATTGTCGCAAAATGTATCTACATTATCGCAGAGCTCTAATCATGAAGATATTAAGATTGTATAATCATGATATTCTGTCAAGTGCTCATTGTATTCTGTTAACAGTAATGCGTTACGTTACTTTTGTGTTACTTTTCCTCACCTGGGCTTGCTTGTGTGTTTGTTTTAATAACAACAACAAAAGTTCTGCTTTTGGCAAATATTAAAGGACAATTCCGGTGAAAAATGAACCTAGGGGTAATTAACACATGGTTACCGAGTCGATCGTTCCCTGGGATGCGTTTTCATGATAATCGAATGTAAAGAGTTAGCTTATAAACAGATTAGCTTATAACGCTAGTAATATGGGGCATAGTGTAAGTAAAAGTAAATCGCTAGTTAATACCACTAACAAGGCTCAAAATAGCCTCACACTAACACGGTAGCATAATGAGGGTCCCTACATGCAAACCGAAGCATTGAGAACTTTGTAAGTGTACATACAGTTTAATAAGAAGATACTTTATAAAGACAGTACATTACGCGTTTACAGGCATTCGTCATCTTGGAAAACAGTCTCGACTAGTCGAGCCACGAACGCTCGACTAGTACAGTAGAGGTAGAGTACAGTAGAGGCAGAGTACAGCAGAGTACAGTAGATGTAGAGTACAGTAGAGTACAGTAGAGGTAGAGTACAGTAGAGGTAGATTACAGTAGTGTACAGTAGAGGTAGAGTACAGTAGAGTAGAGGTAGAGTACAGCAGAGTACAGTAGATGTAGAGTACAGCAGAGTACAGTAGATGTAGAGTACAGTAGATGTAGAGGTAGAGGGCAGTAGAGGTAGAGTACAGTGGTGTACAGTAGAGGTAGAGTACAGTGGTGTACAGTAGATGTAGAGTTCAGTAGAGGTAGAGTGCAGTAGAGTACAGCAGAGTACAGTAGATGTAGAGGTAGAGGGCAGTAAAGGTAGAGTACAGCAGAGTACAGTAGGTGTAGAGTACAGTAGAGTACAGTAGAGGTAGAGTACAGTAGAGGTAGAGTACAGTAGAGTACAGTAGAGGCAGAGTACAGTAGAGGCAGAGTACAGTAGAGGCAGAGTACAGTAGAGTACCGTAGAGGTAGAGGTAGAGTACAGTAGAGTACAGTAGAGGTAGAGTACAGTAGATGCAGCGTACAGTAGAGTACAGTAGAGGCAGAGTACAGTAGAGGCAGAGCACAGTAGAGGCAGAGTACAGTAGAGGCAGAGTACAGTAGAGGCAGAGTACAGTAGAGGCAGAGTACAGTAGAGGCAGAGAACAGTAGAGCGCAGTAGAGGTAGAGTACAGCAGAGTACAGTAGAGGTACAGTAGAGGTAGAGTACAGTAGAGGTAGAGTACAGTGGTGTACAGTAGATGTAGAGTTCAGTAGAGGTAGAGTGCAGTAGAGTACAGTGGTGTACAGTAGATGTAGAGTTCAGTAGAGGTAGAGTGCAGTGGAGTACAGTGGTGTACAGTAGATGTAGAGTTCAGTAGAGGTAGAGTGCAGTGGAGTACAGTGGTGTACAGTAGATGTACAGTACAGTAGAGGTAGAGTAGAGGTAGAGTACAGTAGAGGTGGTGTACAGTAGAGGTAGAGTTCAGTGGAGGTAGAATACAGTAGAGTACAGTAGAGGTAGAATACAGTGGAGTACAGTAGAGGTAGAGTACAGTAGAGGTAGAGTACAGTAGAGGTAGAGTACAGTAGAGGTAGAGTACAGTAGAGGTAGAGTACAGTAGAGGTAGAGTACAGTAGAGTACAGCAGAGGTAGAGTAGAGGTAGAGTACAGTAGAGGTAGAGTACAGTAGAGTACAGCAGAGGTAGAGTACAGTGGTGTACAGTAGAGGTAGAGTACAGTAGAGGTAGAGTACAGTAGAGTACAGTAGATGTAGAGTACAGTAGATGTAGAGTAGAGGTAGAGTACAGTAGAGGTAGATTACAGTAGTGTACAGTAGAGGTAGAGTACAGCAGAGTACAGTAGATGTAGAGTACAGTAGAGTACAGTAGAGGTAGATTACAGTAGTGTACAGTAGAGGTAGAGTACAGTAGAGTAGAGGTAGAGTACAGTACAGTAGAGGTACAGTAGAGTACAGTAGAGGTAGAGTACAGTAGAGTACAGCAGAGGTAGAGTACAGTGGTGTACAGTAGAGGTAGAGTACAGTAGAGGTAGAGTACAGTAGAGTACAGTAGATGTAGAGTACAGTAGAGGTAGAGTACAGTAGAGGTAGAGTACAGTAGAGGTAGATTACAGTAGTGTACAGTAGAGGTAGAGTACAGCAGAGTACAGTAGATGTAGAGTACAGTAGAGTACAGTAGAGGTAGATTACAGTAGTGTACAGTAGAGGTAGAGTACAGTAGAGTAGAGGTAGAGTACAGTAGAGGTAGAGTACAGTACAGTAGAGGTACAGTAGAGTACAGTAGAGGTAGAGTACAGTAGAGGTAGAGTGCAGTAGAGGTAGATTACAGTAGTGTACAGTAGAGGTAGAGTACAGTAGAGTAGAGGTAGAGTACAGTAGAGGTAGAGTACAGTACAGTAGAGGTACAGTAGAGTACAGTACAGTAGAGGTACAGTACAGTAGAGGCTCAAACAAACCTTTCAGCTGTTCTGGATTAAAGAACAATAGGAGACAGGAGAAGTTGTTCAACACTCTTATTTCTAAATCTAATCTTAAGTCATTTTTGCTTATTAGTATGGTTGAATTAGATAATTGAAGGTCAGCACCAAAGACATTGGTTAATAAAGTGAGATTAAATACATAAAGTATATTTGTGTAATTTAATATAGTTAATTATACAAATTTTGGGTAAAATTCTGAGATTGCATTTTACTGTTTTATTCATTTTGAGGAATACTGAATGTTTTCGTGCAAGTGAGATGAGTAAATGCATGTTCACATTTAGTCTAGAACTACAATAACCATCATGTTTACACAAAGCGCACACACACACACACACACACACCTCCTCACTTTATTTCTCTCAGCATGAGGATAGGAGAGCTGTCAGTCAATAAATGTGAAAAAGTAACGAGGATATTTTGTTGTAAATTGAAAAAGTATTGCGTTACTTTACTAGTTACTTGGAAGAGTAATCTGATTACATAACTCAAGTTACTTGTAATGAGTTCCACACAACACTGATTCGATGATTTCCCCTGGCAGGAGATAACCTGGACGCGGTCCACGATATAACGGTGGCGTATCCGCAGAACATCCCTCAGACGGAGCGGCACCTGGTCCTGGGCCTGTTCCCCCGCGAGATCCACTTCCACGTGCGCCGCTACGCTGTGTCGGTCCTTCCCAGATGTTCACCGGACCTCCAGCTGTGGTGTCAGGAGCGCTGGCGGGAGAAGGAGAACCGGCTCAGCGAGTTCTACCGGGCCGACCCGCGCCGCTTCGACGAGCCCGAGGCCCGCGTGCCGCCCTGTAAGAGCCAGCTCAGGGTGTCCCTCATCAAAGCCGGCTCGCTGGTGTTCTGGACCGGCATCATCAGCGCCTCCTGCCTCGGCCTGTGGCTCTGGGCTCCCGTACGCATCTACTTCCTGCTCATGGTGGTCTTCTTCCTGGGTCAGCAGAGGGTCACGGGGGGGGTGGAGCTGATGGAGCTAGCGTGTCACCGCTACTGGAGCTCGCGGGGAGGAGGAGTGGAGGAGAAGGAGGCGTGAGGAGACGCTGGCGTGTGTGTGTTAGCATGTTAGCGATCGGCCACAGCGCCTCCTGCTGGCGAGAGGAAGAAGCGCAGCTCCTAATGTGACAGAGGGATTCCACTCATTCTCTGGCATTATACACACATCATGCGAGCGCCGGCTCTACATTTATCACTGTGCGAACGAATGTCATGCCTGTGAAAGCTTGTTCCACCATAGAGTTAAAAAAAGGTAATTGCAACTTTTTATCTCATAAGATATAAAACTTGATTTGCAATTGTGAGAAAAAAAGCCAAATTAGTTTAGATAAAAAGTCACAATTACCTTGATTCTGTGTTGAAAGCAAGATAACAGGATTGCGAGACAAAGTCAAAATTGCAAAATGTAAACGCAATTCTGAGAAAAAATGTTGCAAGATATAAACGCGCAGTTGTGAGAAAAAATTTCCGATTATCGTTGTTATTTTTTATTCAGTGGCAGAAACAAGCTTCCATACGTACCTGAGGACTCGTCTGCTAGCGTCTCCCTCTGCTAGCGTCTCTCTCTGCTAGCGTCTCTCTCTAATCCCCTCCTCTCTCTCTGCTAGCATCTCTCTCTGCTAGCGTCTCTCTCTAATCCCCTACTCTCTCTCTGCTAGCGTCTCTCTCTGCTAGCATCTCTCTCTGCTAGCGTCTCTCTCTAATCCCCTACTCTCTCTCTGCTAGCATCTCTCTCTGCTAGCGTCTCTCTCTAATCCCCTCCTCTCTCTCTGCTAGCGTCTCTCTCTGCAAACGTCTCTCTCTGTTAGCGTCTCTCTAATCTCCTCCTCTCTCTCTGCTAGCATCTCTCTCTGCTAGCGTCTCTCTCTGCTAGCATCTCTCTCTGCTAGCGTCTCTCTCTAATCCCCTCCTCTCTCTCTGCTAGCGTCTCTCTCTAATCCCCTCCTCTCTCTCTGCTAGCGTCTCTCTCTGCTAGCGTCTCTCTAATCTCCTCTCTCTCTGCTAGCGTCTCTCTCTGCTAGCGTCTCTCTCTGCTAGCGTCTCTCTGCTAGCGTCTCTCTCTAATCCCCTCCTCTCTCTCTGCTAGCGTCTCTCTGCTAGCGTCTCTCTCTGCTAGCGTCTCTCTGCTAGCGTCTCTCTCTAATCCCCTCCTCTCTCTCTGCTAGCGTCTCTCTCTAATCCCCTCCTCTCTCTCTGCTAGCGTCTCTCTGCTAGCGTCTCTCTCTAATCCCCTCCTCTCTCTCTGCTAGCGTCTCTCTGCTAGCGTCTCTCTCTAATCCCCTCCTCTCTCTCTGCTAGCGTCTCTCTCTAATCTCCTCCTCTCTCTCTGCTAGCGTCTCTCTGCTAGCGTCTCTCTCTAATCCCCTCCTCTCTCTCTGCTAGCGTCTCTCTGCTAGCGTCTCTCTCTAATCTCCTCCTCTCTCTCTGCTAGCGTCTCTCCCTGCTAGCGTCTCTCTCTGCTAGCGTCTGTTTCCTGGTGTTTTAGCAGCTCAGTCCAGCCGCGCACATGACATGCGGACACAAATATATATATCGTGGCCACAAGAATCATTCGTTCCCTCGTTTTACTAAATCGTGCGAACGATATAATAATTTGTTACCTTGTTTTAAGTAAATTGCACGCACAATATAATAATTCGTTCCCTCCTTTTACTAAATCAAACGAATTATTATATCGCGCGCACAATTTCACGTAAATCGAGGGAATGAATTAGTAAAACGCACTATTAAGTAGTGGGAACTAATTGTTGATATACATATTTTGTCTTACAGTATGTCACGTGAGGCTCTGTATGTTTTAATCACGAGTTACAGCTTTAATTTTAAAGAGGATTGTATTTAATTTTCTCTGTTTTCTTTGAATTATTTATTTATTTTATAGTAATGGATCACAGCCGAGGAGAATAATGTTGAAGTGTTGTTAACATCAGGAGTGTGTTCTCACAGCTCTCGCGGCTCTCTCACACACACACACACACACACACACACACACACACACACACACACACACGCCATCAACAGAACGAAGGCTTTCTTCAGATGGAGTGAAGATTCAGACAATCCGCATTTAAATCAGGGCAAACGCTGATTTACCAATTCACTAGATTACAGAATAACTGTCCAAACCTGAGTCCCGTGGGCCTGACCTTTGACCTCTGGTGTTCCTCTGAGTCCCGTGGGCCTGACCTTTGACCTCTGGTGTTCCTCTGAGTCCCGTCGGCCTGACCTTTGACCTCTGGTGTTCCTCCTCTGTCCTGGTGTGTGATGGAGGAAGACCAGCTCACTGTGATCAGTTCACACACACACACGTGTCCATAATGCACATGTACAACCCTCACGATCACTCAGGTATATTCAATCACTGTAATCTATAATCAATACTCCAATAAATCAATGTTCTGTGTTTCTTTTCAATATTTTGTCCAGTTCAGTTTATCTGCACATGTAGATATGAAGCACTCAAACATGTGTCTGTGTATAAAACATGTGGAGTTTATATATCATATACATTTTGCAATATATCACATTGCAATAGATATATATATATATACAGTGAGGAAAATAAGTATTTGAACACCCTGCTATTTTGCAAGTTCTCCCACTTGGAAATCATGGAGGGGTCTGAAATTGTCATCGTAGGTGCATGTCCACTGTGAGAGACATAATCAAAAAAAAAAATCCAGAAATCACAATGTATGGTTTTTTAACTATTTATTTGTATGATACAGCTGCAAATAAGTATTTGAACACCTGAGAAAATCAATGTTAATATTTGGTACAGTAGCCTTTGTTTGCAATTACAGAGGTCAAACGTTTCCTGTAGTTTTTCACCAGGTTTGCACACACTGCAGGAGGGATTTTGGCCCACTCCTCCACACAGATCTTCTCTAGATCAGTCAGGTTTCTGGGCTGTCGCTGAGAAACACGGAGTTTGAGCTCCCTCCAAAGATTCTCTATTGGGTTTAGGTCTGGAGACTGGCTAGGCCACGCCAGAACCTTGATATGCTTCTTACAGAGCCACTCCTTGGTTATCCTGGCTGTGTGCTTCGGGTCATTGTCATGTTGGAAGACCCAGCCTCGACCCATCTTCAATGCTCTAACTGAGGGAAGGAGGTTGTTCCCCAAAATCTCGCAATACATGGCCCCGGTCATCCTCTCCTTAATACAGTGCAGTCGCCCTGTCCCATGTGCAGAAAAACACCCCAAAGCATGATGCTACCACCCCCATGCTTCACAGTAGGGATGGTGTTCTTGGGATGGTACTCATCATTCTTCTTCCTCCAAACACGTTTAGTGGAATTATGGCCAAAAAGTTCTATTTTGGTCTCATCTGACCACATGACTTTCTCCCATGACTCCTCTGGATCATCCAAATGGTCATTGGCAAACTTAAGACGGGCCTTGACATGTGCTGGTTTAAGCAGGGGAACCTTCCGTGCCATGCATGATTTCAAACCATGACGTCTTAGTGTATTACCAACAGTAACCTTGGAAACGGTGGTCCCAGCTCTTTTCAGGTCATTGACCAGCTCCTCCCGTGTAGTTCTGGGCTGATTTCTCACCTTTCTTAGGATCATTGAGACCCCACGAGGTGAGATTTACAGTCATGTTTAGCTTCTTCCATCCAATTGTACCCAGCGTTACTCGTCGTAATTGCATTTTTACTAGTAAGAATTCAATTAGAGAGCTCTACAATTCAAATCTTACTAGTAACAATTCCAATTAGAGAGCTCTACAAATGAATTTTCACTAGTCATATGTCTCCATTGACTTCCATTCATTTTTAATTACGGAGCTGTACAATTTAATTGTTACTAGTAAGAATGCAATTGCAGAGCTCTTTAATTCAATTCTTACTAGTAACAATTTAAATAGAGAGCTCTATAATACAATTATTACTAGTAACAATTCCAATTGGAGAGCTCTTAAATTTAGTTGTTACTTTTTTTATTTTATTTTTATTTAACAGACATACAGACCAAAATAGTGCAGTAACGAACAATCTAGTAATTCCAGAATTCCAGAATTGAAATAAAAGTGTGTAAATGTATAGGTGTGTGTGTGTGGGTGTATGTGTGGGTTGGTGTGTGTGTGTGGGTGTATGTGTGGGTTGGTGTGTGTGTGTGTGTGTATATGCATAGGCAAAGTAACCATTTATTATTTATTACCATCTTCATTACCATCACCACCACCACTCCTCACTACCATTATACTGCCAACATTGTATTAGTCAATTTTTGTTTTTTATTTCTATATTTTCTCCTATGTAACAATTACCATTGTCAACACTCTCTATAGATAAATTATTTTTTAGATAGTAAGATAATAATAGAAGACAATATAATAAGATAATATAAGATAACCCTCCCCCCACATCTCTTCAGTCCCTATTTTCTCCTATACTATTTTTTTTTTTTTTTTTTTGTGTGTATGTTATGTGTAGTGTCTAAGGTGCATTAAAAGAAGGGGTACAGTGTGAGAGTGTCTCAACTTGGGACAGAGATGCTGTCCTATGGAAACCACTTCCATAGAGTGTTTATGAGGTTTTTCAATGTATATATATATATACACACACACACACACTTTTTTTTTTTTTTTTTTTTTCTATTCTACGTTGTGGTGCATTAAAAACACATGAAAAGATTAGGGGGGAATTGGAAATAATCAATTGATTTAACCATAGCAGTACTGATAACAGTGAACACCAGGTTCAGCAGTAGCATTCTTACTAGTAACAATTAAATTGTACAGCTCCGTAATTAAAAATGAATGGAAGTCAATGGAGACATATGACTAGTGAAAATTCATTTGTAGAGCTCTCTAATTGTAATTCTTACTAGTAATAATTGTATTATAGAGCTCTCTAATTGGAATTGTTACTAGTAAGATTTGAATTAGAGAGCTCTGTAATTGAATTCTTATTAGTAAAAATGCATTTACGACGAGTAACGCTGGGTACAATTTAAGCTAAAATGGCTTGCCATAGACAAAACTATTACAGATATAAAAAATTGATTTCTTACTAGTTAAAATTCTGAATACACATATCAGCTTTGTATTTCTTACTAGTAGAAATATAATTTTTGATATCAATAATTACATTGTTACTAGTAAAAATGCAAATTCCTAAAATCAAGAATTACGTGGTTACTAGTAAAAATGTCTATTCTTGATATCAACAATTAAATTGCTACTAGTAAAATTTTTAATTTTTGATATCTGAAAATGTATTTCTGATATCAATATTATTTCAGATATATAAAATGGCTTTCTTACTAGTAACAATCACATTCATGATATCAGAAATTAACATTGTCACTAGTGAAAATGGAATTGTTGATATCAAGAATAGACATTTCAACTAGTGACAATTTAATTCTTGATATCAAAAATAAAGGTTTTTACTAGTAAGAATTGTATTTCTGATCTGTGAAACTGGAATTTTAACTAGTAAGAAATCAATTCTTGATATCAACAATTGATTTTGAATGGCAGCCTATGGTGACATTTCACTAGTGAAAATACAATTACAGATATCAAGAATTATAGTTTTTACTAGTAGAAATTCAATTGTTGATATCAAGAAATATCATTTTAACTAGTGAAAATGTAATTCCTGATATCAAAAATTGCCATTGTTTCTAGTAGAAATCTAATTCCTGATATCAATAACTATCATTTTAACTAGTGAAAACTGAATTGTTGATATCAAGAATTCATATCCCGGAAATGAATAAAAGTTAAAACGGCTTGCCATAGACACTGGTGTTTGAAGGTGAAGTGGGGTTGCCGTGACAACAAATAGTGCTTTAGTGGTTGCTTAGTAACATGATGTAGAATGATGTCAATGCTGACGGAGTTCACGCGTGTGCGCATGCGCGGTTTGTGCTACGGGGATCAATTATAATAAAAGTCCCTTTAGTCTTTGTTATAATTCAGTTTTCTGCTGAGATCAGGTGAAGTTCTGGCGCTCATCTGAATAAGGTTGAGTAGAGTTTTAATCAAATTTGCGTCCTCTCTGTAATCTAAAACCATTAGCATCAGGATAACACCACTTTATTATGATTAAAATAAATGTAATCATACACTAGAAACTGTAAATTTGAGGCAGTCACGTGGTCGTGTGTGTTTACACAGCAGTGGCTCAAACTCTTGTTTTGTCTCCTCTGACTTGATATTCACTGATGTGTGTAACTGAGAGTTAGATCTGTGTTTTATTGGTTCTTGTGTTTGAGACCAGCCCCTCTTTCCACATCAGTGTGTGTGTGTGTACACGTGCGCAGGTCATAACAGCTGTCAGTCAATCACTCACTAGCGCCTCCTGTCGGCCATCAGTGTGTGCGTGCGTGTGTGTGTGCGTGCGTGCGTGCGAGTTTGTGTGTGTTGCAGACAGTGTGTGTGTGTGCAGGTCATAACAGCTGTCAGTCAATCACTCACTAGCGCCTCCTGTCGGCCATCAGTGTGTGCGTGCGTGTGTGTGTGTGCGTGCGTGCGAGTTTGTGTGTGTTGCAGACAGTGTGTGTGTGTGCAGGTCATAACAGCTGTCAGTCAATCACTCACTAGCGCCTCCTGTCGGCCATCAGTGTGTGCGTGCGTGTGTGTGTGTGCGTGCGTGCGAGTTTGTGTGTGTTGCAGACAGTGTGTGTGTGTGCAGGTCATAACAGCTGTCAGTCAATCACTCACTAGCGCCTCCTGTCGGCCATCAGTGTGTGCGTGCGTGTGTGTGTGTGCGTGCGTGCGAGTTTGTGTGTGTTGCAGACAGTGTGTGTGTGTGCAGGTCATAACAGCTGTCAGTCAATCACTCACTAGCGCCTCCTGTCGGCCATCAGTGTGTGCGTGCGTGTGTGTGTGTGCGTGCGTGCGAGTTTGTGTGTGTTGCAGACAGTGTGTGTGTGTGCAGGTCATAACAGCTGTCAGTCAATCACTCACTAGCGCCTCCTGTCGGCCATCAGTGTGTGCGTGCGTGTGTGTGTGTGCGTGCGTGCGAGTTTGTGTGTGTTGCAGACAGTGTGTGTGTGTGTGTGCAGGTCATAACAGCTGTCAGTCAATCACTCACTAGCGCCTCCTGTCGGCCATCAGTGTGTGCGTGCAAGTTTGTGTGTGTTGCAGACAGTGTGTGTGTGTTTGTTTGTGAGTGTGTGTGTGTGTGTGTGTGTGTGTGTGTGTGTTTGCTTCTGCTTCCAGGAAGCTTTAATTGTTTCTCTGGATTGCAGAGTTCGTGTGACACAGCATGGAAAGAGTGACACCTTCAGCCTCCTCCATGTTTAATAGTCGCTGTCTTCCTCTGTAATGATCTCAGGTGTGAGTGATGAACTGAGCTTTTGGAATGGAAAGTTAAAAAATAACTGAAAGAGAAGCAGAAAGTAGAGAAGTGCTTCATCATGTGTCACATGACTGGTGTTCATCTACAGGTGAGTGTGTGTGAGAGAGAGAGAGAGAGAGAGAGAGCGAGTGTGTGTGTGTGTGTGAGAGAGTTAGTGAGCCTGTGAGTGAATGAGGGTGTGTGTATGAGTGTGTGTGTGTGTGTGTGTGTGCTGCCCTCTAGTGCTGTACCTCTATGGCAAGCCATTTTAACATTTAAAAGCTAGACTGGATATGTGTTGCAGATATCTGTAATTCAGTTTTGCCTAGTCAAAAAGAACATTTCAGATATCCACAACTACATTCTTCCTATCCATAATTGTCATTTCAGATATCCACAAACACATTCTTCCTAGGACAAATGACGTCACTTTTGCCATTCATTTGTATGGGGTTTATCATTACAGATATCTACAATTCAGTTGCAGATATCCACTATGTGAATTACGGATATCTGCAACTGAATTGTAGATATCTGTAATTCTAGTTTGAGATATCTTCAATTTGATTCTGACTAGTCATAGCTCCAGTTCAAGATATCTTTAATTCACCTCAATTCAAGATATCTACATGTTCCTTTTCAGATATCTTAAATTAAGTTTTGACTAGGCAAAATGACGTTGTAGATATCTGTAACTGGAGTTATGACTAGTCAAAATGACGTTGTAGATATCTTAAACTGGAGTTAGGGATAGTCATAATTTAATTGTAGATATCTATTATCAAGTTATAGATATCTTGAAATTAATTTTGATTAGAGATATCTGAAATTTGAGATATCTGTAACTTTCATTCTGCCTAGTCAAAATGTAATTACAGATATCTTGAATTAGAGTTTTGACTAGGCCAAATGACGTTGCAGGTATCTGTATGCATCACACTTTAGGCGGGAGCAGAGCGTGTTGTTCAAATCATCAAATCACATAGCACCTGTTAACTGTTAAATTAATTAGCACTGATTAGCACCATGTCGGAGCAACCAGAGTTTTTAGGCTACGTTTACACGGAAACGATCTGAAGAGAAAACGCAAAAGTGATCACTTTTTATTCTGCGTTTAGACGAGCGTTATCGGGGGGAAATCTGCGTGCATATGGTGACACAAAAGTGTGTGAAATTCAATGTAGTATGCACTCCAGGCGGCTAGGTGGCAATGTGAAGCACTGATCGGTGCCTTCACTGTCTAGCAAACTTTTGCGTTTTTACAGAGCCCGTCTACGGAGAGCCTTGGCACTTCCTATTAGCCCCATTGTATCGATCTTGGTTGCAGTTCCATTAGAATTCCACTGGAGGTGATCGCGGGCGAGTGCAGACTGAATGGGAGTCTATGGGGCTAAATGTGTCTCTTTCACCCGATTGCCGTTGAGAAATCTCAGATTTTATTGTAGGTTTTGCAAGTTCAACATGGGTTATAGGTCGAAAGTTGAATGAACGAGTACTTATTTCTTTTCGATTTCTTACAGGTTGAGTTGTTGTTGCCCATAACACGCTAGCATTCTGCTAATGACGTCAGCATTCTGACGTCATTGACATTTTAAAAGACTTTTTAAACCAAATAAGTGACTCTAAAAAATCTAACACCCAGCAATGTGTAATTTCTTTGCATCTCCTTTCGAATACAACATTCAAATTACTAGACAAAAAATTATATCCTGAGAAAAGTGGATTTTGAGGGTTTTTCGCCATAGACCTCCATTCATTCTGCACTCGCCTGCGAGCGCCCCCGCATGGACAGAGACGTGTTACTGCAGCCAGTCCAGAAACCGGAAGTAAGCAGAGAGTGCCAATTCTCTTCCTATTAGACATTCTCTGGTTTTTACCATTTAGACGGAAACGCGACGGTGGAGCGTTTTTAAGATTTCCACTCTGGAGGGTGGTTTCACTTTTTTGCGTTTTTAAGCTCCGAAAACGCCGTCGCCGTCTAAACGAAAGGCACATCTGATAAAATATTTTTACGTTTTCACCCGCGAGCGTTCTCGTGTAAACAGGGCCTTAATCGTCTTTTTAATGCTGTTAGATACTGTTTCAAACTGAAAAAATAAAATAAAAAATAAGAACTAATCTGAACTAAGAACTTTTTTCTCATCTAAGGAAGTTAATGTTATTGTACTTCCATGGCAAGAATAGCATGCATGTCAGCATCTTTATTAAAGTGAATTAGTGTGAATCTTTCACGCATAAATCTTACGGCAACAATAACCTTTTAAGCATGATCATAAACATAGTATTGCAACATTTTTTTTTTTTTTGTATATAAAAATAATTTTCTGGTTTTTTTTTTTATTACAGCCAACGCCATGACTGCTTCTTTCTTCTTCCATTCATAGAAATAAGGAAATGAACCCACTTCTTCTTTGAATATGGCGGGGAGGGGAAATGGATATCTAAAATAGAGCAACGTCATGCACAATAATTTGCACTAGTCATAATGACTTTTTAGATATCTTTAACTTTCATTCTGCCTAGTCAAAACTGAATTACAGATATCTGCAATTGTCATTCAAGATGTGTGACGAGTTGAATGTCATTTTCAATGACGTCATTGCAGATATCTGTAATTCAGTTTTGCCTAGTTAAAACTGAATTACAGATATCTCTATCTGTCGTTTCGACTAGTCACAATTTCGTTACAGATATCTTGAATGACAATTCCAACTATCCAAAATGTAATTACGACTAGTCAGAAAGACATTGTTGATATCTACAATGTTAATTCCGGATAGTCAAAATTAGCTTTTAAATGTTAAAATGGCTTGCCATATACCTCTGTCTGTTCTTGAGTCTGTGAGGTCATGAAACACACTGATGTTTTGCATCATCAGGGGAAGCTTCAGCTCAATAAATAGACACATGAAGTCACACATCATGTCCATTCAAATCTGTTTACTTATAAAGGCTACATCATAATTTAACCAGGATGTTTGCTATTAGTGTATAGTTTACATTCGATTGTCTCTCTCTCTCACACACACACACACACACACACACACACACACACACACACACACACACACACAACACTATGACCTAAATATCAGTTAATTCGGTGTTTCCCTGAATCATCATACAGTTATGAAGATTATTAAGACAAAAGAAACGATAAATAAGAAGAAGAAATACGCTTATTTTGTTGTAAATGTCATGAAACAATGTCCAGGTCTAATTTCATCCCAAAAAATAAGAAACTACAGATTTGTTGCATTCTAGCAATGAAGCGCATTTTACCGCAAATTAAACTGTATAATGCGTCACGATTTACAATTATTCCATATCACTGTAATACAAATGATTATTTGTTTTATTTAAATATGTGAAAGCATTAGAGACACTAAGGCAAATACTACATGCATACTTTACAATTTACATATTACTATTTTTCATATTACAGTCATGGGAATTTAGCTTGATTGTCTGTAAGCAAAATGAATCTTTGGTTACACTTTATTTTAAGGTGTCAGTGTTACAGTGTAATTATATATTTAAATACTGAGTGATATTAAGCAACTACATGTACTTACATTATGGTTAGGATTAGGGTTTGATTTGGTTGAGGGTTAGTTGCATGTAATTATGCATAATTCGTAGTTATTACTATAGTAACTACATGTAACATAACAATGATAGCGTAAAATAAAGTGTTACCGAATCTTTTTATTTTGGGCTGAAATATGAGCTGGACGTGTCGAGAGATTCACTCATTCAAACAATAAATTAGCAGCTGATTGTTTGAGTTGATGCAGGAGTTTCAGTCAGGAACGACTCAAACGAAGAGAACGACCCAGAATCATTAGCTGGAGTCTGGAAGGCACAGACGTGCGGAGGAATTAAACAGATAGTTCACCACAAAATGAAAATTAGCCCATGATTTACTCATTTACTGCCGAAAGCTAGTTATTATAGTTAAGTTTTAAATATGGATATTTTTTAACGCATCGCTTCACTTCAGAAGTCCTTTATTAACCCGCCAGAGCCGTGAGGAGCACTTTTATAATGATAGATGCACTTTTATGATGAATAGATGCACTTTTATGATGATAGATGGACTTTTATGATGGATAGATGCACTTTTATGGACTCAAAACAGAAACGGTAATTGACTGCCATTATAAAGCTTGGAAGAGCCAGGACATTTTTTAATATAACTATTTAATATACCTAACCCTAACCCTAACCCTAACCCTGACTGTATTCGTCTGAAAGAAGAATGTCATATACACCTAGGATGACTTGAGGGAGAGTAAATCATGGGCTAATTTTCATTTTTGGGTGAACTATCCCTTTAAACAGTGTTTTGTGTTCTGCAGAATATCACAGGACTGTTTCTCAGATCCGGCTGGGATTCAGTCTCAGACTAAAACATTGTGGGTTTTTAGTCCAGGACAAAAATCTTTCGCGCTTCTGAAAAACCAGCTTTTTTATCTTTAAAACTTGGTGCTTTCGATGCACTTGTCAGGTGTGTTCAGGCTGTGTGTGTCTGTGTGTGTGTCTCTCAGCAGGGCGGATCCAGCGTTCAGCATGTCAACAGCCACGTCGTCCCCCGAGGGCGAGGAGGGGTTTCCATCACACACACTCAGTGAGGGCTTTCCGTCACACACACTCAGTGAGGGCTTTCCGTCACACACACTCACTGAGGTGGAACCGGCAGGACAGCAGGAGAGCTTGACGCAGGCGGGCGACACACACACTCCGCTGCAGTGCCCGGTGTCCGTCTCTCCCTCGGCCCGCTCCAGCTGCACCGTCACGCTGTGGACCCCGGCCCGGTGGAACACCTGCAGGATCTGCCCGTGGAGCCCGACCCGACCCGCCGGCCCCGCCGCCCAGCTCAGATCTGCCAGCTCCGGACACACTCGCACGTGCAGCGTCGCCACGTTACGCCCTTTAGCCAGCTCCCACACGTGAGCCTCGTGAACGCTCGTCACACCGGGGAGTTTGCACACACTCTCCACTGGGACACACACACACAAAAACAAGCGTCATGAGTGGGAAGCTTTTCCATTAAAGTCAGCATGAAACCACAATGGACATTTATGGAATATCTCAGTGTTTATTCTAAATGATTTATCAGTGTTTTAAACTCCTGTTCCTGGTAATCTTGAATCAGATTAAGTTCCTCTTGCAGCATCTCTTCTCTGACGACGAGGGCTGGGCTTTAACCTGTCACTCACATGAGATCAGCCAATAGCAAACCACAACCATCCAATCAATTCCCCACAGACACAATCAAGCCCCGCCCACATTTGTTCTTGTTCCTGAAGCGTTTCTGCGTTCCTTTGTAACCAGAAATGGTTCATCAATTGATTCTCTGTGAAAACCCCCTTTTTAAGCTTTCAGTGTTTCTCCAGTGTGTGTGCAGTGTTTGTCCAGTGTGTCTCCAGTGTGTGTGCAGTGCAGGGTTATTATAGTTTTGCATTTTTCATTAGTTTTTATTTTTATTTCGTTTTGACTTTTTGTTTTCAAATTTAGTTTAGTTTTAATTAGTTTTTAAAGTGGGTTTGCTAGTTTAGTTTAGTTTTTAGTTTTTGAAAATGCTTAGTTTTAGTTTAGTTTTTATTAGTTTTAGTGTTAGTTTTAGTCTTTTTTTGTAATTTGGGTTATTTGTCAGGGGCAAGATTCAAAAAGGTCAGAAAAAGTATTGTGTAATAATAACTCAACAAAACTGTCATACAATTTTAGGAAAAAATTCACACCCCATTGAAATTCCTTTACCTCTTACAAAATCAACACGCTGTACCATTAATCTACACATCTTCTATACAGAAATCACACCCTATACAAATACCACAGCTGTACAATTTTCACACCCTATACTTAATTTATCCTATATAGTCAATAGCCTACTCATCTGGATTGAAGCAGCAAACATTCAGTGTAAAAGTAAAAAAAATGACATTTAATATTTGAATCACAACTTGCGACTAGTTAACTTTCTAAAGAAGGCGCAATCGCTTCTCGGGTCAACATTAACACACTGACAAAATTATATTCAGAATTTAAAATATTTTTATACCACTTTTTAATGTGTGATTGTGTAAAGGTGTTCACGAGATGGAGATACCAACCTTTCGCGTACTTGCAACGTCGAACGAACACTCGTTCTCATGGAGACGGTGTGCACGGAGGGGAGGGGCTGTGTGTGTGTGTGTGCGCGCGCGCGCATGTGAGAGATGCATGAGTGACAGAGAGACGGAGGGAGAGCAGGGGATACGCTGCATGTTTTAAATAGCATTAAAAAAATGAAAGACCTTGACAAAGACGAAAACTAAGGACATTTACTCTATAATTTTATTTTATTTTAGTTAGTTTTGCCAAACACACATTACAGTTTTAGTTAGTTATCGTTTTTTTGTAATGCCTCGTTTTTTTTTTTATGTCAGTTAACGACAATGTTTTTTCGCACCTAGTTTTCGTTTTTTCGTTCGTTTTCGTTAACGATTATAACCTTGGTGCAGTGTGTCTCCAGTGTGTGTGCAGTGTGTCCAGTGAGAGTGTGTGCTGGTGAACTCACGGACGGGGCTCAGCCACAGGTCAGCCGGACTCATCAGTGTGTGTGTGTGTGTGCGTGTGTGCTGGTGAACTCACGGACGGGGCTCAGCCACAGGTCAGCCGGACTCATCAGTGTGTGTGTGTGTGCGTGTGTGTGCTGGTGAACTCACGGACGGGGCTCAGCCACAGGTCAGCCGGACTCATCAGTGTGTGTGTGTGTGCGTGTGTGTGCTGGTGAACTCACGGACGGGGCTCAGCCACAGGTCAGCCGGACTCATCAGTGTGTGTGTGTGTGCTGGTGAACTCATGGACGGGGCTCAGCCGCAGGTCAGCCGGACTCATCAGTGTGTGTGTGTGTGTGTGTGTGTGTGTGTGAGAGAGTGTGTGAGAGTGTGTGCTGGTGAACTCACGGACGGGGCTCAGCCGCAGGTCAGCCGGACTCATCAGTGTGTGTGTGTGTGTGTGTGTGTGTGTGCTGGTGAACTCATGGACGGGGCTCAGCCGCAGGTCAGCCAGACTCATCAGTGTGTGTGAGAGAGAGTGTGTGTGCTGGTGAACTCACGGACAGGGCTCAGCCACAGGTCAGCCGGACTCATCAGTGTGTGTGTGTGTGTGTGTGTGTGTGTGTGTGTGTGTGTGTGTGTGTGTGTGTGTGTGTGTGTGTGTGCTGGTGAACTCACGGACGGGGCTCAGCCGCAGGTCAGCCAGACTCATCAGTGTGTGTGTGTGTGTGTGTGAGAGAGAGAGTGTGTGTGTGCTGGTGAACTCACGGACGGGGCTCAGCCGCAGGTCAGCCGGACTCATCAGTGTGTGTGTGTGTGTGTGTGTGTGTGTGTGTGAGAGAGTGTGTGTGCTGGTGAACTCACGGACGGGGCTCAGCCGCAGGTCATCCGGACTCATCAGTGTGTGTGTGTGTGTGTGTGCTGGTGAACTCACGGACGGGGCTCAGCCGCAGGTCAGCCGGACTCATCAGTGTGTGTGTGTGTGTGTGTGTGTGTGTGTGTGTGCTGGTGAACTCACCGACGGGGCTCAGCCGCAGGTCAGCCGGACTCATCAGTGTGTGTGTGTGTGTGTGTGTGCTGGTGAACTCACGGACGGGGCTCAGCCGCAGGTCAGCCAGACTCATCAGTGTGTGTGTGTGTGTGTGTGAGAGAGAGTGTGTGTGCTGGTGAACTCACGGACGGGGCTCAGCCGCAGGTCAGCCGGACTCATCAGTGTGTGTGTGTGTGTGTGTGTGTGTGTGTGTGTGTGTGCTGGTGAACTCACGGACGGGGCTCAGCCACAGGTCAGCCGGACTCATCAGTGTGTGTGTGTGTGTGTGTGTGTGTGTGAGTGAGTGTGTGTGCTGGTGAACTCACGGACGGGGCTCAGCCACAGGTCAGCCGGACTCATCAGTGTGTGTGTGTGTGTGAGAGAGTGTGTGTGCTGGTGAACTCATGGACGGGGCTCAGCCGCAGGTCAGCCAGACTCATCAGTGTGTGTGAGAGAGAGTGTGTGTGCTGGTGAACTCACGGACAGGGCTCAGCCACAGGTCAGCCGGACTCATCAGTGTGTGTGTGTGTGTGTGTGTGTGTGTGTGTGTGTGTGTGTGTGTGTGCTGGTGAACTCACGGACGGGGCTCAGCCGCAGGTCAGCCAGACTCATCAGTGTGTGTGTGTGTGTGTGTGTGAGAGAGAGAGTGTGTGTGTGCTGGTGAACTCACGGACGGGGCTCAGCCGCAGGTCAGCCGGACTCATCAGTGTGTGTGTGTGTGTGTGTGTGTGAGAGAGTGTGTGTGCTGGTGAACTCACGGACGGGGCTCAGCCGCAGGTCATCCGGACTCATCAGTGTGTGTGTGTGTGTGTGTGTGTGTGCTGGTGAACTCACGGACGGGGCTCAGCCGCAGGTCAGCCGGACTCATCAGTGTGTGTGTGTGTGTGTGTGTGTGTGTGTGCTGGTGAACTCACCGACGGGGCTCAGCCGCAGGTCAGCCGGACTCATCAGTGTGTGTGTGTGTGTGTGTGTGTGCTGGTGAACTCACGGACGGGGCTCAGCCGCAGGTCAGCCAGACTCATCAGTGTGTGTGTGTGTGTGTGTGTGTGTGAGAGAGAGTGTGTGTGCTGGTGAACTCACGGACGGGGCTCAGCCGCAGGTCAGCCGGACTCATCAGTGTGTGTGTGTGTGTGTGTGTGTGTGTGTGTGTGTGTGCTGGTGAACTCACGGACGGGGCTCAGCCACAGGTCAGCCGGACTCATCAGTGTGTGTGTGTGTGTGTGTGTGTGTGTGTGTGTGTGTGTG
Organism: Abramis brama; assembly: GCF_963993115.1. NCBI lineage: Eukaryota > Metazoa > Chordata > Actinopteri > Cypriniformes > Leuciscidae > Abramis > Abramis brama. The sequence continues at coordinate 215,988 of NC_139981.1, read as the reverse complement.
AGTGAGTGTGTGTGCTGGTGAACTCACGGACGGGGCTCAGCCACAGGTCAGCCGGACTCATCAGTGTGTGTGTGTGTGTGAGAGAGTGTGTGTGCTGGTGAACTCACGGACGGGGCTCAGCCACAGGTCAGCCGGACTCATCAGTGTGTGTGTGTGTGTGTGTGTGTGTGTGTGTGTGTGTGTGTGTGTGTGTGCGCTGGTGAACTCACGGACGGGGCTCAGTCGCAGGTCAGCCGGACTCATCAGTGTGTGTGTGTGTGTGTGTGTGTGTGTGTGTGTGTGTGTGTGTGTGTGTGTGTGTTGGTGAACTCACGGACGGGGCTCAGCCGCAGGTCAGCCGGACTCATCAGTGTGTGTGTGTGTGTGTGTGTGAGCTAGTGAACTCACAGACGAGGCTCAGCCGCAGGTCAGCCGGACTCATCAGTGTGTGTGTGTGTGTGTGTGAGTGTGTGTGCTGGTGAACTCACAGACGGGGCTCAGCCGCAGGTCAGCCGGACTCATCAGTGTGTGTGTGTGTGTGTGTGTGCTGGTGAACTCACGGACGGGGCTCAGCCGCAGGTCAGCCGGACTCATCAGTGTGTGTGTGTGTGTGTGTGTGTGTGTGTGAGAGTGTGTGCTGGTGAACTCACGGACGGGGCTCAGCCGCAGGTCAGCCGGACTCATCAGTGTGTGTGTGTGTGTGTGTGTGTGTGTGTGTGTGTGTGTGTGCTGGTGAACTCACAGACGGGGCTCAGCCGCAGGTCAGCCGGACTCATCAGTGTGTGTGTGTGTGTGTGTGTGTGTGTGTGTGTGTTTGTGTGTGTGTGAGAGAGTGTGTGAGTGTGTGCTGGTGAACTCACGGACGGGGCTCAGCCGCAGGTCAGCCGGACTCATCTGCAACAGGATTCCAGCGGTTTCTTTGACCAGTGGAATGGCGGTGGACATGATGATGGCCACCATGACGAGGGTCAGACTGGGGTCCACGTAACACTGCCAGTTGCACGGGCTCTCGGGGGCCAGGGGCCACACATAGAACAGAGCCGACGCCACAACCACCACCACCGACCCCAGAGCGTCATTCAGCACGTGCAGAAGAACACCTGCAAGGCAAGGCAAGGCAAGGCAAGTTTATTTATATAGCACATTTCATACACAATGGCAATTCAAAGTGCTTTACATAAAAGAAATTAACATAATAAAAAGAAATAAGAATAATTAAAACAGTTAAGAAAAAATAAAAAAATAAAATACAGTACAGTACAAACAGTCGGACGAACATTGGCACAGTGCTCATTCAGTAAATGCATAGCTAAAAAGATGTGTTTTGAGTCTAGATTTGAATGTGACTACAGTAGGAGCACATCTGATCTCCTCTGGAAGCTGGTTCCAGCTGCGGCTGGCATAATAGCTAAAAGCAGACTCGCCATGCTTTGAGTGAACCCTTGGTATTTCTAGCTGATATGATCCTAGTGATCTGAGTGATCTGTTGGGTTTATATTCAGTGAGCATATCTGCAATGTATTGAGGTCCTAGGCCATTGAATGATTTATATACCAGTAATAATACTTTAAAATCAATCCTAAATTTAACTGGGAGCCAGTGTAAAGACCTGAGGACTGGTGTGATATGTTCATATTTTCTGGTTCTGCTCAGAATCCTGGCGGCAGCGTTCTGTATGAGCTGCAACTGTCTTATGGTCTTTTTGGGAAGGCCAGTGAGGAGTCCATTACAATAATCCACCCTGCTGGTGATGAAAGCATGCACAAGTTTCTCTAAGTCTTGTCTGGAAACAAAGCATCTAATTCTTGCAATATTTTTCAGATGATAGTATGCTGATTTAGTTATTGCTTTGACATGACTACTGAAACTAAGGTCTGACTCTAGTGTCACACCAAGATTCCTGACTTGATTTTTAGTTGTTTGACCCCTAGAGTGAAGGTATGCATTCACCTTGAGAACTTCATCTTTGTTTCCAAATGCAATGACTTCAGTTTTGTCTATGTTTAACTGAAGAAAGTTTTGACACATCCAACTTTTGACTTCATCAATGCATTGGCACAGGGAGTCAATGGGGCTGTAATCGTTAGGCGATAGGGCTAAGTAGAGCTGTGTGTCGTCTGCATAGCTGTGGTAAGCAATTTGGTTCTTTCTCATTATTTGGCTCATTGGGAGCATATACAGGTTGAACAGGAGTGGCGCAAGAATTGAGCCTTGAGGGACTCCGCATGTCATGGATGTCCACTCAGACTTATGGTCTCCTATACTCACATAATAACCTCTCCCATCTAAGTATGACCTGAACCATTTTAGGACTATCCCAGAAAGCCCCACCCAGTTTTCCAGCCTGTCAAGAAGTATGTTATGATCGACAGTGTCAAATGCAGCACTGAGGTCGAGTAGCACCAGCACTGATAGTTTGCCTGAATCAGTATTTAAGCGAATATCGTTTATTATCTTTATGAGCGCTGTCTCTGTGCTGTGGTGCGGTCGGAAACCAGATTGAAAATTGTCAAAGGATCCATTCGAGCTTAAGAATTTGTTCAGCTGATTGAAGACAACTTTTTCAATGATCTTGCCTATGAAAGGAAGATTTGAGATCGGCCTATAGTTGCTTAATATGGTCTTATCCAGATTGCTCTTTTTCAGGAGGGGCTTGACAACTGCAGTTTTCAGGGAGTTTGGAAAACTCCCAGAGAGAACTGAGACATTTACCACTTCTAGAAGATCTGCTTCTAAACTGTTTAACACACTTTTGAAAAATGATGTGGGAAGTGTGTCAAGAGCACAGGTTGATGTTTTAAGGTGCTGTACGGTTTCTTCCAAAATTTTGCCATCAATTTCTTTGAAGTCAGACATAGTAACTACTTTCTCAGGTGGTTTGATCTGTCTGACCTCAGTGCAACTCAAGGATGTGCTGATCACCTTTCTGATATTACTGATTTTCTCAGAGAAGAAAGAAGCAAACTCACTGCACTTGTTCTCTGACAGCATTTCACTGGGAATCTGGCTTGGGGGGTTTGTCAGTCTCTCTACAGTAGCAAAAAGAGTGCGTGTGTTGTTTAAATTACTGTTTATAATATTTGAGAAGAAAGTCTGTCTAGCTTTGCCTAGTTCCATATTGAAAGCATGAAGGCTGTCTTTGTAGATGTTATAATGGACTACAAGTTTTGTCTTCCGCCACATGCGCTCTGCTTTTCTGCATTGTCTTTTCATATTTTGCACTGCTGTTGAGTTTCTCCAAGGTGCTTTTTGTCTGCCACTCTTCTTCCTGACTTTAACAGGAGCAATATCATCAATTACACCTTTAACTTTTGAGTTAAAAGAATCAAGGAGAAAATCAACAGAGTCTGCAGATATGCTTGGTGTTAAGGATATAGCCTTCATAAATAGTACACTAGTGTTCTCATTTAAGCATCTCTTCTTGACAGACACAGATCTAGCTTCAGTGGCAGGAGAGATCAATATATCAAAGAAAATACAGAAATGATCAGACAGTGCTACATCCTTAATAACAATCGATGAAATGTTTAGACCCTTACTGATAAGTAAATCTAGAGTGTGTCCACGATTGTGTGTGGGTCCATGTACATGCTGAGTCAGATCAAAAGTTTTTAAAACACTTTTGATTTCTTTTGCCATATTGTTTTCTGCACTATCTATGTGGATGTTAAAATCTCCAGCAATGGCAAAACAGTCAAACTCTGAGGTAATTGCTGATAACATTTCTGTAAAGTCCTCAGCAAAGGCTGGAGAGTATTTTGGAGGCCTGTAAATAATGATAAGTAAAATGCGTGGAGCACCTTTTAACACAATACCCAGATATTCGAAAGAAGGGTAATTCCCAAATGATATTTGCTTACATTGATAGATATCTTTAAAAAGAGCAGCTAGACCCCCACCTCTCTTAACAGCTCTGCAGACACTCATAAAAGTAAAGTTAGGAGGGGCTGCTTCATTGAGGATTGTTGCACTAAAGCTGTCTTCTAGCCAGGTTTCATTTAGAAGCATAAAATCCAGGTTGTTTGTGGTTATTAAATCGTTGACTAGAAGTGATTTATTTTTAAGTGAACGAATGTTTAAAAGTGCTAACTTAACAGTCTTACTTTTTGTCCCCACATCAATCTTACTTTGACGTGTAATAGGCACCAGATTAGTTAGGTTTGCTGCACGGCTATTGAAGGCCTTAGATTTTCTATCTTGTAATAAAACAGCAATAGAGAAAGATACCGGCACACTGGGTTCCCGCTTGTTCTGTAAACATTTGAGAAAGTTACTGTTATCAGAGCGGGGACCCAAAACACATCACTGAGAGCTGGTATCAGTTGTTTTTGGTTCACCTCGAGCAGATGGAGGAGGGTGTGGGCCCTGGCGTTGTGGCAGAGGCCGAAGTGCTCTCACAGGAGGGGGAGGGCGAGCTGGGCCCGCAGGCTTTGGTGCGGGTGGTAATGGTGCCTGTCGTTTTTTGGTTGGTATCTGGGGGCTTGCAGCAAAAGAGTGGGATAGTTTGGTTCCAGCATACACCAGTTCTTCCATTTTCTGTGAGAAACACAGAAGAGGCGATGCTGGAGAGAGGGATAGCGTGTCTGGTGAAAGGGGCTGTTGCTCTGGTGTTATAGGAGGCTGTGATATGCTGTCCTGGCTTCCCTGGCTGTTTTCCAGGAAGTCGTCCTTGGGTGCTGAATCTTCAAGCAGTTCTGATATGTCTCTCTGTGGGCAGGGCTCAGCTGAGATTGTGTCCGTGAGCAGAGGTTGTTGTGGCGGAGTGGTGTTATCATTGTCCTTGTGTGATATGTCAACCGCATGTCCATTTTGCTGCTGAAGTGAAGTCCTGTGGTCATTCATACTGTGTCCAGGTGTGTGTGTGCCGTTCAGATTGAGTGGATTGGCACAAACTGCAGAAGGATGATTGATGGAGAAGTAGAAATTGTCCTTTAACACTCTTGAACCAAGTTTGTTTGGGTGATGGCCATCCCGATGAAACAGTTGTCTCTGACTCCAGAAAAGATTGAAATTGTCAATGAAGTTTACTCCTTTTATATTGCAGGTTTTTTGCAGCCATGTATTTAGCCCAAGCAACCGTGAAAACCTGTTTGTTCCTCTTGCTGGGAGAGGTCCACTGATGAATGTTTGAACTTTCAGTCTTTTAAGTGTTTCAAAAAGTTCATTGAAATCCTTCTTAAGGAGTTCTGACTGCTCTTTATGAATATCATTCTTCCCCACATGAATGATGAGTCGATTTGCAGTCTTATGTTTCATCAGAATGTTCTGAAGTTCCTTGTTTACATCAGAAGTTGTTGCTTGTGGAAGGCAGCACATAGTTGTATCCCTGCTGCTAATGTTTCTGATTATGGAGTCCCCCACTATCAGAGTCCTGGGCTCGGCAGCGCTCTGAGCTGAGTGCCGCTGTCTGCTTGACCTTGAGCGCCAGTTAGCATCAGTGTTAGCTACTGGCCCATTCAGTCTGTGTTCTATCACATTCATCACATTTGGGGATTCCTCATTTACATTCATTAGTACTTCAAATCTGTTCTCAAGATGTATAGGCGGTGGTAGAAGACCGGTGTTTGCAATCCTTGTCAGAGCTGTATCTGGGGTAGAGGATGCTACTGCGGCAATATGTGATGCTCGTGACAATCTGATGTCTCGAGTGCCTTTTGGTCTCGCTCCCTGTTTGTGCCATCGATTAGTAAGTCGATCGGCTTGTTTCTCTACCTGTCGAGGAGCACTAGTTTCATGGGACTCACCGGTATGCTGAGGGTGTTCATGACGAAGCTCTGTTGTGTGCTCCGTCTGGTTTGATGGTCCCGTAAGTAACTTTGTTTCGAGAACTGCAATCCTTTGTAAAAGTCTGTGGCAGTTAGTGCAGCAAGTAGATTCTTGAACCTGAAGAGGCATTTTCTCTCTTATCCGTATGAATGTAGGCAGTTTTGTTTTCCTTTCCCGGAATGTAAGCTGGTCGGGTAAAAGAATTCTGCGTTTTTGTAGTAATCCAAACTTTGTTGTCTGAGCACTGTGCTGTTTGCTGAAGTTAAAATTAGGTGATAAAAGGAAATAAAATATAAAAATAAAGGAGATAAAATGTAAAAGCGATAGAGCAAAGCGCGGAGCAGTAAGCAAGAGCGTCCGAACAGTAGCTGAGCAGGAAGTAGTTAGAGACGAGAGACGAGAGACAACACTGACCCTCAGAGAGACACAGACTGACACTCAAACGCAGGAGACTCACCTCGGATGTTCAGAGGAGGACCTTCTCTCTCAGGCTTCTGGTCCTGGAGGCCTGTGGACGCATAATGGACAAGTGTGGAGTGCAGAACTGAAGATCCACAAGCATGTTTGGTTCTGAGGGTCAAACATCACAGCTGAACGATCAGAGGTCACGGATTAGAGCTCGTTCACACAGAACGCGTGTTTTTCTAACATGCGCTGACCGCTGCGCTCACATGAAGCCTTGTCTCCGCAGCGCGAGCCTCCACAAACGCATGAGGCGTTCATCCCTGACGCGCTCGCTGTTATACTAAACGACAGGGGGCGACTCGAGTAATAGTCATCTAGGGTTAGGTTAGGGCTACCTTAAAGCAACACTAAAGAACATTTTTTACCTTAAAATAATGTTTCCAATGTAACAGGGTGAAAGGCACTTCTGCATTCGCTTTGCGGCCCTATATCTGCTATAACCGCACTATGCAAGTTTGCCAGATCGGGTAAAGTTTCTGTAGTTCACGAGTTCACACTTACATACAATTAGAGGGAGTAAAGTTTAATGCGTATTTGGCGTGCTGTCCGGGGGGAGGGCTCCGAGCTCGGCCTAAACCCAGAGTTAGGACTAGAGGTGTGGAGAAGGGGTGGTGGAGGGATGCTGCTAAACTGTCAATCAATTGAAGTGAGACTGCTGAATATATATACACCTCTTATCGTTGATTGCTGAGTGCTCTCCACTCGTGTTAATTATCTGAACGTGTTCCTCCCGAACTTTGTTTATAAAACATCATTTAGAATGAGACATAAGAAACTACAAATTTGACTTGCTTTACGGTCATTCTTTTGTTTTTCTTCGTTTCCGATGTCGCAATACATCTTACTTTCATAAAATCATGCAACATACTCTACAATTCCAACCTGTAGGGCGACCGAAGAGGAAAAGTTCTTGTGCTTTAACATTTTCATTTAGTTTCGTGAACATGTTTATAAAACATGGACCTTTATTTTTATTAAATGGGCTTATGTCTGCTATCATAAGGTCCTTTTGTAAATGTAAACTAATTTAGACGCACAAACTGGGTGCCAGTGTGATGAGAACATGCAGCCAGATTCGGCTCGAAGTCGTGCATCTACGGAAGCGGACCCAAAAAGTTACTAATAATGCCGTGCACACCGCCATGCGAAATGGGGTCTCGCGAACTAAACGCGCACGACCGCCCACTCAGCGATGACGTCATTTTTGTCAAAAGTTCAACTTTTAAACAACTAGATCTTTATTCCAGTCGCTTTTGTTACACGTTCTGTTCTGTGTGAATGGTCTCTTTCATTGCAGATTATTAGTTCAAAGTACAAGCAAACAGTCAATACTGTACTAATAATCCATGCATGATCTGTTTACAACAACTCATCACACGCACACACACACACTCGCACACTATCTCTCTCTCTCTCTCACACACACACACACACACACGCTATGAAGCGTTGTGATGATCAGCACCTGCTTCTTCCTCCGCCGCGTCCCCGTCCTCTTTGCGCGACGCCCCTTCGTCCTTCTGCCGCGCCGCGCACAGGCACCGGTAGTCCTGGAACACCGCGAGCCCGAGCACGTTCACTGCGAGCCCGAGCGCGCCCACGATCAGCACCAGGGTTGGGTCATCGATGGCCTGCGGCAACGCGAGCCTCTTCAGCGACTCCATGGACACGGAGAAGCAGAGCGCCGCGAGGAACACCGCGTTGGCCAACGCGCCCACCACCTCCGCGCGGCCCATGCCGTAGGTGAAACGCCCCGAGCCGACGCGCCGCGACACGCGCGCCGCCGTCAGCCCGACGCACAGCGACAGTATATCCGACAGCATGTTGAAGGAGTCGGACACCAGCGCGATGGAGTTCCCCATGTAACCCGCCACGATCTCGGCCACGAAGAAGACCACGGTGATGACGAGCATCAGGATCAGGCGGCACGTCTTCCCGCTGTAGCGGCCCATGATGGAGTGTGTGTGGGTGTGATGGAGAGTGTGTGTGAGACGCAGGTGCGCTCGTCTATAGCGCGCGTTCAGGTGTGTGTGAGCTGCAGGTGTGTGTGATGGTGTGTGAGCTGCAGGTGTGCTCGTCTCTGCTCATCACCTGGAGTCTCACATTGACGAGCATGAGTTGGCAGTTTTACACACACACACACACACACACACACACCGATGATTCAGCGCGCGCGTCTCAAGTCAAGTCCCCTTTATTTATACAGCGCTTTTTACAATACTGAGTGTTTCAAAGCAGATTTACAGAGATAGCAGGAAAATAATGCAACAGAGTTTGTTTCCAGAAGAAAATAGCGTCACATTCCAGCTGAAGTAAGTTCAGTGATGGGTCATTTTTGTTAAAAAAAAAAAAAAAAAAAAAGAGTTATTAATTTAGTTCATTTATATCCTCTCTGGAGAAACTCTTCAGTTCTCATATAATGCTGTAATGGAGGCAGAGCAATAATATTGTTGAATTAAATGGCGTCTCCTCGCGCGCGCTGTTGTGCTGCTGGATTCCTCTCACTGTCACCTTTGGACACACACACACACACACACACACCCGGCGGGTTTCTTTCCTGCTTACACTCAGTGTTTCAGGGTTAGTTAGTGAGTGCAGGTCAGCCGGGTTACAGTTCTCCGAGCTCAGCGCTTCTGCTCACTGTAAAACAGTCAGATAATAACTCACCTGCGATTACATGAGCGCGATAAGAGTCTGCTGACTGACAGCTTTCATCTCGGGTCATACAACCTCTATATATAATATAGCTATTTCACCTTTATATTCTCTCTCGTGTCCTTAAACAACTCACACGTGCACTCTTAGAAATAAGGCTCTTTACCTTCGAATCTGTTTATTCCACAAAAGGTTCTTTAGATTAAGAACAATAGTTATTTTAATAAAGGTTCCAAAAAGGGGTTTTCAGAAGAACCATTACCCCGAAGAACCTTTCAGCAATCAGTCCTTAAAGAGCCATTTCTTTCTTAGTGTGAAGTACATTTTAATAATCTGAAGAAACTTTTGCGCAATGGAAACATTCAATGGATGTTTTAGTCCAGTCAGCTTTATTTCTACAGTCCAGGCGTTTCAGAGATAACAGGGACATGATGCGTTTGGTCTGTAGTTCAGCTGAAGATCCACTGTAAAGATCATCCATTATCAAATTAGTTTATTTAATCTATAAAGCAGTTTTGTTGTTGAAATATTGTTGAATATTAAGTGACCTCAAGGTTAGATGTTCTTTACTGGAACCATCAGTCACTGAAAGGTTCGTTGGGGAACCAGAAATGGTTCTTCTATGGAAACCCTAACCCTATTTCTAAGAGTAAGAAGCAGTTATTTTTAACATGCTGATGTGTGTGGTGTCAGTAAACACGTGTTTGACCAGCAGAAATGAGGTTTTGTTCCAGTGTACGTGACCAGGGCTTGAATGACAGTAGATGTAAGATAAAACCCTTCCGTCACCTCTAGTTAATACTCACACACACACACACACACAGAACAGAAGATGATCCTCTGTGATGTTTGATGAAGTCGAGCACGTTCTCCTCAGACTGCAGAACACTGAGCTTCACTGCCCTCTGCTGGAGAACCCAACACATCTTCATCTTCATCTTCATCTTATTCCCCAGTCCGACATCATATATAAAACATGAAGCTCAAGCTAAACACCACTGAGATTAGAAACATCACACACTGCAAACATAATGAACAGAAAATGCTTTAATGAAAGGATAAATATAGAGAAGCAGAAAACGGGTCACACTTTTACATCACAAACAAACGAACACTAAAGAGAAGCGATCATAAGCATGTGAGGAATTTGCTGAGAATTACAGAACAATAAAGTTTCAGACGCAGAACTGAGGAGCTTTAGGAACAAATCCAGCCGCGAACACGCCGGTAATCGCTTCACACACACTCAACGCACCAAAGGCAGAGCGCGGGATCTTTAGAGTGTGTGTGTCAAGAACTAATGGGATCTTTAGAGTGTGTGTGTGTTCTCTTCACTCAGAGCAATGCCTTCATCACAGCGCTGACAGAAACCTGTTCGACCAGAAGAGAAGCTTCAGACCCTCCAGTCATGAATCCTGAACCGGTTTGTTTAGCTCTCGACTGCAGGGAAGAGATGATGATGAGACACACTCCTCATCGCCACTGGGCGATCTATAAACTATCAGGGAAACCTTGAGTTTGGAGAGATCAGTGGAGTAGCGATTCATCATCCTTCAACTCCTGTGATCCTGACAGCAGAAACGAGAGCCCCACACACACACACACACACACTCCTGTCTGTGCTGGGATTGACTTCAGCTCAGCTTCTGCTCTCAGAGAACGATATGAAACACATTCCACTGAGATCCAGGAAAACAAACAGAACTAGTCGATTTCTCAGGGATTCCCCAGTATTTTCAGAGGCATGCATCTCTCTGTTCTAGTGAATCTGCAGGTTTCATCATGTGTCATAATATCGAGTTTTGGAAAGATGGTGAGAAAACTCATTATTGAACTAATCTAATCAGTATCTACAGATCTGTAAATGTGTTGCATAACGTTCACTGAGAACAACACTAACATGAGCTGAGCTGAAGGCACGGCACAGCAGTGATGGCACAGACACGCAGAACGAAGCAGTTTTCTGGCTCTAACTCACAGAGAGGAAAGATGCTTATGAAATTTTGTCAGTGTTTATAGAAATAATATGAATTCACATTCCTTCATGAGCCTCATCATTTCTGTAGTTGCCGCCAATTAAAGAGGAGATTTTTCAGCGTCAAATGTGTGTTTATTTGTAAATCTATCTAGATAAAATCATGTTTCTCTGCGAGGAGGCGGGCTGACGGAGATCATGTGACCGGGCTGACGGAGGTCACGTGACTCAGGAGGCGTCTGATGAAGGTCACGTGACCGGGCTGACGGAGGTCACGTGACTCAGGAGGCGTCTGATGAAGGTCACGTGACCGGGCTGACGGAGGTCACGTGACTCAGGAGGCGTCTGACGGCACGTGCTCCTCGAAGCCCTCGCTCTCCCGCACCAGCGCTCGCTCCAGGATCACTCGGCCCTCTTTATAGCGCTGGCTGTCCTCTGTGGCGAACTCGTAGATCCAGCCCAGTTTACTGTTGCAGTTCTTACAGCTCACGTCCCGAACCATGTGTCTGCCCGTCAACATCACACGGTCCTGCACCTCACTGTACTGCAGGTTCACCACCTGAGGACACACACACACACACACACACACGTTACACACGGTCCTGCACCTCACTGTACTGCAGGTTCACCACCTGAGGACACACACACACACACACACGTTACACACGGTCCTGCACCTCACTGTACTGCAGGTTCACCACCTGAGGACACACACACACACACACACACACACACACGTTACACACGGTCCTGCACCTCACTGTACTGCAGGTTCACCACCTGAGGACACACACACACACACACACACACACGTTACACACGGTCCTGCACCTCACTGTACTGCAGGTTCACCACCTGAGGACACACACACACACACACACACGTTACACACGGTCCTGCACCTCACTGTACTGCAGGTTCACCACCTGGGGACACACACACACACACACACACACACGTTACACACGGTCCTGCACCTCACTGTACTGCAGGTTCACCACCTGGGGACACACACACACACACACACTGTGTAAATTCTGCAGCAGAGCGATGACATCTCAGATCATTATCTAGTCTCGTGTAAATTACATTTAGCCAAGGCTGCAAAGCCGACTCCGTGTTTCAAATATGTTAGACCTATCACTTCTGCCACTAAAGATTGCTTTATTAATAATCTTCCTGATCAGTTTCATCATCTCAGCATCCCGGATAGCTTAGAAGAACTCGATATTGCAACAGAAACGTTTAACTCTCTCTTTTCCAGCACTTTAGACACAGTTGCTCCTTTGCGCTTAAAGACGGTTAAAGAAAATAGTCCAACGCCGTGGTACAGCGAGCACACTCAGGCCCTTAAGAGAGCAGCCGGAGAGATGGAGCGCAACTGGAAGAAAACAAAACTAGAGGTATTTCGCATTTCATGGAGAGAGAGCTCGATTACTTACTGCTAGATCTGCTTATTTTTCAACCCTATTAGAAGAAAATAAACATAATCCTAGGTATTTATTTGAAACAGTGGCTAAACTAACGAAAAATAAAGCTTCAAGCACCGAAGTTTCCAAGCAACACAGCAGTAATGCCTTTATGAACTTCTTCACTTATAAGATTGATAATATCAGGGACAAAATTATAACTATGCAACCGTCTACTACAGTATCGCATCAGGCAGTGCATTGTAGTCTCCCTGAGGAAAAATTTGATTCATTCGTTGCTATAGGAGAGGAAGAATTTACTAAACTCATTAAATCATCTAAACCGACAACATGTATGTTAGACCCTATACCGACTAAGCTACTGAAAGAGATGCTTCCAGAGGTCATAGACCCTCTTCTTAATATCATTAATTCATCTTTGTCTCTAGGATACGTACCAAAAAACTTTAAGCTGGCTATGATTAAACCGCTTGTTAAAAAAACGCAACTTGATCCTACAGAATTAGTCAATTACAGGCCGATCTCGAATCTACCTTTTCTGTCAAAGATATTAGAAAAGGCAGTATCTTCACAACTGTGTTCCTTTTTAGAAAGAAATGATATCTGCGAGGATTTCCAGTCCGGATTTAGACCGTACCATAATACCGAGACTGCTCTCATTAGAGTCACAAATGATTTGCTCTTATCTTACTTATCAGTAAGGGTCTAAACATTTCATTGAATGATATTAAGGATGTCGCACTCTCTGATCATTACTGTATTTTCTTTGATTTATTGATCTCTCCTGCCATTGAAGTTAGATCTGTGTCTGTCAAGAAGAGATGCCTAAATGAGAACACTAGTGTACTATTTATGAAGGCCATATCCCTAAGACCGAGCATATCTGCTGACTCGGTTGATTCTCTCCTTGATTCTTTTAACTCAAAGGTTAAAAATGTAATTGATGATATTGCTCCTGTGAAAGTCAGGAAGAATGGTAAACAAAAAGCACCTTGGAGAAACTCAACAGCAGTGCAAATTATGAAAAGACAATGCAGAAAATCAGAGCGCATGTGGCGAAAGACAAAACTTATAATCCACTATAACATCTATAGAGACACCATTCGTGCTTTCAATATGGAACTAGGCAAAGCTAGACAGACTTTCTTCTCCAATATCATAAACAGAAACCTAAATAATACTCGAAATCTCTTCGCTACTGTCGACAGACTAACAAAT
>NC_139981.1:167500-195000 GCF_963993115.1 Abramis brama | reverse complement strand
CGGCGGGTACTGCTCGGGGGAAGACTACGACACGCTCCGGCAGATCGACGTGCACGTCTTCAACACCGGTGAGGGACAAAACCTGCCGCTCACACTCATATGCAAATCAGCTCAACACCATATTCAAATTCAGATGAAAGTCTCATGTGTCTGAACACATGACATCACATGCATTATATTATAGCTGAGCATCAGTCATATGGCGTTACTTTGACACACTCATCTCTGACTGATAACAGAATACTTCTTAAATTGTAACATTTAAACAAGCATTTCCAGTAACACTTTACAATAAGGTTCATTACATTATTCGAACTGGATTTTTATTAAGTAACATTAACGAAGATTAATAAATACAGTAACAAATGTACTGCTCATTGTTAGTTCATGTTAGTTAATACATTAACTAGTGTTAACTAATGAACCATATTGTAAAGTTTTACCGCATTTCTTGTGAAGATGCTTTGAAACAATGTAATAGTGAAAAGTGCTATACAAATAAAGTTTAATTGAGTTAAACTGAATGGTGTTTTTGAGGTTTGCTGGATCCGTATGTGAACGTTGTGTCTGCAAGCATCTTGTGTGTGTGTGTCTGATGTGTATGTGTGTGAGTGTCTCATGTGAGCGTCTTGTGTGTGTGTGTGTCTGTGAGTGTCTCATGTGCGTATGTGTGTGTGTCGGCAGTGTCTCTGCGCTGGACGAAGCTGCCGCCGGTGCGCACCGGAGGACGAGAACACACTCGGGAGGTTCCCTACATGCGCTACGGACATACTGCTGTCCTGCTGGACGAGACCATCTTCATCTGGGGCGGCAGGAACGACACAGAGGGCGCGTGTAACGTGCTGTACGCCTTCGACGTCAGTAGGTGGCGCTCGCACAAGCTCACACAGACTCTCGGAGACTCACTCAGACTCTTGCAGACTTACGCAGACTCATTCAGACTCTTGCAGACTCACTCAGACTCACTCTAACTCACTCTGGCTCACTCAGACTCACGCAGACTCATGCAGACTCACTCAGACTCTTGCAGACTCACTCTGACTCACGCAGACTCACTCAGAGTCACTCAGACTCACTCAGACTCACTCAGACTCACTCTGACTCACTCTGACTCACTCTGACTCACTCTGACTCACTCAGACTCACGCAGACTCACGCAGACTCACTCAGACTCACTCAGACTCACTCTAACTCACTCTGGCTCACGCAGACTCACGCAGACTCTTGCAGACTCTTGCAGACTCACTCAGAGTCACTCAGAGTCACTCAGACTCACGCAGACTCACTCAGACTCACGCAGACTCACTCAGACTCACTCAGACTCACTCTGACTCACTCAGACTCTTGTAGACTCACTCAGACTCTTGCAGACTCACTCAGACTCACTCAGACTCACGCAGACTCACTCAGACTCACTCTGACTCACGCTGACTCACTCTGACTCACTCAGACTCACTCAGACTCACGTAGACTCACTCAGACTCACGCAGACTCACTCAGACTCACGCAGACTCTTGCAGACTCACTCTGACTCACTCTGACTCACTCAGACTCACTCTGACTCACGCAGACTCACTCAGACTCACTCTGACTCACGCAGACTCACGCAGACTCACGCAGACTCACTCTGACTCACGCAGACTCACGCAGACTCACGCAGACTCACTCTGACTCAGACTCACGCAGACTCACTCTGACTCAGACTCACGCAGACTCACTCTGAAGCCTGGAACACACCAAGCCGACGCCGACGAACTAGCGCTGATGAAAGCCGACTGTGTTGTCGCCTCGCGTCGGGTTAAAAAGTGCACTTGAACACACCTTGAGAACTACAGCCGACTGTTAGCTAGAAAGCGCGTTCTGCGCCTGCGTGTAAATGAGACAACCGTCTATTTCTGCAGATATATCATCTATATTCGTCATTCAAAAAGGGAAACCGGCGCTGCAGATACACAAACCGTAAACAAAGCAGTGCGTGCTTACCGTTTTGAACATCAATCCTGCTAAACACTTTCTTTATTCCACTCCTCTTGTGTTAATATTGAAATATGCGCCAAGGAACACTCAGGTAAGATGACATATCATTAGAACAGCCTTCTATCTGTACCGTTTTGACTTTGCTCGCTGTTTTGCTATTATTCTCGTGCACTGCCTCCTTCACTAAGCTGAACAGCCAATCAGAGTTCCCTCTTTCACCGACGGCCCGACGCCGATTCAACATGTCGAATCGGCCGTTACAAAGCCGACGAGGACCAATTTCAGCCGACGGTGCGGAACACACTGAGAAGATTTAGTCGGCCGACGCACGGAAACTGCCCGACGGCCGACCGTCGGCTTGGTGTGTTCCAGGCTTGACTCAGACTCACGCAGACTCACTCTGACTCAGACTCACGCAGACTCACTCAGACTCTTGCAGACTCTTGCAGACTCACTCTGACTCATTCTGACTCATTCTGACTCACTCAGACTCATGCAGACTCACTCAGACTCATGCAGACTCACTCAGACTCTTGCAGACTCACGCAGACTCACTCAGACTCATTCTGACTCACTCAGACTCTTGCAGACTCACTCTGACTCAGACTCATGCAGACTCACTTAGACTCTTGCAGACTCACTCTGACTCACGCAGACTCACTCAGACTCACTCAGACTCACTCAGACTCACTCAGACTCTTGCAGACTCACTCTGACTCACTCAGACTCACTCAGACTCACGCAGACTCACTCAGACTCACTCAGACTCACTCTGACTCACTCAGACTCACGCAGACTCACTCAGACTCTTGCAGACTCACGCAGACTCACTCTGACTCACTCAGACTCACTCAGACTCACGCAGACTCACGCAGACTCTTGCAGACTCACTCTGACTCACTCAGACTCACTCTGACTCACTCAGACTCACTCTGACTCACTCAGACTCACGTAGACTCACGTAGACTCACGCAGACTCACGCAGACTCACTCTGACTCACGCAGACTCACTCAGACTCACGCAGACTCACTCAGACTCTTGCAGACTCACTCTGACTCACTCTGACTCACTCTGACTCACGCAGACTCACGCAGACTCACTCTGACTCACTCTGACTCACTCTGACTCACGCAGACTCACGCAGACTCACGCAGACTCAGACTCACGCAGACTCACTCTGACTCAGACTCACGCAGACTCACTCAGACTCTTGCAGACTCTTGCAGACTCACTCTGACTCATTCTGACTCACTCAGACTCATGCAGACTCACTCAGACTCTTGCAGACTCACGCAGACTCACTCAGACTCACTCAGACTCATTCTGACTCATTCTGACTCACTCAGACTCATGCAGACTCACTCAGACTCTTGCAGACTCACTCTGACTCAGACTCATGCAGACTCACTTAGACTCTTGCAGACTCACTCTGACTCACGCAGACTCTTGCAGACTCACTCTGACTCACTCAGACTCATGCAGACTCACTCAGACTCTTGCAGACTCACTCTGACTCACTCTGACTCACTCTGACTCACTCTGACTCATGCAGACTCACTCAGACTCTTGCAGACTCACCCAGACTCACTCTGACTCACTCTGACTCACTCAGACTCACGTAGACTCACTCAGACTCACGCAGACTCTTGCAGACTCACTCTGACTCACTCTGACTCACTCAGACTCACGCAGACTCTTGCAGACTCACTCAGACTCACTCAGACTCTTGCAGACTCACTCTGACTCACTCAGACTCACTCAGACTCACGCAGACTCACTCAGACTCACTCAGACTCACTCTGACTCACTCAGACTCACGCAGACTCACTCAGACTCTTGCAGACTCACGCAGACTCACTCAGACTCACTCTGACTCACTCAGACTCACGCAGACTCACGCAGACTCTTGCAGACTCACTCTGACTCACTCAGACTCACTCTGACTCACTCAGACTCACTCTGACTCACTCAGACTCACGCAGACTCACTCAGACTCACTCAGACTCACGTAGACTCACGTAGACTCACGCAGACTCACTCTGACTCACGCAGACTCACTCAGACTCACGCAGACTCACTCAGACTCTTGCAGACTCACTCTGACTCACTCTGACTCACGCAGACTCACGCAGACTCACTCTGACTCACGCAGACTCACGCAGACTCACGCAGACTCAGACTCACGCAGACTCACTCTGACTCAGACTCACGCAGACTCACTCAGACTCTTGCAGACTCTTGCAGACTCACTCTGACTCATTCTGACTCACTCAGACTCATGCAGACTCACTCAGACTCTTGCAGACTCACGCAGACTCACTCAGACTCACTCAGACTCATTCTGACTCATTCTGACTCATTCTGACTCACTCAGACTCATGCAGACTCACTCAGACTCTTGCAGACTCACTCTGACTCAGACTCATGCAGACTCACTTAGACTCTTGCAGACTCACTCTGACTCACGCAGACTCTTGCAGACTCACTCTGACTCACTCAGACTCATGCAGACTCACTCAGACTCTTGCAGACTCACTCTGACTCACTCTGACTCATGCAGACTCACTCAGACTCTTGCAGACTCACCCAGACTCACTCTGACTCACTCTGACTCACTCAGACTCACGTAGACTCACTCAGACTCACGCAGACTCTTGCAGACTCACTCTGACTCACTCAGACTCACTCAGACTCACTCTGACTCACGCAGACTCACACTCACGCAGACTCACTCTGACTCAGACTCATGCAGACTCACTCTGACTCAGACTCACTCAGACTCTTGCAGACTCTTGCAGACTCACTCTGACTCACTCTGACTCACTCAGACTCACTCTGACTCACTCTGACTCACGCAGACTCACGCAGACTCACTCTGACTCACTCTGACTCACGCAGACTCACGCAGACTCACTCAGACTCACAGACTCACGCAGACTCACTCTGACTCACTCTGACTCAGACTCACGCAGACTCACTCAGACTCACTCAGACTCATTCTGACTCATTCTGACTCACTCAGACTCATGCAGACTCACTCAGACTCTTGCAGACTCACTCTGACTCTTGCAGACTCACTCTGACTCACGCAGACTCACTCAGACTCACTCTGACTCACTCAGACTCAGACTCACTCTGACTCTTGCAGACTCACGCAGACTCAAGCAGACTCACTCTGACTCAGACTCTTGCAGACTCACTCAGACTCACTCTGACTCACTCAGACTCACTCAGACTCTTGCAGACTCACGCAGACTCACTCTGACTCATTCTGACTCACTCAGACTCATGCAGACTCACTCAGACTCTTGCAGACTCACGCAGACTCACTCAGACTCACTCAGACTCATTCTGACTCACTCAGACTCAGACTCACTCTGACTCTTGCAGACTCACGCAGACTCACTCAGACTCATTCTGACTCATTCTGACTCATTCTGACTCACTCAGACTCATGCAGACTCACTCAGACTCTTGCAGACTCACTCTCACTCTGACTCATGCAGACTCACTCTGACTCACGCAGACTCACTCAGACTCACTCAGACTCACTCTGACTCACTCTGACTCACTCTGACTCATGCAGACTCACTCAGACTCATGCAGACTCAGTCTGACTCAGACTCATGCAGACTCTTGCAGACTCACGCAGACTCACTCAGACTCACGCAGACTCACTCTGACTCATTCTGACTCACGCAGACTCACTCTGACTCACGCATACTCACTCAGACTCACGCAGACTCACTCAGACTCTTGCAGACTCACTCAGACTCTTGCAGACTCACTCTGACTCTTGCAGACTCACTCTGACTCACGCAGACTCACTCTGACTCACGCAGACTCACTCAGACTCACTCTGACTCAGACTCACTCTGACTCACGCAGACTCACTCAGACTCTTGCAGACTCACTCAGACTCTTGCAGACTCACTCTGACTCTTGCAGACTCACTCTGACTCACGCAGACTCACTCTGACTCACGCAGACTCACTCAGACTCACTCTGACTCAGACTCACTCTGACTCTTGCAGACTCACGCAGACTCACTCTGACTCAGACTCTTGCAGACTCACGCAGACTCACTCTGACTCACTCTGACTCAGACTCACTCTGACTCACTCAGACTCACTCTGACTCACTCAGACTCATGCACTCACTCAGACTCTTGCAGACTCACTCTGACTCAGACTCATGCAGACTCTTGCAGACTCACGCAGACTCATTCTGACTCATGCAGACTCACTCTGACTCTTGCAGACTCACTCTGACTCTTGCAGACTCACTCTGACTCACTCAGACTCATACAGACTCACTCAGAGTCACGCAGACTCACTCTGACTCACTCTGACTCACTCAGACTCACTCAGACTCTTGCAGACTCTTGCAGACTCACCCAGACTCACTCTGACTCACTCTGACTCACTCTGACTCACTCAGACTCACGTAGACTCACTCAGACTCACGCAGACTCTTGCAGACTCACTCTGACTCACTCTGACTCACTCAGACTCACTCTGACTCACTCTGACTCACTCAGACTCACTCTGACTCACTCTGACTCACGCAGACTCACTCAGACTCACGCAGACTCACTCTGACTCATTCTGACTCACTCTGACTCACGCAGACTCACTCAGACTCACTCTGACTCACGCAGACTCACTCTGACTCACGCATACTCACTCAGACTCACGCAGACTCACTCAGACTCTTGCAGACTCACTCAGACTCTTGCAGACTCACTCTGACTCTTGCAGACTCACTCTGACTCACGCAGACTCACTCTGACTCACGCAGACTCACTCAGACTCACTCTGACTCAGACTCACTCTGACTCTTGCAGACTCACGCAGACTCACTCTGACTCAGACTCTTGCAGACTCACGCAGACTCACTCTGACTCACTCTGACTCAGACTCACTCTGACTCACTCAGACTCACTCTGACTCACTCAGACTCATGCACTCACTCAGACTCTTGCAGACTCACTCTGACTCAGACTCATGCAGACTCTTGCAGACTCACGCAGACTCATTCTGACTCATGCAGACTCACTCTGACTCTTGCAGACTCACTCTGACTCTTGCAGACTCACTCTGACTCACTCAGACTCATACAGACTCACTCAGAGTCACGCAGACTCACTCTGACTCACTCTGACTCACTCAGACTCATGCAGACTCACTCAGACTCTTGCAGACTCTTGCAGACTCACCCAGACTCACTCTGACTCACTCTGACTCACTCTGACTCACTCAGACTCACGTAGACTCACTCAGACTCACGCAGACTCTTGCAGACTCACTCTGACTCACTCTGACTCACTCTGACTCACTCTGACTCACTCAGACTCACTCTGACTCACTCAGACTCACTCTGACTCACTCTGACTCACGCAGACTCACGCAGACTCACGCAGACTCACGCAGACTCACTCTGACTCAGACTCACGCAGACTCACTCTGACTCAGACTCACGCAGACTCACTCTGACTCAGACTCACGCAGACTCACTCTGACTCACTCAGACTCACTCTGACTCACTCTGACTCACGCAGACTCACGCAGACTCTCTCTGACTCACTCTGACTCACTCTGACTCACGCAGACTCACTCAGACTCACAGACTCACGCAGACTCACTCTGACTCAGACTCACGCAGACTCACTCTGACTCAGACTCACGCAGACTCACTCAGACTCATGCAGACTCACTCAGACTCATGCAGACTCACTCAGACTCTTGCAGACTCACGCAGACTCACTCAGACTCACGCAGACTCACTCTGACTCACTCAGATTCATGCAGACTCATGCAGACTCACTCAGACTCACGCAGACTCACTCTGACTCACTCTGATTAACGTAGACTCACGCAGACTCACTCAGACTCACGCAGACTCACTCAGTCACGCAGACTCACTCAGACTCACTCAGACTCATGCAGACTCATGCAGACTCACGCAGACTCACTCTGACTCACTCAGATTCATGCAGACTCATGCAGACTCACTCAGACTCACTCAGACTCACGTAGACTCACTCTGACTCACGTAGACTCACTCAGATTCACTCTAACTCACGCAGACTCACTCAGACTCACGCAGACTCACTCAGACTCACGCAGACTCACTCAGACTCACGCAGACTCACTCAGACTCACTCTGAGTCACTCAGACTCACGCAGACTCACTCAGACTTTTGCAGACTCACTCAGACTCAGACTCTTGCAGACTCACGTAGACTCACTCTGACTCACTCAGACTCATTCTGACTCATTCTGACTCACTCAGACTCATGCACTCACTCAGACTCTTGCAGACTCACTCTGACTCACTCTGACTCATTCTGACTCACTCAGACTCATGCACTCACTCAGACTCAGACTCATGCAGACTCACGCAGACTCACTCTGACTCACGCAGACTCACTCACGCAGACTCACTCTGACTCATTCTGACTCACTCTGACTCATTCTGACTCACTCTGACTCATGCAGACTCACCCAGACTCTTGCAGACTCACCCAGACTCTTGCAGACTCACTCTGACTCTTTCTGACTCTTGCAGACTCACTCAGACTCTTGCAGACTCACTCAGACTCTTGCAGACTCACTCTGACTCATTCTGACTCATGCAGACTCACTCTGACTCTTGCAGACTCACTCTGACTCTTGCAGACTCACTCAGACTCACGCAGACTCACTCAGACTCACGCAGACTCACTCAGTCACGCAGACTCACTCTGACTCACTCAGACTCACTCAGACTCACGCAGACTCACGCAGACTCATGCAGACTCACGCAGACTCACGCTGACTCACTCTGACTCACTCAGATTCATGCAGACTCATGCAGACTCACTCAGACTCACGCAGACTCACTCTGACTCACTCTGACTCACTCTAACTCATGCAGACTCACTCAGACTCACGCAGACTCACTCAGACTCACTCTGAGTCACTCAGACTCACGCAGACTCACTCAGACTCTTGCAGACTCACTCAGACTCAGACTCTTGCAGACTCACGTAGACTCACTCTGACTCACTCAGACTCATTCTGACTCATTCTGACTCACTCAGACTCATGCACTCACTCAGACTCTTGCAGACTCCCTCTGACTCACTCTGACTCATTCTGACTCATTCTGACTCACTCAGACTCATGCACTCACTCAGACTCTTGCAGATTCACTCTGACTCAGACTCATGCAGACTCACGCAGACTCACTCACGCAGACTCACTCTGACTCATTCTGACTCACTCTGACTCATGCAGACTCACCCAGACTCTCGCAGACTCACCCAGACTCTCGCAGACTCACCCAGACTCTCGCAGACTCACTCTGACTCTTGCAGACTCACTCTGACTCTTGCAGACTCACTCTGACTCTTGCAGACTCACTCAGACTCTTGCAGACTCACTCTGACTCATTCTGACTCATGCAGACTCACTCTGACTCTCGCAGACTCACTCTGACTCTCGCAGACTCACTCAGACTCACGCAGACTCACTCTGACTCACGCAGACTCACTCTGACTCACGCAGACTCACTCTGACTCACTCAGACTCATGCAGACTCATGCAGACTCACTCTGACTCACTCTGACTCACTCATACTCACTCATACTCACTCAGACTCACGCAGACTCACTCATACTCACGCAGACTCACTCTGACTCACTCAGACTCAGGTAGACTCACTCTGACTCACTCAGACTCACTCATACTCACGCAGACTCACTCTGACTCACTCAGACTCAGGTAGACTCACGCAGACTCACTCTGACTCACTCAGACTCACGCAGACTCACTCAGACTATCGCAGACTATCGCAGATTTACGCAGCTTCACTCATTAACTAATGTTAACAAACTTTATTGTGACCATATTTCTGAAGAATGCACAAAAACATTTCTATTTGACAAAAACAAGAGTTTCTCAGATCGGCTGCAGCATCAGTGTAATGTCATTGAGTAATGAGTGTAGAGTGTGTCCTGATGAAGAGGAATCCTCCTCATCCTGCTCGAGCTACACTCAGAAGAACCCAGTGGAGTCTGATGGTGTTTGTGTGACTGGCTCTGGTTGTGTGTTTCTCCTGCTAACGCTTGTTCTGTTCTCAGATCAGCACCGATGGTTCACCCCCAAGATCTCGGGAACGGTTCCGGGCGCCAGAGACGGACACTCGGCCTGCGTTCTGGGAAAAGCCATGTTCATCTTCGGTGGATACGAGCAGCTGGTGTGTGTGTGTGTGTGTGTCTTCACTGATGAACTCAGTGCTAACGTGATGAACCTGTGTTTGAGACGTGTGTGTGTTTGTGTTCGTGTTCTCAGGCCGACTGTTTCTCCAACGACATTCACAAGCTGGACACCAGTAGCATGTGCTGGTCACTGGTCAACGCCCGGGTGAGTGTGTGTGTGTGTGTGACAGTGTGTGAGAGTGTGTGTGAGTGTGAGTGAGTGTGAGAGTGTGTGTGTGAGTGTGTGAGTGTGTGAGAGTGTGTGAGTGTGTGTGAGAGTGAGAGTGTGTGTGAGTGTGTGTGTGAGTGTGTGTGAGTGTGTGAGAATGTGTGAGAGTGTGTGTGTGAGTGTGTGTGAGAGTGTGTGTGTGAGAGTGAGAGTGTTTGAGAGTGCGAGTGTGTGCGAGTGTGTGCGAGTGTGTGCGAGTGTGTGTGAGTGTGTGTGAGAGTGTGTGTGTGTGTGAGCGTCACGGAAATGACTCGCTTTTATCACATGCACTATGACATCATCACTCTCTGGAAGTGTGTAGTGTGTTTAGTAAGAGCCTGTGTGTGACTAGCTTTAGTGAGTGTGTGTGTGTGACGAGCTTTAGTGAGTGTGTGTGTGACGAGCTTTAGTGAGTGTGTGTGTGTGACGAGCTTTAGTGAGAGTGTGTGTGACGAGCTTTAGTGAGTGTGTGTGTGACGAGCTTTAGTGAGTGTGTGTGTGACGAGCTTTAGTGAGTGTGTGTGTGACGAGCTTTAGTGAGTGTGTGTGTGTGACGAGCTTTAGTGACGAGCTTTAGTGAGTGTGTGTGTGTGACGAGCTTTAGTGAGAGTGTGTGTGATGAGCTTTAGTGAGAGTGTGTGTGACGAGCTTTAGTGAGTGTGTGTGTGACGAGCTTTAGTGAGTGTGTGTGTGACGAGCTTTAGTGAGAGTGTGTGTGACGAGCTTTAGTGAGAGTGTGTGTGACGAGCTTTAGTGAGAGTGTGTGTGACGAGCTTTAGAGAGTGTGTGTGTGACGAGCTTTAGCGAGAGTGTGTGTGACGAGCTTTAGCGAGAGTGTGTGTGACGAGCTTTAGCGAGAGTGTGTGTGACGAGCTTTAGCGAGTGTGTGTGTGTGACGCCGGTTGTGTGTTGGCTTGCCGTCGCTCCACATTCAGGATGTCTGTTTTTTGTTTGTTTGTTTTACTTTTGTTTTATCAGTCAATTTGGATTGCTCACAGTTGATCTATGATCGCCTTTCGTTGCTAAGTCTTGATCTACAGCTTTGGATATGTGCTGAACAGCCATGCATGTTCCAGCCGCCGATGGAAGTCTGTCAGGTGACTGGATGCGCGCGCTGGAAGAGGAGGCGCCGCAGGAGGCGAGGCACACAGGCTGGAGTCTTGCTGGAACTTGAGAAATTGAGGATCCTGAATAGTGGAGTTAGACCAACGGCGGAGTCGCAGCTTCCTATTTGATGCATGTTCTGCCTGCCACATCATCATCACTGCGTTGGACTGCACGGAGAGGCGAGACGCGGAGGCGAGACGCGTTCAAATAAGTGCCGTTTCTTCCTCTAATCGGTCCGTTGAGTCGACCACAGTGCTTATGGCTTTGATAAACGCACGCTCAGTTGTCAACAAAACATTCATCCTGAATGACTATTATGTAACGTATGGGCTGGACTTTCTTTTTATCACTGAAACTTGGTTAAATGACGCTGATACGAGTCCTCTTGTTGAGCTTTTACCAAGGGGATGTAGCTATTTAAGTACTTCGAGAAGTAACCGTCGAGGTGGAGGCTTGGCTGTTATTTTCAATAACATGATGAAGTGCTAACCCTAAGCCTAACCCTAACCCCAAGCCTAAGCCTAAGCCTAAGCCTAAGCCTAAGCCTAAGCCTAAGCCTAAGCCTAACCCTAACCCCTACCCCTCATAGGAGGGAGGCTTGTCTGGGATGTAATTGGGCTATCCCGGTACCAGCACAAGCACTAAAACCTACCCCTTATAGGGGACTGGGGCTTAATTGGTATACATACCTAAACCTTACCCTCACAGGAGGGACAATTTGGGCGTGATTGGGGGTATCCGTTGGTTTACAACCTGCTTTTTCTTGGCTCCACTGTAGGGGGATGGGAATTCTGGGGGTAGTAGGGCTGGGGGAGGGGATAGAATGATGGTGATGGAGAGATGATTGTTGAAAAACAAGAATACCACAGGGGTGGTGTGTGGAAAAGAAGAGACGTTGAATTAAAAACTGCGGAAGGGGTGGAACAGTCTCATCAAAAACATGCGCCGGCCAGTGCATTCCTGCGGTTTCCCTAAACCAAACTGGACAGCCCATAGTGGCGGTCTGGGGGGAAGGCGTTGTCTCTTCACAATCCTAACCCCAGCCCTAACCCTAAGCCTAAAGCGGGTCGCACACCGGACGCGCAGCTGAGCGCCGCGCAGCGCCACGTCTTTTAAATTCGAACACATTATTCTCTATGAGAGTACACACACCGGCGGCGTCTGTTCAAAATCCTGCCGCGCCACAGAGCGCCATTTACATAGTTTTATATTAAATTTACATTTATGTGTCTCAAATCGTAGTTAATGTATATACGGACTTCACCCTGTGCTGCAATATACATTTAGTTTTATATTTATTTACAGAAATCAGAAAATTGCTGATGTTATCGGATTTTCAGGTGAGAGTTGTCCTAGACGTGGCGCGGCGCGGCGCTGAGCTGCGCGTCCGGTGTGCGACCCGCTTAACCCTAACCCTTACTGCCTGTTGAAAGTTCCAAGAGTTTTGAAGTTCAATTAATGAAGATCGACTTGCCCTCGCCAGTGATTTGTGCCTTGATATATAGGCCTCCTGGTTATAATAAGAATTTTCTTGATGAAGTTTTTATCTGTGGTTGCTCCATCTGCTGACAGGATTTTGATTATGGGTGATTTTAATATTCATGTTTGCTGTCCTGGTAAACCCATGACCAAGGAATTCTTGAATGTAGTTGATTCCTTTAACTTATCTCAGTGTGTCTCCGGACCAACACACGATCATGGCCACACACTTGACTTGGTGTTTTCTTTGGGGATAACGATGGCCATCTCGGATCATATGCCTATTAGGTTTAATTTTACCTCTACAACAAATGGGCTCTGTCATCGCCTCCATCATTCTTGTCCAGGGTTATCACTACTTCTACACCTAGTGCGTTCTCAGCTGCTTTTACTGAAGTAGCCCTAACCCATACTGAGCCTAAAGCATTCTCAGTTGTGGACCTGATGAATTGGTAGACTCTTTTAACCCTCTGATGGTTTATGGGGTCTTTTGGGACCCCAAATGACTTTTGCTCAAATTAAAAAAAATGTTCCCTTTGTCCAAATGGTATGAAACCTTCTACGGCTCTCAACACTTTCTAGATCTACAAAAAAAAAAATAAAGTGGAATGATATCTGTTTTTATGTTAGCGTGACAAAAATTGTGACACTCGTGGTCTTCGGGGTCTCTGGAGACCCCGCAATCAAAATAGACAAAATTCATCATCAAAATCAGAAACAACGCAGAACACATCGACAGAAATGGCACAAATAAAGTGGCACACTTCCACCAATGCAAAAAACATCCACAATGCTAAATTATATTGCTCACAACACGTGTATACACACACACACACACACACACATATAGAGGAATACATTTTTGAGACTATAAAAACTGTTCTCTTATCATTTGTAAAATAAAATCATCCAAAATGCAATACCACCACAAAAATAAATTGGTGACACTGACACATTGAAAATGTACACACGCACACACACACACACACACACACACACACACACATTTGTAAGGCTATAATTTGTCAAATAAAATCATCCAAAATGCAGAACCAACACAAATATAAAGTGGTGACACTGACACCGACAATGTGTACTCGCACACTCTCTCTCACACACACACGCACGCACACACACACACACACACACACACACACACAGGAACATTTGTAAGGCTATAATTTGTCAAATAAAATCATCCAAAATGCAGTACCACCACAAAAATAAATTGGTGACACTGACACATTGAAAATGTAAACACACACACACACACACGCACACACACACACACACACACACACACACACACACACACACACACACAGGAACATTTGTAAGGCTATAATTTGTCAAATAAAATCATCCAAAATGCTAAACCACTTCAAATATAAAGTGGTGTGGTGACACTGGCACATCGACAATGTGTACTCACACACTCTCTCTCTCTTTATCTCTCAGACACACACACACACACACACACACGCAATTGTGTGTGTCTAGAATCTAGAATTAGATTAAAAATAAATGATTGAAATAAATGATAAAATCTTAAGACTCCAACATTTCTCTTTGTAACATTTTGTTCAGGTTTGATTCTAATCATAATGTAACATTATTGAAAAACTGGGGGGTTTTTTGGTACAAAAAAATGCTAAACTTTGACAAAAATATTTTATTTTTGTTATAATTGTGATTTTATAATATTTAGATATGAATCCAACTGAATCCAACTTGTGAAAAGATATCTTTCAGGTAGTCTAATAGCAAATAGCATATACTGGAGCTCTATAGCCATCTAGTGGTTAAAATTATTATTTTTTATTTTAAAACTGCATTTTCCAAAAAATGGGCAAAAATGTTACATTAAACCATTTAAAATCATCCATGTTATCCCCATGAATGAAAGTTAGAAATCTGGGTCTTTTATAAAGTGAATTTTACATCAAATGCTGTTTTTTTGTAAAAAGGCTATTTAAATATTTATTTATTAATTTATTTATAGAAATTTAAAAAATATCATAAATTCTCCAAAAACTGCACAAATGTTGAGTAAAAACATTAACAAACAGAATAAAATTACATTTGTAAAAAAAAAAAACTATTATCTTGTTACAAAATTAAATGTTATTTTCTGGGGTCTCTAGAGACCCCAAAACCCAGAGTGTAGACATAAATAAAGACCATCAGAGGGTTAATCATGTTTGCTCTGAGATCTTGGATAATGTTGCGCCTTTTAAAATGAGATGTCAAAAAGTTAAATGATGTAACGTGGAATTTGAGGCGGGTTTGTCGGCTTGCAGAGCGTAAGCAGCTGAAAGATAAATTGCAAATATCTTATGATACTCTTAGAGAATCTCTATCAAACTATCAAATCGCTGTTAGAGCCGCTAGATCTTCGTATTTTTTGCGAATTATATCACATAATGCAAATAATCCGAAGGTATTATTTTCAACTATAGATAAAGTACTGAGTCCGTCTATTAATTATCTTCCCTGTCTAAGGATCCGTGTGAGAGTTTTTTAAAATATTTTATTGATAAGGTTGTTCTTATTCTCGGCAATGTTGTAGCCGATATAATTAATCCTTTTCGTTGTTAAGTAAATTTGAATCTATTACATTAGCTCAGTTGGAAAAGATAATAATGCATTTAAAGCCGACTATCTCACTCTATGACGTTCTCCCGTCGCGATTGTTTAAAGAGGTCGTAGATACTATTGGTCCCAGTGTACTATTGATTATCAATAGTAGTTTATATCATGGAACTGTACCATCAGGATTCAAGCATGCTGTTATTGAGCCAGTTTTAAAAAAAAAACCATTTGGATTCACATGAGTTGAAAAATTTCAGACCTAAGATTCAGAATAAGATTTTAGAGAAAGTTGTCCATAATCAACTTACAGATTTCTTGATTGTAAATAACATAATGGATATTTTTCAGTCTGGATTTAGGACCAAACATAGCACAGAATTAGCATTATTGAAGGTTACAAATGATATTTTGTTAAGTATTGACTCCGGGAAAAGTGTTGCCTTAATGATGTTAGATTTAAGTGCAGCCTTTGATACTCTAGATCACGCAATTTTAATAGACCGCCTTAGAGATTATGTAGGGATCAGTGGTGTAGCCCTTAAGTGGCTTTCCTCTTATTTGCATGACAGGACATGCTCTGTTAAAACTGGAAACTATGTCTCTGCATCCGCTGCTATTTCCTGCGGGGTTCCTCAAGGATCAATACTTGGTCCGACTCTGTTCTCGCTGTATATGTTACCCCTGGGGTCCATTTTTAAGCAGCATAATATTAACTATCACTTGTATGCTGATGATTTACAACTGTACTTTCCTTTGGAGAGTGATGGCTGTGCATCTTTTACTCATTTTTATAAGTGCTTGACTGAGGTAAAGGGATGGCTAGCAAATAATTTTTTACAATTAAATGAGGATAAGACTGAGTTTATTATGTTTGGGAGCAAGGAGCTTGGGAATGGTCTGGCTGGAAATAATGGACTATTGTCCAACAATATGCAAAGTTATGTAAAGAACCTTGGAGTATTTTTCGATTCTGAAATACGCTTTGATCGTCAAGTTAACAGCGTTGTGAAATCATCTTTTTTCCAGTTAAGAAAACTGTCTAAACTGAAACCAATCCTTTCGTACAAGGACTTGGAGATTGTTGTGCATGCCTTTGTTTCAACCCGGTTGGACTATTGTAATGCCCTTTATTTAGGCATTAGTGAATCACTGGTTACTCGTCTTCAGCGTGTCCAAAATGCTGCAGCGAGATTCTTAACAAATACCAGAAAACGGGATCACATAACACCTTTATTGATTTCCCTTCACTGGCTACTATACAGAATACAATATAAGGTGTTGATGCTTGTCTTTCAAGCTCCTGAGTATCTAAAGGACATGTTAATCACCCTCGCTCCTCTCAGAACACGCTCCTCACCGGTGGCTTGAGGCGTAGTGGAGATCACGGTTTCGGTTGCGGCTCCTGCACTTTGGAATGTGTCGCCATTATCTTTAAAAACCTCGTCAGGCATGGATATTTTTAAAAAGGAATTGAAGACTTGTTTATTTTATCAAGCTTTTGGCGTTTGATTAGGTCTGAGAACTGTGAGTGATTTGTTGTTTGATTCTCTTGTGTCCTGTTTTAATGTAACTTAATGTTTAGAGCTATTGATTACTTATGGACAGCACTTTGGTCCATTCTAATGGTTTTGAAAGTGCTTTATAAATAAAAGTTGAGTTGAGTTGAGTGTGTGTGTGACGAGCTTTAGTGAGTGTGTGTGTGACGAGCTTTAGTGAGTGTGTGTGTGACGAGCTTTAGTGAGTGTGTGTGTGACACGAGTTTTAGCAAGTGAGTGTGATGAGCTTTAGTGAGTGTGTGTGTGATGAGCTTTAGTGAGTGTGTGTGTGACGAGCTTTAGTGAGTGTGTGTGTGTGACACGAGTTTTAGCGAGTGAGTGTGATGAGCTTTAGTGAGTGTGTGTGTGCAGAGCTTTAGTGAGTGTGTGTGTGACGAGCTTTAGTGAGTGTGTGTGTGACACGAGTTTTAGCGAGTGAGTGTGTGTGACGTAGGGCTGTACTCAACCAAAGAAAATCTTGGTCGACTGAAGTCCTGAAATTTTCGACTAAAAATCGACTAAAATCGACAAAAAATGACGTTAGGGAAAAAAAACGTTAAATTAATTGATTAATTTAATTATTAGATGCGCACTGCGCAGTACTTGGTAGCCTTGTTGTCCGCCTAAATGAATTATAAATAAACATTAAAGCTGCAAGCAGCATTTATCGGGGTTCAAGCAGTTAAGGCCGTTAAGGACTTTAAGCACAAAAGCATCAAAAGTTATAAAGTTTTATTTAGCAAGCATGACATCATAGATGGAAAAGACCATGTTCTAGCATGATTTACCATGATATGCCACATTCTAGCATGATTTACCATAGTTTATCATGATTTACCATGGTTTACCATGATTTACCTTGTTCTAGCATAGTTTACCATGAATTTATCTCAGTTTACCTTGATTTACCATGTTCTAGCATGATTTACCATGATATACCACATTCTAGCAAGATTTACCATAGTTTATCATGATTTACCCTGTTCTAGCATAGTTTACCATGAATTTATCTTAGTTTACCTTAATTTACCATGTTCTAGCATGATTTACCATGATATACCACATTCTAGCATGATTTACCATAGTTTATCATGATTTACCATGGTTTACCATGATTTACCCTGTTCTAGCATGATTTACCATGATATATCACGTTCTAGAATGATTTACCAGGATTCTAGCATGATTTACCTTGATACACCACATTCTAGTATGATTTACTATGATTTACCATGTTTCTAGCGTGATTTACCATGATTTACCACATTACTAGCAATTATGTGAAGTGTCAGTGCAAATGAAGTGATAAACACTGTCAAAATATGATTTTGTTATAATAGTTATTGTTATATAAGTGATTTGCACAAAGCACATGTGAAAAGACTTCATAAGTAGAATGGCCAGCAGAGGGCACTAGAAGACCACTTATTGGCTCAGTTTCACTTTAAATTTCATTATTTTTACCAGTTTTCTGCACTAAATCAAATCAGTTTTTCCATGTTAACTCAATAATGCATGCTTACACACACACACACACACACACACACACACACACACACACACACACACACACACACAAAGACAAATGTTGTTGTTGTTTTTTCAATGCTATTGGGATATGTCATAATGAAAATATATTTGAATGGTCTATAAACATTTCACAAAGTCTTTGTAAGCTATTAATCAGAAGATTCAGAATTTATTCAGAAACCTAAGACTACACAAACACATTATGTTGTAGATACAGACATTTGAACTATATGATGTGATCAAACTGTCAATACTAATACTTTAACGGATGGATTTTGACTAAATGTAATTGTAATTGTAAATGTTAAAATAGTGATTTTATAAATTTTAAACAGCAGGGGGCAGTAAAATACAACTTATTGGCTTAATATGCCATTATATTCATATAATTTTCACCTTTTTAACTGTTATAGAGGCAAATTTTGTCCGATCGGTCTGAAAATTTTCATGCATGTTCAGAGTGATATTTCACTGGCTTTTTAAGAAGGTCTGAGTCATTCATTAAAGAGATATAGGCTTTCGGGGACACTTGGTAAAGGCTACATTTTGAAGTGAACCTATTATAACTATCCAAATGAAGTAGTTCAACTTTTTCTGACAATTATTGACCTAGTGAGTCCAGAGAATTGTATTGCACTAGTTTTGAACATTATGATATGAAAATTATATGATCAGAGATGGAAAAGACCTTTTACAGCCAATACAGGCAGTTTACCATAGGAAATATATGGTTTTAAAGCTTTTTAACAGTTATAGCGCCACCTATGGTCCGATCTCCATAAAATTTGGCATGCTTGTTAATGATGTTATGTCACATATGCTCACCGATTTTTGTGAAGTTCTGAGTTTTTATTTAGGATTTATAGGATATTTAATGTATTTTGCCACGCCCATTTTATAAATGACCCTATTAGAGCCATCCAAATGCAAAATTTCAACTTTTTTTTGATAGTTTTTGATCTAGAGAGTCCAGAGAATTGTCCTAGACTGGTCTGGTTCCGATCGGGTGAAAAACCTAGGACTAGTTCGCAAAAGTAGGTTTTTAACATGTTTGCGAATATTTAATGAATGGTTTGATTGACAGCAATGGTTCTTGAGGCAAAGTTGTTCAGGATGAGGAGATCTATCAAATGATATACATATTGTGTGGATATTTGTAACACCACGTGATTACAGAGCCGTAAAACTCGTTAGCGCCAACTAGTGGCCGATTTCTTTCAAAATTCTTACAGACCTCTAGGGCCTTGAGTCGAACATGCCCATCGAGTTTCGTTCCGATCGGTCTCCGTTAACCTTGTCTAATAGGTGCTCAAACTTCATTGGCCGATGGCGGCCATGTTTTTTGAGATACGCCAATGTCCTCATACACATACATGGCACCTTGGACCAAGACACTGCATACCAATTTTCAAGTCAATCGGACTAACGGTCAGGTGGTTATAGCCTGTTTTATGTTTTTTTCATGTTATAGCGCCACCATGAGGCCAATCGTCGCGATTTTTTTACTGTGACCTCAGATTGACCTCTTACACATGTGTACCAAGTTTGGTGAAGATACCTCATTTACTTCTGGAGTTATAGCCATTTTAGTAAAATAGGCCCCGCCCACAACGTACGTTTTGGCGGCCATTAGCGTCCGTGAATCGAAATTTCAACTTTTTTTCGATAGTTTTTGATATTCAGACTCTAGAGAACATTTCTGCACTGGTTTGGTTCCGATCGGGCGAAAAACCTAGGACTAGTTCGCAAAAGTATGTTTTTGACAAAATTCAAAATGGCGGAAAATCTATCATGGCGGAAATGAAATCGGAGATATACGTTTTGTTCGTCAGGCGTCCAGCTTTCCAATGATATAAGACACTTGAGTCTACGTCATACGGTCTAGTAGTTATGAGCAGTTTCGCGCTTTTGGTTGCTATAGCGCCACCTATGGGCCAATCGGGGTCATACTTTTATAGGTTCTCCCCAAATTGAGGACTACCATTTGGCCAAGTTTCAAGGTTCCAGCTCTTACGGTTTGGTCTGCACAATGCGTTTTAGGGGAAAATAATAATAATAATAATTAAAGCTGCAAGCAGCATTTATCGGGGTTCAAGCATTTAAGGCCTTTAAGCACATAAGCATTTAAGACATTAAGATTTATTTAGAAAGCTTTTAACCACTGAAAAAATAGATGGAAAAGTCCATTTACAGCCAATACAGGAAATTTACCATAGGAAATATATGGTTTTCAAAGCTTTTTAACAGTTATAGCGCCACCTATGGTCCGATCTCCATAAAAATTTCCATGCTTCTTTAGCATGTTATTTCACATATGCCCATCAATTTTTGTGAAGTTCTGAGTTTTTATTTAGGCTTTATAGACGTTTGAGTGTATTTGGACACGCCTATTTTATAAATGATCCTCTTATAGCCAACCAAAAGCAAAATTTTAACTTTTTTTTTGATAATTATTGATCTAGAGAGTCCAGAGAATTGTCCTAGACTGGTCTGGTTCCGATCGGGCGAAAAACCAGGGACTAGTTCGCAAAAGTAGGTTTTTAACATATTCGTGAATAATTAATAAACTGTTTGATTGACAGCAATGGTTCTAGAGGCAAAGTTGTTCAGCATGAGCAGGTCTATCAAATGATATGCATTTTGTGATGATAAGTGTAACACCACGTGATTACAGAGCCATAAAACTCGTTAGCGCCAACTAGTGGCCGATTTCTTTCAAAATTCTTACAGACCTCTAGGGCCATGAGTCGAACATGCCCACCGAGTTTTGTTCCGATCGGCCTCCATTAACCTTGTCTAATAGGTGCTCAAACTTCATTGGCCGATGGCGGCCATGTTTTTTGAGATACACCAATGTCCTCATAGATATACATGACAGCTTGGACCAAGACACTGCATACCAATTTTCAAGTCAATCGGACTAACGGTCAGGTGGTTACAGCCTGATTTATGTTTTTTTAATGTTATAGCGCCACCATGTGGCCAATCGCCGCAATCTTTTTACTATGACCTCAGATTGACCTCTTACACAGGTGTACCGAGTTTGGTGAAGATACCTCATTTACTTCTGGAGTTATAGCCATTTTAGTAAAATAGGCTCCGCCTTCTTTAAACATTTTGGCGCCCCTTAGCGACCGTCAATCGAAATTTCAACTTTTTTTCGATAATTATTGATATTCTGACTCCAGAGAACATTTCTGCACTGGTTTGGTTCCAATCGGACACAAAACCAGGGACTAGTTCGCAAAAGTAGGTTTTGGACATAATTCAAAATGGCGGAAAATTTGCATACCGGAAATGAAATCCTTGAGGCCTTTTTTGTTCGGCTTGACCCAAGGATTCCAATGATATAAGACACTTGAGTCTGTGACAAACGGTTAATGAGATTTAAGCAAAAATATGATTTTTTTTTGTTTTTTGTACTGTAGCGCCACCTATGGGCCAATCGGGGTCATATTTTGATAACCTCTCCTCGATTTTTGTACTACCATCTGGCAAAGTTTCAAGTCTCTAGCACTTACGGTTTGGGCTGCACGATGCGTTTTACGGCAGAAGAAAAATAATAATAATAAAAATTAAAGCTGCAAGCAGCATTTATCGGGGTTCAAGCTATTAAGGCCTTTAAGGGTTTTTAAGCACATAAAGCATCAAAAGTTATCAGGTTTTATTTAGCAAGCATGTAACCACTGACATAATAGAAGGAAAAGACCATTTACAGCCAATACAGGCAATGTACCAGGAAATATATGGTTTTAAAGCTTTTTGACAGTTATAGCTCCACCTATGGTCCGATCTCCATAAAATTTGGCATGCTTGTTAATGATGTTATGTCACATATGCTCACCAATTTTTGTGAAGTTCTGAGTTTTCATTTAGGATTTATAGGCTTTTTAGTGTATTTTGCCACGCCCATTTTATAAATGACCCTATTACAGCCATCCAAATGCAAAAGTTCAACTTTTTTTTGATAGTTTTTGATCTAGAGAGTCCAGAGAATTGTCCTAGACTGGTCTGGTTCAGATCGGGCGAAAAACCTAGGACTAGTTCGCAAAAGTAGGTTTTTAATATGTTTGCGAATATTTAATAAACGGTTTGATTGACAGCAATGGTTCTTGAGGCAAAGTTGTTCAGGATGAGGAGATCTATCAAATTATATGCATATTGTGTGGATATTTGTAACACCACGTGATTACAGAGCCGTAAAACTCGTTAGCGCCAACTAGTGGCCGATTTCTTTCAAAATTCTTACAGACCTCTAGGGCCTTGAGTCGAACATGCCCATCTAGTTTCGTTCCGTTCGGCCTCCGTTAACCTTGTCTAATAGGTGCTCAAACTTCATTGGCCAATGGCGGCCATGTTTTTTGAGATACGCCAATGTCCTCATACACATACATGGCACCTTGGACCAAGACACTGCATACCAATTTTCAAGTTAATCGGAGTAATGGTCAGGTGGTTATAGCCTGTTTTATGTTTTTTTCATGTTATAGCGCCACCATGTGGACAATCGCCGCGGTTTTTTTGTTGTGACCTCAGATTGACCTCTTACACATGTGTACCAAGTTTGGTGAAGATACCTCATTTAGTTCTGGAGTTATAGCCATTTTAGTAAAAAAGGCCCCTCCCACAACATACGTTTTGGCGCCCCTTAGCGTCCGTTAATCGAAATTTCAACTTTTTTTCGATAGTTTTTGATATTCAGACTCAAGAGAACATTTCTGCACTGGTTTGGTTCCGATCGGGCGAAAAACCTAGGACTAGTTCGCAAAAGTAGGTTTTTGACAAAATTCAAAATGGCGGAAAATCTATCATGGCGGAAATGAAATCGGAGATATACGTTTTGTTCGTCAGGCGTCCAGCTTTCCAATGATATAAGACACTTGAGTCTATGTCATACGGTCTAGTAGTTATGAGCAGTTTTGCGCTTTTGGTTGCTATAGCGCCACCTATGGGCCAATCGGGCTCATACTTTTATAGGTTCTCCCCAAATTGAGGACTACCATTTGGCCAAGTTTCAAGGTTCCAGCTCTTACGGTTTGGTCTGCACGATGCGTTTTAGGGGAAAATAATAATAATAATAATAATAATTAAAGCTGCAAGCAGCATTTATCGGGGTTCAAGCAGTTAAGGCCTTTAAGGCCTTTAAGCACAAAAGCATCAAAAGTTATTAGTTTTATTTAGCAAGCATCTAACCACTGACATAATAGATGAAAAAGACTATTTACAGCCAATACAGGCAATGTACCATAGGAAATATATAGTTTTAAAGCTTTTTAACAGTTATAGCGCCACCTATGGTCCAGTCTCCATAAAATTGTTTACTGTGACCTCAAATTGAACCCATACACATGTGTACTGAGTTTGGTGAAGATATCTCATTTACTTCTTGACTTATAGCCATTTTAGTAAAATAGGCTCCTCCCACAACAATTTACCACATTCTAGTATTATTTACTATGATTCTAGCACGATTGTGCTCCAATAGTAATTGTTATATAAGTGATTTTTTAGTGTCTTATTGTTATATAAGTGATTTTTAGTGTCTAATAAATGTAAAAGCATATGTGAGTAGACTTCATTAATAAGTAGAATGGCCAGCAGAGGGCAGTAGAAGACCACATATTGGCACACTTTCACTTTAAACTTCTTGTTTTTCACCATTTTTCTGCACTAAAGCAAACCAGTTTTTCCATTTTAACTCCATAATGCATGTTTACACACACACACACACACACACACACACACACACACACACACACAAAGTCAAATGTTGTTGTTGTTTTTTCAATGCTATTGGGGTATGTCATTCTGAAAATATATTTGAATGGTCTATAAACATTTTACAAAGTCTTTGTAAACTATTAATCAGATGATTCAACCTAAGACTACACACACACACACACATTCTGTTGTAGATACAAACATTTAAACTATATGATGTGATCAAACTGTTTTTTGCAAGTCTCCTTCAAGATTCAGATTCCTCAATGTGACACAAATGTCAGTAGTAATACTTCAATAGATTAATTTTCACTAAAGGTGATTGTAAATGTTAAAAGAGTGATTTTATTAAGTCTAAATATGAATTATAGAACAATATTAAATAGTATGACAAAATGACTATTTTAAACAACAGGGGGCAGTAAAATACCACTTATTGAGTTAACCACTTATTGAGTTAATATTCATATCATTTTCACATTTTTAACTGTTATAGAGGCAAATTTTATCCGATCTGTCTGAAAATTTTCATGCTTGTTTAGAGTCTTACGTCACATGTTCTGACTTGTTTTTAAGAAGATCTGAGCATTCATTGAAGACATATAGGCTTTCAGATACACTTGGTCAAGGCCACATATTGAAGTGACCCTATTATAGCCATCCAAATGAAGTAGTTCAACTTTTTCTGATAATTATTGATCTAGAGAGTCCAGAGAATTGTACTGCACTAGTTTTGAACATTATGATATGAAAATGATTTGATCATAGATGAAACAGACCATTTGCAGCCAATACAGGCAATTTACCATAGGAAATATATGGTTTTAAAGCTTTTTAACAGTTATAGCGCCAACTATGGTCCGATCTCCATAAAATTTGGCATGCTTGTTAATGATGTTATGGCACATATTCCCACCAATTTTTGTGAAGTTCTGAGTTTTCATTTATGATTTATAGGCTTTTTAGTGCATTTTGCCACACCCATTTTCTTTATGACCCTATTATAGCCATGCGCAAAATGCAAAAGTTCAACTTTTTTTTGATAATTATTGATCTAGAGAGTCCATAGAATTGTCCTAGACTGGTCTGGTTCCGATCGGGCGAAAAACCTAGGACTAGTTCGCAAAAGTAGGTTTTTAACATATTCGCGAATAATTAATGAACGGTTTGATTGACAGCAATGGTTCTTAAGGCAAAGTTGTTCAGCATGAGCAGATCTATCAAATGATATGCATTTTGTGACAATAAGTGTAACACCACGTGATTACAGAGCCATAAAACTCGTTAGCGCCAACTAGTGGCCGATTTCTTTCAAAATTCTTACAGACCTCTAGGGCCATGAGTCGAACATGCCCACCGAGTTTCGTTCCGATCGGCCTCCGTTAACCTTGTCTAATAGGTGCTCAAACTTCATTGGCCGATGGCGGCCATGTTTTTTGAGATACACCAATGTCCTCATAGACATACATGGGGCCTTGGACCAAGACACTGCATACCAATTTTCAAGTCAATCGGACTAATGGTCAGGTGGTTATAGCCTGTTTTATGTTTTTTTCATGTTATAGCGCCACCATGTGGCCAATCGCCGCGATTTTTTTACTGTGACCTCAGATTGACCTCTTACATATACGTACCGAGTTTGGTGAAGATACCTCATTTACTTCTGGAGTTATAGCTGTTTTAGTACAATAGGCTCCTCCCACAACATACATTTTGGCGCCCCTTAGCGACCGTGAATCGAAATTTCTACTTTTTTTCGATAATTATTGATATTCAGTCTCCAGAGAACATTTCTGCACTGGTTTGGTTCCGATCGGACGAAAAACCTAGGACTAGTTCGCAAAAGTAGGTTTTTAACAAAATTCAAAATGGCGGAAAAATTTGCATACCGGAAATGAAATCGGAGATATACGTTTTGTTCTTCAAGTATCCAGCTTTCCAATGATATAAGACACTTGAGTCTACGATATACGGTCTAGGAGTTATGAACAGTTTCGCGCTTTTGGTCGCTATAGCGCCACCTATGGGCCAATCGGGGTCATACTCTCTGAACCTCTCCTCGATTTTTGTACTACCATCTGGCAAAGTTTCAAGGTTCCAGCTCTTACGGTTTGGGCTGCACGATGCGTTTTAGCGGAGAAGAAAAATAATAATAAAAATCAGTACAATTACAATAGGGTTTCAGCACTTCGTGCTTGAACCCCTAATAATAAAAATCAGTACAATTACAATAGGGTTTCAGCACTTCGTGCTTGAACCCCTAATCAGTACAATTACAATAGGGTTTCAGCACTTCGTGCTTGAACCCCTAATAATAATAATAAAAATCAGTACAATTACAATAGGGTTTCAGCACTTCGTGCTTGAACCCCTAATAAACAACTAGTAGGCTATTTGCAGTATATTAAATCGTTTTTTGACCTAATTATTTTGCACTGAAATGAGTCTGACACTTGAGTCTGTCAGCTCTGACAGCGCTGCATCACGTGCTCCTGCGCAATATCAGAGCTTATGATTTCCGAAAATAGTACTATGTTGTCAACTAGTGATATCATCACAAGAACTGTTGAGGAATATGCAACATAATTTAGACAATTATTTTTGTCATATGTTATAATAATAAGTTATAACTGTCAGACACTATCATTTCACCGTGCATGTCCTCGCACCGAGCGAGGCTGAACATGAGCTCAGCTTCGCAGCTGAGACACGAATAGACTATTAACTAAAGCTTTTACTCTTAATAAACACAAAAGGCACGTCCACTTTAATAAAAAAAGAATATTTATTAAACAAACCAGATCAAGAGCAGAAACGAAATAAAGTGCATAACTGAAAAATAAAGCATCCTAGGCTCAAAACTAACACAACCAACAGCACAGCGCAATTGCGCATTAGGCTCCAAATAAAAAATAAAAAAGTTAGGTTATCACACTAAAACATTGAAATATGCAAATTCTGATATGTTCATATAGCCTACTCAAAACACACAGGGCAAGCTAACGCAGACAAGTGAGCTTACCACTTTTAGATGATATGTCATGTTTGTCGTCGAGCTGTGGAAAACTTGCTTGCAAACTTTGCATTCGACCTTTTTCCTGTTATCAA
>NC_139981.1:160000-162500 GCF_963993115.1 Abramis brama | reverse complement strand
TCAGTCACATACATGACATCATTCATCAGTCACACACATGACATCATTCATCAGTCACACACATGACATCACTCATCAGTCACACACATGACATCACTCATCAGTCACACACATGACATCACTCATCAGTCACACACATGACATCATTCATCAGTCACACACATGACATCACTCATCAGTCACACACATGACATCATTCATCAGTCCACACACATGACATCATTCATCAGTCACACACATGACATCACTCATCAGTCACACACATGACATCATTCATCAGTCACACACATGACATCACTCAACACATACATGACATCATTCATCAGTCACACACATGACATCATTCAACAGTCACACACATGACATCATTCAACAGTCACACACATGACATCATTAATCAGTCACATACATGACATCATTCAACAGTCACACACATGACATCATTCAACAGTCACACACATGACATCATTCAACAGTCACACACATGACCATCATTCATCAGTCACATACATGACATCATTCATCAGTCACACACATGACATCACTCAACACATACATGACATCATTCATCAGTCACACACATGACATCACTCAACACATACATGACATCATTCATCAGTCACATACATGACATCACTCAACACATACATGACATCATTCATCAGTCACATACATGACATCATTCATCAGTCACACACACGACATCATTCATCAGTCACACACATGACATCACTCATCAGTCACACACGACATCATTCAACAGTCACACACATGACATCATTCAACAGTCACACACATGACATCATTCATCAGTCACATACATGACATCATTCATCAGTCACACACATGACATCATTCAACAGTCACACACATGACATCATTCAACAGTCACACACATGACATCACTCATCAGTCACATACATGACATCACTCATCAGTCACACACGACATCATTCAACAGTCACACACATGACATCATTCAACAGTCACACACATGACATCATTCATCAGTCACATACATGACATCATTCATCAGTCACACACATGACATCATTCATCAGTCACATACATGACATCACTCATCAGTCACATACATGACATCACTCATCAGTCACACACGACATCATTCAACAGTCACACACATGACATCATTCAACAGTCACACACATGACATCATTCATCAGTCACACACATGACATCATTCAACAGTCACACACATGACATCATTCATCAGTCACATACATGACATCACTCATCAGTCACACACGACATCATTCAACAGTCACACACATGACATCATTCAACAGTCACACACATGACATCATTCATCAGTCACATACATGACATCACTCATCAGTCACACACGACATCATTCAACAGTCACACACATGACATCATTCAACAGTCACACACATGACATCATTCATCAGTCACATACATGACATCATTCATCAGTCACACACGACATCATTCAACAGTCACACATGACATCATTCATCAGTCACACACATGACATCATTCATCAGTCACACACATGACATCACTCATCAGTCACACACGACATCATTCAACAGTCACACACATGACATCATTCATCAGTCACATACATGACATCATTCATCAGTCACACACATGACATCATTCAACAGTCACACATGACATCATTCATCAGTCACACACATGACATCATTCATCAGTCACACACATGACATCATTCATCAGTCACACACAGTTTTAAAATGAAATTTTAAAAGTTTAAAATTCTACCTGTTTGTATTTAGTTTATATACTTTAAATTATTTAATACTTATCTTTAGTGCATCAGGGTGGCAGAACACTAAATTACCCAGAATGCATTATCTGTCTTAAATTACTTAAATTAGTACATTTTAGTACATTTTTAACTTTGAATTACAATCCAGTTAAACTTCCTGTGTGTTGTGGCCAATTCACATTCTCTCTCACTCATGAATGGAAGGGAGCCGATTCTCTACTGTCCTGATTGACGTGGTGTGTGTGTGTGTGTGTGTGTGTGTGGAGGGATCAGCAGGAATCTACACACCACTGTTTTCACTGTATCAGCACAACTCTTGCCTGCTTTTATGTGCAGTCTGACATGTTTCCAGCTATGAACAGGAGTGTGTGTGTGTGACGTCATACTGAAGCTCATCCTGTACAAGCGTTATATTGAGGAAGCCGTCAGATTCCCTTTCATCCCGAGAGCGAGAGACTCCACTCTGATGGCCTGATCCCGCTAGCAGAGTAATGATCCCGCTAGTGTAATGATGATCTGCTAACAGCGCTAGTGTAATGCTAACAGCGCTAGTGTAATGATCTGGCTAACAGCGTTATCAGACGCGTCCCGCTGGGTCCTGGTCCTGATCCGCAGTCGGGATTATCCCGGTGTGCTCCACAGCGGCTGATAGGGAAGATAGCGTCCTAATTAGACGCCCGCTCACCCGGTGAAACGCACTGCATTGTGGGATCTGTCAGACAGCAG
>NC_139981.1:145000-152500 GCF_963993115.1 Abramis brama | reverse complement strand
AATTGCCTGATGGGCTGAATGAGCCCTTCTCTGATCACTGCGATTGCCTCTATAATCCTGTACAGTAAAATAAATAAGAGGGATTCGGGACGGAATTTGAGACTGGGCGTGACGTCATGCGTGTTCACGCTCACCTGGTAATGTCTGGCAGGTTTGTGTATTCGCCGAGACTTGCGCAATGCACCTTTAAAAATAAAAAACGACACTCAAAATTAAGCTCAAGTTTATCCGGTTTCCACTGATCATCCTTGAGATGTTTCTACAACTGGATTGGAGACCACCTGTGGGAAACCAGCTGATGATGCGTGTGCTGGTGATGCGTGTGCTGGTGATGCGTGTGCTGGTGATGCGTGTGCTGGTGATGCGTGTCCTGTGGTAAACACAGCTGGTTGGACATGATTTGGAAAGACACACACCTGTCTTGCGCTCACGTTCACACGCGTGTGCTGATGATGCGTGTGCTGATGTCACGGCTGAGGATGATCCTGTGCCGCTCGTCCACAGATCTGGGAACGGCACCGGATGCACAGATTGGCATGCTGGGATACGTGTGGGACGGCAGCTGGCGAGTCTGTGATGAACCGTTGTGTGTTCTGGTTGGTTGAGTGTGTTTGGGGATTTATCCGAGTGTCCTCATGGGTTTCTCTCTTGGACGGCGTCCTGATGGGTTTAATATCCTGACGTGATGTCACTTCCTCTGTGTGACGAGTTAAGCCGAATCAGCTGATCTTCATCCTCACGTGTGTGTCTCTCTCATGCTAACGTGACCTTTGCTGATGAATGCTAGTGCATCCATGCTGTTATAATGCTGTCGAGAGTGTGTGTGAGTGTGTGTGTGTGAGTGAGAGAGAGTGTGTGTGTGTGTGTGTGTGTGTGTGTGTGTGTGTGTGTGTGTGTGAGTGAGTGAGTGAGTGAGAGCGAGCGTGTGTGTGTGTGTGTGTGTGTGAGAGAGAGAGAGAGTGTGTGTGTGTGTGTGTGTGTGTGTGTGTGAGTGAGTGAGAGAGAGCATGTGTGTGTGTGTGTGAGTGAGTGAGAGAGAGCATGTGTGTGAGAGAGAGAGAGAGAGAGCGTGTGTGTGTGTGTGTGAGAGAGAGAGCGTGTGTGTGTGTGAGAGAGAGAGAGAGAGAGAGCGTATGTGTGTGTGAGTGTGTGTGTGAGAGAGAAAGAGCGTGAGTCTGTGTGTGTGTGTGTGTGTGTGACAGAAGTGCCTGTATTGTGTGACAGAAAAGCAGGTGAGATCAGTTAGGGCTGTGCAATTAATTGAATTTTGATTTCGATTTTGGCTCCCAACGATCACCAAAATAGTACAATCGAGTAAAAATGATTATTTTGCCATGTTCTGTTTTGAAAGAACGCTCTAATTTTGTCTTGTGTTCTGAATGACACGCACACACACACACGCACGCACACACACACACACACACACACACTCACACACACACACACCCGCCCCTCCCGAAGCCGTAAACTCTCTCATCTTGAATGTTTAAACTTAAAAAGAC
The DNA here is from genome assembly GCF_963993115.1 of Abramis brama. Taxonomy (NCBI): domain Eukaryota; kingdom Metazoa; phylum Chordata; class Actinopteri; order Cypriniformes; family Leuciscidae; genus Abramis; species Abramis brama. The sequence continues at coordinate 150,998 of NC_139981.1, read as the reverse complement.
TTAAAAAGAAGTGAAAATGACCAACTGTAGTTGCGATGCAGTGCTGGCCCGATAGTGAATGCTCCGTCATGTCCGACTCCTGAACGCGAGAGTGTAGTTTCGATGCTTGCCTCGTCCAGCCCATTCAGAGAGACGGAGAGAGAGACGCAGCGCCGCTGAACACTCACGCCGTTTGTGAAATTGCGTCTTGGAGAAAGTTTTAAAATGATTGATTTGATTTTATAATCTGTGTGGATTCATTTAGGCTACTCATACAATCTAAATGCTAAAGTGAAGTGTAAAGAATTATTAAAATACTCATTTAAGTATTATCTGTTATATATTATTTATTTTAATAGTTCAAAAAGTACAATCAATGTTCAAATTTCGATTTTTTTTAAGAATTGTTGAAAGGTGTCTTTTTAATAAATGCAACACGTTCCCAAAGTCATGTGAAATAATCGTGTTACATAATCGTGATTTCAATACAAAATAATCGTGATTATGATTTTGTCCATAATCGAGCAGCCCTAAGATCAGCCGATGAGGATGAAAGCACTGAATCATGGGAGTTTCAAGTGAGAATCATTTCTTCTGACGTCACTCATCGATGCAGCAGTTTTGAAGGCTTTCCCTGTGATTGGGCCCTCAGATCTCTGCTCGTCTCTGATTGGCTGATTTCTTCTTAGCTGCTGCCTCTCAACGACAGCTGTTCAACAGGAAGTAAATCCTACAGGTAGAGTCAGAGGTCAGTATCTTTCAGAGGTGATTTATTTTCAACGGAACCGCTAGTTCAGTGCTAGCCCACTCGCTGCTAGCCTTCAGCGGGTGAACGTCTGTGTTCCTGATGTTCAGAGGGATTGTGGGATATCTTCTGTTAGTCGAGAGCGTCACCCAGTCCTCCAACAGAAGCCAGTCGCCGAACGTCCGGTGTTTCCCAGTTCCCGTGTTTACAGCAGAGATAGTGTGTTCTGGGATAATCAGCTGACTCCGTGCCGCTGGTCTCAGATCTGATCCGGTCTCCGTCTAAATATAAACCCAGACACCGCAGCGTCTCCCAGAGCCTGGGCTTCGGATGCAGACTGTGGACGATCTCTCACACACTTTTATTACCCAGAGGTCTTTGGTTTGGTGTGTGTGTTTCTATTCACTAAGCTGAACAGCCAATCAGAGTTCTCTCTCTCACCGACAGCGGTTCAACACGTCGAATCGGCCGAAAACCCCGACGGTGTCCGAGTAGAGCCAGCGGTGCGGAACACACACACACACACACACACCGGGAAAACTACGTCGGGCGACATTCAAGAACAGCCGTTTCGTCTGCCGGCTGGTGTGTGTGTGTGTGTGTGTGTGTGTGTGTGTGTTCACTGTTGTAAAAATTCTTGAAACTGGAAAATTCTTTTAAGGCCTGACAAGTAATTTGTTGAGGTCAATTTGTAAAGAACGACTACGATCTGCGCACTTATAATAATAATAATAATAATAATAATAATAATATATATATATATATTCGAATGCGCATATCTATAGACTGAACACGTAATACACATGATCACGCCGTCAGCGTTTTCACAGATTCACGTTTAGTTTACGCGGAGATCATCACGTTTAAAACATTTTCAGCGCTTGCACCAGAACCGGTTCCAGAGTGTGTGTTCTCGAGCTCCAGAGTGTGTGTTCTCGAGTGTGTGTTCTCGAGTGTGGGTTCTCGAGTGTGTGTTCTCGAGCTCCAGAGTGTGTGTTCTCGAGCTCCTGAGTGTGTGTTCTCGAGCTCCAGAGTGTGTGTTCTCGAGCTCCAGAGTGTGTGTTCTCGAGCTCCAGAGTGTGTGTTCTCGAGCTCCAGAGTGTGTGTTCTCGAGCTCCAGAGTGTGTGTTCTCGAGTGTGTGTTCTCGAGCTCCAGAGTGTGTGTTCTCGAGTGTGTGTTCTCGAGCTCCAGAGTGTGTGTTCTCGAGCTCCAGAGTGTGTGTTCTCGAGCTCCAGAGTGTGTGTTCTCGAGCTCCAGAGTGTGTGTTCTCGAGTGTGTGTTCTCGAGCTCCAGAGTGTGTGTTCTCGAGTGTGTGTTCTCGAGCTCCAGAGTGTGTGTTCTCGAGCTCCAGAGTGTGTGTTCTCGAGCTCCTGAGTGTGTGTTCTCGAGCTCCAGAGTGTGTGTTCTCGAGCTCCAGAGTGTGTGTTCTCGAGCTCCAGAGTGTGTGTTCTCGAGTGTGTGTTCTCGAGCTCCAGAGTGTGTGTTCTCGAGTGTGTGTTCTCGAGCTCCAGAGTGTGTGTTCTCGAGCTCCAGAGTGTGTTCTCGAGTGTGTGTTCTCGAGCTCCAGAGTGTGTGTTCTCGAGTGTGTGTTCTCGAGCTCCAGAGTGTGTGTTCTCGAGCTCCTGAGTGTGTGTTCTCGAGCTCCAGAGTGTGTGTTCTCGAGCTCCAGAGTGTGTGTTCTCGAGCTCCAGAGTGTGTGTTCTCGAGTGTGTGTTCTCGAGCTCCAGAGTGTGTGTTCTCGAGCTCCAGAGTGTGTGTTCTCGAGTGTGTGTTCTCGAGCTCCAGAGTGTGTGTTCTCGAGCTCCAGAGTGTGTTCTCGAGTGTGTGTTCTCGAGCTCCAGAGTGTGTGTTCTCGAGTGTGTGTTCTCGAGCTCCAGAGTGTGTGTTCTCGAGCTCCTGAGTGTGTGTTCTCGAGCTCCAGAGTGTGTGTTCTCGAGCTCCAGAGTGTGTGTTCTCGAGCTCCAGAGTGTGTGTTCTCGAGCTCCAGAGTGTGTGTTCTCGAGCTCCAGAGTGTGTTCTCGAGTGTGTGTTCTCGAGCTCCAGAGTGTGTGTTCTCGAGTGTGTGTTCTCGAGCTCCAGAGTGTGTGTTCTCGAGCTCCAGAGTGTGTTCTCGAGTGTGTGTTCTCGAGCTCCAGAGTGTGTGTTCTCGAGCTCCAGAGTGTGTGTTCTCGAGCTCCAGAGTGTGTGTTCTCGAGCTCCTGAGTGTGTGTTCTCGAGCTCCAGAGTGTGTGTTCTCGAGCTCCAGAGTGTGTGTTCTCGAGCTCCAGAGTGTGTGTTCTCGAGCTCCAGAGTGTGTGTTCTCGAGCTCCAGAGTGTGTTCTCGAGTGTGTGTTCTCGAGCTCCAGAGTGTGTGTTCTCGAGTGTGTGTTCTCGAGCTCCAGAGTGTGTGTTCTCGAGCTCCAGAGTGTGTTCTCGAGTGTGTGTTCTCGAGCTCCAGAGTGTGTGTTCTCGAGTGTGTGTTCTCGAGCTCCAGAGTGTGTGTTCTCGAGCTCCAGAGTGTGTTCTCGAGTGTGTGTTCTCGAGCTCCAGAGTGTGTGTTCTCGAGCTCCAGAGTGTGTGTTCTCGAGTGTGTGTTCTCGAGCTCCAGAGTGTGTGTTCTCGAGTGTGTGTTCTCGAGCTCCAGAGTGTGTGTTCTCGAGTGTGTGTTCTCGAGCTCCAGAGTGTGTGTTCTCGAGCTCCAGAGTGTGTGTTCTCGAGTGTGTGTTCTCGAGCTCCAGAGTGTGTGTTCTCGAGTGTGTGTTCTCGAGCTCCAGAGTGTGTGTTCTCGAGTGTGTGTTCTCGAGCTCCTGAGTGTGTGTTCTCGAGCTCCAGAGTGTGTGTTCTCGAGCTCCAGAGTGTGTGTTCTCAAGCTCCAGAGTGTGTGTTCTCGAGCTCCAGAGTGTGTGTTCTCGAGCTCCAGAGTGTGTGTTCTCGAGTGTGTGTTCTCGAGTGTGTGTTCTCGAGTGTGTGTTCTCGAGCTCCAGAGTGTGTGTTCTCAAGCTCCAGAGTGTGTGTTCTCGAGCTCCAGAGTGTGTGTTCTCGAGTGTGTGTTCTCGAGTGTGTGTTCTCGAGTGTGTGTTCTCGAGCTCCAGAGTGTGTGTTCTCGAGCTCCAGAGTGTGTGTTCTCGAGCTCCAGAGTGTGTGTTCTCGAGCTCCAGAGTGTGTGTTCTCGAGCTCCAGAGTGTGTGTTCTCGAGCTCCAGAGTGTGTGTTCTCGAGTGTGTGTTCTCGAGTGTGTGTTCTCGAGTGTGTGTTCTCGAGTGTGTGTTCTCGAGCTCCAGAGTGTGTGTTCTCGAGCTCCAGAGTGTGTGTTCTCGAGCTCCAGAGTGTGTGTTCTCGAGCTCCAGAGTGTGTTCTCGAGCTCCAGAGTGTGTGTTCTCGAGCTCCAGAGTGTGTGTTCTCGAGTGTGTGTTCTCGAGTGTGTGTTCTCGAGTGTGTGTTCTCGAGCTCCAGAGTGTGTGTTCTCGAGCTCCAGAGTGTGTGTTCTCGAGCTCCAGAGTGTGTGTTCTCGAGCTCCAGAGTGTGTTCTCGAGCTCCAGAGTGTGTGTTCTCGAGCTCCAGAGTGTGTGTTCTCGAGTGTGTGTTCTCGAGTGTGTGTTCTCGAGTGTGTGTTCTCGAGCTCCAGACACTCGTGTGAATGAATGGCCAGAACACATTACAAGTTTCTGTTTTCTGTAGAGCGGTGTGTGTTAGCGGCCACTGAGTTAATAACTAATGATCTTTACAACGGAAGTGAATCAATCAAAACTAACTTTAGCTGGACAATAACTCTATTCTAGATCTGCTGTAAAGCTGAATCTCTGTCACTGTAATCTCCTGTTCTCACTGTAAAGCCGCTGTGGATCTCTGTGTTAGTGCGCTGTATGAGTGGAGGAGACGCGGTTCTGGCGGACCGGAACGGGAACATCGCGACCCATGTTCCTGTCTTTGATGTAGATGTGTCTGTTCTGTTGTGTTCATATTCCAGTCGAACCGCTCCAGTTTGTTGAACTCTGAGAGTGTGTGTGTCGGTCCGCTTGATTCAGATGGCGTCGCTCACACACTCGCATGAACCGCACTAACAGTGTGTGAACACACCTTTACACTGATGTTCACGATCAACAAACAACTCTGTGTCAGCGAGGACCATGATGCATCATCTGTGTGTGTGTGTGTGTGTGTGTACAGATAAGACTCTCCACAGGAAGTCATAGCACACAATGAGTTCCTGAACGTGTGAGTGTGTGTGTGTGAGTCCATGGACCCGCCACTCGTGTGTGTGTGTGTGAGTGTGTGTGTGTGTGAGTGTGTGTGTGTGTGTGAGTCCATGAACCCGCCGCTCGCGTGTGTGTGTGTGTGAGTGAGTGAGTGTGAGTGCATGGAGTGTGTGTGTGTGTGTGTGATACAACCACGATCGGATGATAGGAGCAAATCATGTGTGACTCTAACGAGAGCAGTCTCGGTACTATGGTACGGTCTAAACCCGGACTGGAAATCCTCAGATACAGAGGATACCGCCTTTTCTAGTGTCTTTGACAGAAAAGGTAGATTCGAGATCGGCCTGTAATTGACTAATTCTCTACGATCAAGTTTCGGTTTTTTAACAAGCGGTTTAATCATAGCCAGCTTAAAGGTTTTTGGTACGTATCCTAGAGACAAAGATGAATTAATGATATTAAGAAGAGGATCTATGACCTCTGGAAGCATCTCTTTCAGTAGCTTAGTCGATATAGGGTCTAACATACATGTTGTCGATTTGTTTTGTCGAGTGTGTATGTGTGTGAGATCCTGCTGTGAAGGAAGTGTTGTAGTGTGTGTGCAGAAACAGTGTCTCTCTCGGACGGGGGGTTCATTTCTTCATTAGTGACCTTTTAAGAAGGTGACGCTCGGCCTAATGAGGTGATTGTAGGCAGAGAAGCTTTAGAAGATTCCAGCCGACATTCCCAGCGGTGTTACGACCAACAGCGAGTGTGTTTTCATAGGGGGAGTGTGTGTGTGTGTGTGTGTGTGTGTGTGTGTGTGTGTGAAGGGGGAGGAACCTCCTCAATGATACTCGGCTGATCATGTAACACAAATGAGCCGTCAAACACCAGGAAACCTCATAAACTCACAAAACACTTCGACACCGTCAGGCGCTCGGGCCGCATCATCACCTGTGTGTGTGTGTGTTGTGTGTGTGTGTGTGTGTGTGAGCCGCTATCAGCCTTTATCATCCGCTGCTGTCGACTGTGATCATTCACTCACTTCTGCTACTGAACGGCTCTTTATTTGTCTGTGTTGCTGCTGTGATTGAACGTTTTGATATTAATCTCTCAA
>NC_139981.1:92500-140000 GCF_963993115.1 Abramis brama | reverse complement strand
GGCCGAGATGCGAGTGGCTCCCGTCGGATCATCCGGCTGGAATGAGAGGTAGAGTTGTGTGTCGTCAGCATAACAGTGATGGGAAAAGCCATGTTTCTGAATGACAGATCTAGTGATGACATGTAGATGGAGAAGAGAAGCGGTCCCAGCACTGAGCCCTGAGGCACTCCAGTAGCTCGTCGGTTCTGTAGTCAGTAGTTTTATGAGTGGTCAAACACATCTGTGGGGAGCTTCTGAATGTCACACAGATAGAGGACAGTCTGAACTGATGCTATAGTTAGTCTCTCACTCAAGGCATAGAAACACAACTCTTTTTTCCTCCGATTCCTCGGTTCGAATGCACCCTATGATGTGAGTTTCCGTCAAAAAAAGAGATTCAGAAATTTCAAGCTCCTCCGAGACCATTGTTCAGATCATCTTCAGACCGTTCTGGAATAACACACAAACAAATCTGACGAAGATCACGCCAAAGTGTGTTTGTCATAAAATGCTATATTTTATGAACACATTAGTGTTTCGTTGTGTTTTCAGCGTAATGCCTTGAAGGGCAGCAGTTCATCTTCAGACCTTGCCAGGAAAAATGTATGGATTTTGTGTTGAAAACTAAACCGTTATCGTTTAACGCATCATCAAGACTCTGAGGCTGTAACTCTGCAACGCTTATATTGACACCAAACTCTCAAATTAAATGACTAGTGATTCTATTTAAGATTTATCAGGCATTTCGACTACAGTTCTCTGTAATGACTCGTTGTTGCAGTTGCTGTGATGATTTGTTGATCTGATGATGATCTCATGCCTGGTTTGTGTTCGGCCCCTTTATTTGCTGTTTGCAGCTTTATTTAATTCTGCAGTCAGTTTTATTAGTTCGGTAGTCAGAACTATTAGTTTTATAACAGTTTTACTCTTATCTAACATAAAGACAAACAGGCCATAAACAGTAGCTGATGTAGAGATCTCTGATAATGACTCTCTGAATCCAGAATCTGAACGTGATTGTGTGTGTGCTGCTGTTTAAGGCCTGTTTCTGAAGGGGTGTGTGTGTGTGTGTGTTTAACTGGAGCTGGTGTGTGTGTGTGTAGGAGACGCTCGTCTGATAGTGATGGAGAACACAACTGGTCAAGTGGCGTCTTATCTTAATGAGTCTAACGAGAGCCGGCACACATCCGGCCTCCTGCAGGGACACAAATCCCTTTAGCATGCCTGCGCTCAGTGTGTGCGTGTGTGTGTGTGTGTGTGTGTGTGTGCGTGTTCTCAAGTGGGAGCTGACGGCCATGACCACGAACAGTAACATCAGTCGGCCCATATTCTCCTCTAACTGTGTGTGTGTGTGTGTGTGTGCGTGTTCTCAAGTGGGAGCTGACGGCCATGACCACGAACAGTAACATCAGTCGGCCCATATTCTCCTCTAACTGTGTGTGTGTGTGTGTGTGTGTGTGTTCTCAGGTGGGAGCTGACGGCCATGACCACGAACAGTAACATCAGTCGGCCCATATTCTCCTCTAACTGTGTGTGTGTGTGTGTGTGTGTTCTCAGGTGGGAGCTGACGGCCATGACCACGAACAGTAACATCAGTCGGCCCATATTCTCCTCTAACTGTGTGTGTGTGTGTGTGTGTGTTCTCAGGTGGGAGCTGACGGCCATGACCACGAACAGTAACATCAGTCGGCCCATATTCTCGTCTCACGGCTGACCCGTCGGGAGTCTCTTCACGTGTGGATCCGGATCCCAGTTCTCCATCGGTCCTGCTGTGGCGAAGGCCTTTTCCCAGTTTGATTCGCCTCTGTTGAACTTCTGCGGAGAAACGGACCTTCACGCTTTTAAACCAGTCCAATTATTCATCAGTGTTACAGTGTTTTAATGAGAATCTGGAGTGAAATGAAGGTCATCTAACCTGTAATCTGTCATTTCTCTGCTTGTGTGTTCAGATTGCTGGTTTATATGCAAGACTTTCGTTACGCTCCGCACATATCAGAGGAGACACACACCATCCTTTCCGTTTTCCCACAATGCTTCTGACAATAAAACTCCACAATCAATAGACAGGAGAAGATTCCCTCTGCATGCGTGCGTCCCTCAGGATCCGCACGGAAACATTCTCTGTCTCTACAGACTCAAAGACATGATGTTGTGAAAGATTACAGTATGTTTTCTCATTTACTCAATGGCAGCGAAAGATGTTTCAGAGCAAATCGGCACAATCTAATAAACACCTCGAGGGTTTTCCAGCAAACGGGAATGAATCTGAATCTGAATTTCTTCCACAAACCCAGCGTTGAAATGACAGTCTGGATGTCCTCAGTCTGCAAACATCCATCAGATCTGGACTGTTCCATTGGTCTCAGTGTTGGTATTGGTAGATATGATGGTGCCAAAGCTGAAGCTCATGCTTTATTCCTGTGGGACTCTCCGGCGTCTCGTCCAGTGCCTGATGTTCCTCTGGACACTTCAGATCTTCACAAGCTCTCGAGTCGAAGCACACACAGTTTTAATGGCCTCTGCTCGGACTGCATTTGAAATATGCTTTATTAGAGATTTTTTTGTTTGAATATCTGACACCAAACTGTCATAATGAATATTGCAACTTTCCTCAACCGTTTCCCCTCGCCAGGAAGAATGACCTGGCGAAAACATGAAGTCCTAAAATCAAATCAAGTGCATTTTCACACTGATGTGTAGCTGACAGACGGGAATGATGATGGGTTAGTGACGTGCTGCTTTAAAGAGGCATTCGGATCCACGATGGTGTTGCTAACATGATAAAGTAGGAACGAAGGAAAGCTTGTGTTGTGATCGGTGTAAACGCTGCGGTTCGGAGTCTTTCCCTCCGGCTGTTGATGTTTGGAAACGACACATGATTCCTCAGTGGCGGATGAATCTTTTCCACAAGTCACGACTCGATCAATGTTGTAAACGGGTTTTCAATGGAATCTTTTGAATTTCCTAAACAATAAAGTTGATGATAATTTTGCCTTTTGTCTGCTTAAATGTACAGGAATAAGACAAGTGTGTCTATATAAAAAGCGCATCAAGAATTTGTTAAATTTGAACAATTTTGAGAAGAAGAGATTAAAGAAAACTTATTTTTAAATGAACACTTATTCCTCTATAATAAAATAAAATAAAAATCTCAGATTCACTTTTTTGAAGTTTACACGGAGATGATCACGTTTTTCCAAACTTGGAGTGTGTGTTCTCGAGCACGAAACACTGTTGTTGTGTGAATGAACGGCCAGAACACATTAAAAGTTTCTGTTTTCTGTTAGAAGGGTGTGTGTTAGCGGCCCCGAAGTTAATAACTAATGATCTTTACAACAGAATAACTTAAAGTTCAATAACTTTATTCTAGAGTTGCTGTAAAGCCTAAACAATCTTATGTTACTGTAATCTTCTATTATCACTGTAAAGCTGTTTTGAAACGGTCTATATTGTTAAAGCTCTGTATTCTGAAGGTGACTTGACTTGAGTGTGTTAATCCACAGAGTTTTAGTTTGGCCTTTTTGCAGGATCATCCTGGAAGTTTCTCCCAGTACAGATCCCTTCCTCCGTCTGATGTCCAAGACTCGTCTTCATCTCAGCACAGACTCGTCTTCATCTCAGCACAGACTCTTCATCTCAGCACAGACTCGTCTTCATCTCAGCACAGACTCGTCTTCATCTCAGCACAGACTCGTCTTCATCTCAGCACAGACTCGTCTTCATCTCAGCACAGACTCTTCATCTCAGCACAGACTCGTCTTCATCTCAGCACAGACTCGTCTTCATCTCAGCACAGACTCGTCTTCATCTCAGCACAGACTCTTCATCTCAGCACAGACTCGTCTTCATCTCAGCACAGACTCGTCTTCATCTCAGCACAGACTCGTCTTCATCTCAGCACAGACTCTTCATCTCAGCACAGACTCGTCTTCATCTCAGCACAGACTCTTCATCTCAGCACAGACTCTTCATCTCAGCACAGACTCTTCATCTCAGCACAGACTCGTCTTCATCTCAGCACAGACTCGTCTTCATCTCAGCACAGACTCGTCTTCATCTCAGCACAGACTCGTCTTCATCTCAGAGGTCCATCATGATCAGGGTAAGGCTCTTGGTGACGTGTCTCTGCTCTCTCGCTCGAAGCGTGATTGATTTGGCCGATCTCTCGGTGGACGTGACCTTAATGGGCTTCTATTGAGCAGAGGTTGTGAAAGCTAAAGGTTAAGAGCGTGAGGAACTGTGATCGGACGAAACACACCTGTTGGCCTCCTCCTTTTCACAGGACGCTTAAACTTGTGCTTCAGCTCGACGCTAATGGCCACGGGTCGTCTGGGCTCAATCTCTCTCTGGGGACGAGCTTCTCCAGACCCAAACACAGCATTAAACTCATGTCGTGTCAGTAAAGCTAATGTCGTGTCATGAGCTCGGGTTGTTTTGACCTGAGCCGCTCAATGGAGTCCAACGCCAACGACTGATGATTCTCCTCTGACGGATCATTACTCCGGTCCGATCACTCAGTCTTTCCATGCATCGTAGCAAGTGTACCTGGACAAAAGCTGTTTTAAACGCAAAGGGTCGTTACACCAAATATTGATTTGAATTAGTTAATAGAAGTTAAATCATAAATAAATTCAATTTGTGATTTTATTTTTGAAAGCATTCTCACTTTACAGCATTTTAACACAAGTGCCAGTACTTTCCACAGTACTGTAGCTTTGCAGGAAGGTTTCTTCAAGCGTCTCGGAGACGTTCCCGCAGTTCTTCTGGATTTAGTCTGTCTCAGTTTTTTCTGTTTCTTCATGTAATCACAGACGGACTCGATGATGGTGAGATCAGATCATAACGGCTGTTGTCAGACTCCTTGTGCAACTCGATCAGTGCTCACTAAACTCAGAGCTCGCACACTAAACCCAGAGCTCGCACACTAAACCCAGAGCTCGCACACTAAACCCAGAGCTCAATCAGTGCTCACTAAACCCAGAGCTCGATCAGTGCTCACTAAACCCAGAGCTCGCACACTAAACCCAGAGCTCGATCAGTGCACACTAAACCCAGAGCTCGCACACTAAACCCAGAGCTCGATCAGTGCTCACTAAACCCAGAGCTCGCACACTAAACCCAGAGCTCGATCAGTGCTCACTAAACCCAGAGCTCGATCAGTGCTCACTAAACCCAGAGCTCGCACACTAAACCCAGAGCTCGATCAGTGCACACTAAACCCAGAGCTCGCACACTAAACCCAGAACTCGATCAGTGCACACTAAACCCAGAGCTCGCACACTAAACCCAGAGCTCGATCAGTGCACACTAAACCCAGAGCTCGCACACTAAACCCAGAGCTCGATCAGTGCACACTAAACCCAGAGCTCGATCAGTGCTCACTAAACCCAGAGCTCGCACACTAAACTCAGAGCTCGATCAGTGCTCACTAAACCCAGAGCTCGATCAGTGCTCACTAAACCCAGAGCTCGATCAGTGCTCACTAAACCCAGAGCTCGATCAGTGCTCACTAAACCCAGAGCTCGCACACTAAACCCAGAGCTCGATCAGTGCTCACTAAACCCAGAGCTCGCACACTAAACCCAGAGCTCGATCAGTGCACACTAAACCCAGAGCTCGATCAGTGCTCACTAAACCCAGAGCTCGATCAGTGCTCACTAAACCCAGAGCTCGATCAGTGCTCACTAAACCCAGAGCTCGATCAGTGCTCACTAAACCCAGAGCTCGCACACTAAACCCAGAGCTCGCACACTAAACCCAGAGCTCGATCAGTGCTCACTAAACCCAGAGCTCGATCAGTGCTCACTAAACCCAGAGCTCGCACACTAAACCCAGAGCTCGATCAGTGCACACTAAACTCACACCGACGGCTGGAATAAACACTTCTGCACAGATTTATCCTCTGATTAACAGAGTCAGAGTCAGTCTGCAGAAAATCTCCTGTGTTTGATGGACTCTGACTTCATTAAACTTCAGTGTGTGATTCCAGGCAAACGTGTGATATTCTGATTTTAAAACACGTTTTCATTTGTCATGCGCGAGTTTGATGTGAAAGTCTGCTAGTGTGTGATGGCCTGTTATAATCTCTAAACATTTACAAAGTTGGCAATTCTGTTCTGATTACTTTAGTGCATTCCAGCCTTAAATCACACTAACTACACACATTGAGAATCTTTGCATGAAGCTTGAAAGATGTTCAAACCTGATGAAATGCATGAAATATTGTTTTTAGATAACAGTCAGAGTGGAATAACGAACACTTACTATTAATGATCTCTCTCTCTCTCTCTCTGTGTGTGTGTGTGTGTGTTGTGATGATGTCACTGGTTATTTTTACACTCTCGCGCTATAAATATCGGGTCACTCCTCGTGTCGTCACGGCTGAGTGTGTCTGGCTCAGGTCTCAGGTTGAGCTCGAGACTATATAAACACGAGAGACTCGCGGATCACACATACACACACACACACTCTCTCTCTCTCTCTCTCACACACACACTCAGCGGTCAGAGGTGAGGCGAGCTCTACAACTCTAACTCTAACTCTATACTAACACTGACCTGTCATCGGTTTTGCATGTTATAGATGTTTTATTCAACATCAATGAATGAACGAGAAATCTTTTCCTCTGTTTCACATGGGCTTTTTGCTCCAGATCTCGGTGAGGATGAGCGTCGCGAGCGTCAGACGGAGCCAACGCGCGTCTAAACGCTTCAGGTCAGTCTCGTGCACGCGCACCGTTATGATGCGTTCATATTTACATCTTGATGAAATTGTGCTGCATGTAATGACGTCAGCTGTTAGTTTCCTAGCTAACAAAAATCTGTTCTAAGAAAGTTTAGAAGTAATTTCTGAATGTTCTCTGAATGCTTTTTCTTGGTTATGTGAACGTAAGAGAAGAGAATAACGGAATGTTTAATTTGATCATGTTGCAAACATATGGGAGCGTTACTTTTGAATGTTCTCTGTAACAAGTAGTGAAACATTAGATGAACGGCGCACTAAAATGTTTCAGAAAAACGTTCCATGAACGATGTATAAATAATGTTTGTGTGCTAACGTTTTGAGAACATTATTATTTTCTTAACTGGAACATAATTGTATTAACTGGAAGAACGTTTGTTCATAACATTGAAAGAACCTTGTCACAATGTTCCTGTTCGCTGGTTGAGTTTTTGTTGTACTTAGGGTGTGTGTGAGAGAGAGAGAGAGAAAGTGTGTGTGTGTGTGCGAGAGAGAGAGAGAGAGAAATAGTCTTGTTTTCTCTGAATAAAAAAAAAAAATTCTGACTTCATTGGCAGATATTTGTTCTTGTTTTAAGCACAACGTCACTTTATTTTTCGCTGTTTAGAGAAAGAGTGTGTGTGTGAGAGAGAAAGTTTGTGTGTGTGTGTGTGTCATCAGTTCTCGTTCACAGAGACTCTATAACGCGTGTGTCTCTCACACCGGCTCAGTGTCTCTCGAACAGGATTATTACAGATCCTTAATAATAATAACTGCTGAACTCTATGAGTTAATCAGAGGAAAGAAAAGCAACGAATGCGTGTTTTGCCATAATTGATGGCCTGGGTTCTTCTGAGGCTCTGAGTGAGAAACTGTTGGTTACAGATGTTGTCTGACCGTGTGTGTGTGTGTTCTGCTGCAGGTCCACTAAAGGAGCGTCTAAAGCACGTCGGGATCTGATCAACGCTGAGATCCGGAGCCTTCGGGAGCTTCTTCCCATCGGATCCGAGGATCAGGAGCGTCTGTCGTACCTGCACTCCATGGCCCTTATCTGCACCTTCATCAGGAAGAGTGTTCTGCTCACAGGTACACACACACACACACACACACACACACACACACTCCCGTCTCAGATCACACACACATACACACTCCCGTCTCAGATCTGAGTCTGAATCTCTGCTTGATCCAGGTGTTGGTCCAGGTGTTGGTCCAGGTGTTGCTGAGGACATCGGTGGAGTTTCTGCTCTGAACGAGAGCTTTCTTCAAGCCTTGCCTGGATTTATTGTTGCTTTGACCAAAGAGGGGAAACTGCTGTATGTGTCCGAGAACGTGGAAGAATATCTCGGCCTGTCGATGGTGAGCTTCTGTTCTGTTTCATATGAACTGAATGATCTGAATAATGATCTTCTGTAGAGCTGCTTTACACATGAATCAGAATTAGTCTCAGATTTGACGAAGTTTGCATGTTTATCACTGTGAAGCTGCTGTGAATCTGCACTGTATAAAGGGTTGTAGAAATAAACTCGACTCACACAATATAGAGTTTCACAGCAGCTTTACAGTGATAATAGAGATTACAGTAACAGAGATTCGGCTTTACAGCAGCTCTAGAATAAAGTTATTGTCCAGATAAAGTTAGTTTTGATTGATTCACTTCCGTTGTGAAGATCATTAGTTGTTTAGATCATTATCTCTTCACTCTCAGTGGTTATGTTGAGTGTGTTTAAGCGTGTGTGTTGTTTTACAGGTGGATGTGCTTCAGGGAGACTCGCTCTGTGATATGATGGACAGTCGAGATGCAGAAGCGCTGAAGCTGGTTCTGAGAGATCCGGACGACTCCACAGGTGTGTGTGTGTGTGTGTCGGATCCCAGCGTTCTCCTGCGTGTGTGTGTGTGTGTGTGTGTGTCGGATCCCAGCGTTCTCCTGCGTGTGTGTGTGTGTGTGTCGGATCCCAGCGTTCTCCTGCATGTGTGCGTGTGTGTGTCGGATCCCAGCGTTCTCCTGCCTGTGTGTGTGTGTGTGTGTGTTGGATCCCAGCATTCTCCTGCATGTGTGTGTCCGGATCCAGATCTAATGTGTGTGTGTGTGTGTGTTTGTGTGTGTATGTTGGATCCCAGCGTTCTCCTGCATGAGTGTGTGTGTGTGCGTGTGTGTCGGATCCCAGCGTTCTCCTGCATGTGTGTGTCCGGATCCAGATCTGATGTGTGTGTGTGTGTCTCAGAGAGGAGTCTGGTGTGTCGGATGCGCTCCTCCAAGGCCTTCCGGCTCCGGCACGGCTGCGGCTCGATGCTGGTGAAGGGACGGTTCCTGAACTCCTGTGTGTTCGTGGCTCTCTGTTCGCCCACCGCCGACAGACTGCAGGATCTCCACACACTCCACACACTCCACACACTCCACCGGCCCGACATGAGCCTCGCGCACGCCCCCTACAGGTACATCACACACACCTCTTCTTCTTCCTCAGTGTTTCTGTCTCGTTTTCCAGCACAAATATCTAAACATTCTTAAATCAAGATACAAAATGACTGAAGATATTAAGACTTGTTTAATGAAAAATGAAGTGAGTTTGTGTTAAAAACAAGAACAAATATCAGAAAATAATCTCGTTTTCTCTTTGAATAAAGTTTATTTTTCTGACTCCATTGGCAGATATTTGTTCTTTTTTAAGCACAAAATCACTTTATTTTTCGGACACCAAGACGTCATTATTAAGACATGAGTGATTTGATGTGTTGAATGAAGGTTTATGTTTCCGCAGTGTCTTCTTCCACCTGGGTTTCTCAGCGGAGGAGCTGATTGGTCGATCATGGTACAGCCTCCTGCACCCTGATGACATCACGCTCGCCGCCCACTGCCACACGACACTCCGTGAGTCACACAAACAGGAAGACACAAACACTTTTATCCTGCAAGGATCAAATAGATCAAAAGTGACAGTAAAGACATTTATAATGTTACAAAAGATTCTGTTTCAAATAAATGCTGTTCTTTTGAACTTTCTATTCATCAAAGTATTCTGAAAAATAAAACATATCACGGTTTCCACAAAAATATGAATCATAATGATAATCATAAATGTTTCTTGAGCATCAAATCATCATATTAGAGTGATTTCTGAAGGATCATGTGACACTGAAGACTGGAGTAATGATGCTGAACATTCAGCTTTGATCACAGGAATAAATTACACTTTACTATATATTCACATAGAAAACAGATGATTTACATTATAATAATATTTCACTGTTTTACTGTATTTTTGATCAAATAAATGAGCAGAAGAGACTTTTTCACAAACATTGAAGCCCAACCCTTTGAGCCGCTGTGATGTAATGATCAGCTGATGTTCTGGATCTGGTTCTGCAGTGCGGGAGGAGGGCGACACACACACACAGATGCTGGTGCGACTGCAGCACAAGGATCTGTCCTGGATCTGGATCTACGCTTGTGCAACTATAGGAGCAGCCAAAGAGTCGATCTCCTGCACGAACCACGTCATCAGGTGAACATCTTCATCTTCATCTTCATCTTCTCCTGCTCGCTTTACTCACACAGCTTTAGTTTAGGTTATTTGTATAGCACGTTTAAAAACAACGTGAGTTGGCCAAAGTTCTTTCCATTAAAACAATATTCCAACAGCATAAATAGCCAAAAATACAAACATCATTATTACACTGCTCTGTGGAATGCTTGATTCTGATTGGTCAATAGCGCCATCCAGTGGTAAGTTATTCCCAGATAACAGCCGCTGAGAACAGAAACGCAGGCTCATCCGTCACTGAGGTCAGCAGCGCTGTACACTCACTAGGAACGGGTTTTCTTCGTGGAAGTTTTGCATTTGTGAGCTAATAAAATATTAAAACTCAATCAAATCAATATTGTACAGTTATTTAATTATGCCATCCAGTATCGTGGACTCGCTCTCGCTTGTTTCATACAAACGCATCGGCAGCCATTTTGTGACTATTGTTTTGTTCACTGTTGGATTATAAGATACAAACAGGTACGATTTTAAAACAGTTTAATCTGAAATCAATTATCTCTGATCCCCATAATTATTTATGTGTTGAAATGCTGTGTAATAAGTGTTATAACTGTAAACCGTATCTCTGAAATGTTCGTCTAGATTGCACTTGCCGCTGAAACTGCTCTCTCCGCGGAAGCTCTGTGTTTAAAGAGCTAATAAAATAATAGATCAATATTTTGTGTCTAATTATTTACTGATGTGGCAAGTAGCCGTGTAATAAGCAGATAATGTACATCCAGCCGGTTGTAATCTCAGAATAAACCGTCTTCTCCGCTTCGCGTCGGGTCCTCATCACCCTGTCGGGTTAGTTAGAGAGAACCACCGGCTGGATGTACATTACCCCTATCTTAAACACCACACCAAACCAAAATACAATTAAAATGCAAGACAACAGTAAAACAAGATACAGTGCATCCGGAAAGTTTTCACAGCGCTTCACTTTTTCCACATTTTGATATATTAATAATATAACAAAATCTTATTTCAAAATGGATTAAAGTCATTATTTTCCTCAAAATTCTACAAGCAATACCCCATAATGACAATGTGAAAGAAATTTGTTTGAAATCTTTGCAAATTTATTAAAAATAAAAAACGACACTCAAAAAAAATTAGCTCAAGTTTATCCGGTTTCCACTGATCATCCTTGAGATGTTTCTACAACTGGATTGAAGTCCACCTGTGGTTGATTGGACATGATTTGGAAAGGCACACACCTGTCTATATAAGGTCCCACAGTTAACAGTGCAAGTCAGAGCACAAACCAAGCCATGAAGTCCAGAGAACTGTCCTCAGAGACAGGGTAATATTGAGGCCCAGATCTGGGGAAGGGTACAGACACGTCTCCAGGTCCCATGAGCACAGCGGCCTCCATCATCCGCAAATGGAAGAAGTGTGTAACCACCAGGACTCTTCCTAGAGCTGAGCGCCGGGGATTTCAAACAAACTTCTTTCACTTTGTCATTATAGGGTATTGTTTATAGAATTTTAGGAAAATAATGCATTTAATCCATTTTGGAATAAGGCTGTAACATAACAAAATGTGGAAAAAGTGAAGTGCTGTGAATACATTCCGGATGCACTGTACACTCAACTACTAGCTCAACCATAAGCCTGGGCAAGCACTAAATACGCCCTCAGCCGTGATTTAAAAACACCCAATGTAGTGCAACATCTAATATCCGGAGGCAGGTTATTAATATCCGGAGGCAGGTTATTCCAGAGGCTGGGGCAGCAACTGAAGAGGCACAATCCCCTTTGGATTTTTGCTGAGATTTAGGGATCTTTAAAAGGGATGTTTGAGATGACCAATATATATATATAAATAAAAATTCTGTACCATCTATAGTTTAATTTCTCTCAAGCAATTCATCAAAGAATTTAGTGCAGTGCCATCATCTGCCTTCAATGGAAGATATAGTTGAGTATCATCTGCATAACAATGATATGCAACATTGTATTTTTGACAAATAAAGCTGAGTGGTAACCTGAACAAAGAAAACAATATAGGCCCCAGAACTGAACCCTGTGGAACCCCACAACTACTGATTACAGAATCTGAGAAATAATTACCCAGTTGTACTACAGAGCTTCTGTCCTGCAAGTAAGAAGAAATGTAAAGATGTGATGTGAGATGTGTGTGTCTCAGTAACTCATGATCTTCCGTCTGCAGTGAAACGGAGGCCATCTATCTCAAACACAAGCTGTACGGCAGCACTCCAGTGTCTCCGGGTCCGACGGCAGGAGAGATGCGGATCAAGACCGGGAGCAGCTCGGAGACCGGCTTCTTCCCCACGCCGCCCTACAGCCCCACTTCCTGCCACTCCTCCGACTTCCTGTCTGACGACTTCCTGTCCTCCGGCCTCAGTTCTCTGGAGCAGCTGGTGAGCGACTCACGCTTCTGCCCGCCAGTGTTTGCTGCGTCTCATCCGTACGACGACGCCGCTCCTGCCGTGTGTGTGCTGGACTCTCACCGGGTGCCCGTGTGTGTGCCGGACTCTCACCGGGTGCCCATGTGTGTGCCGGACTCTCACCGGGTGCCCGTGTGTGTGCCTGCGCTGGACGCGAGCGAGATCCCGGAGCACTTCCTGTTCGGGCCGGATCTGACGCCGGAGCCCTCGCCCTCCGCGGACACACACACACACTTCCTCTACGGCCCGCCGGACTCCGGCACACTGGACACACATACACACTCGCTGGCCCATCAGATCCGCTCGCTGGACACACACTGGCCACTGCTGGACGAGACGGTGATCGACGGGATCCTGCGGGATCTGGACACGATCAGACACTCAGGGTGTGTGTGTGACGGGCTTGCGGTCAGACACTCAGGGTGTGTGTGTGACGGCCCCTCGCAGCTCCAGCACTGCCTGTACGCCGCCATACAGTAGATCCGGTCATGTGACGCTTACGGAAGAATACACACTAACTGAAGTCCGTGACTTACTCTAGTAACCCAGTATGGCATATTGCCATGGCAACCAGTGGCTGGTTTCCGTGGAGATTTGATGAGGTGTTGGTGAGAGCAGATTTCTCGTCATTTCTCAAGAATAATTTATAAAGCTGCAGTGTTTTATGTGAATTGTTTTAAGTCTTAACATTTACCACCACATCGCAAATGATTTGAAAAATATCTGCTGATGGGGTCATTAAAATGATCTTAATTTTGAAGTTTAATTTTCTGTCTCCATTGGCAGATATTTGTTCTTGTTTTAAACAGTTTTTCAAGACTTAATATCTTCAGTCATTCTGCTTCTCCAGTAAATGTATCTTGATTTAAGGATGTTTAGATATTGTTGTTGTAAACGATTCAATAATAAGCTGCACTTAACTGAATCTACCTCATCAAATCACTGTATTTATTTTCTGTACTTTAACAGAAGTCTCACTCCACGAATGAATGTAAAGTTTCTCTCGCCGACTGTCAGAATAATCTATAATGTTTAGAGCTTATTTATATATTCTTGCTCTGTTTCTATTTTTGTATGTAATGTAAATAAAGTTAAGAGAAGTAAAACAGTGGTCTGTTTTATGGTCAGTCATAATATATATATATATATATATCAGAATCAGAATCAGAATCAGAAAGAGCTTTATTGCCAAGTGTGCTTGCACCCACAAGGAATTTTTCTTGGTACTGAAGCTTCCAGTGCACATATACAAATACAAATACAACAAGAAACATAGTAATACAAATTCTAAGAATAAAAATATATAAAAAATAAATAAAAATTGTATAAAAGTAAAAAAGTAGGGTCACAGTTGGGTTTAGTCCGAATAAACATTTACAGATTATGAACATATTTACAGTATTTTGAGTAGTATGAATAATATAAATATAAATATCACCTGAGTTAGAGAATATTGCACCAGACAGTGGGAGTCTAGCGCATGTTACAGATTATAAACATATTTACAGTATTTTGAGTAGTATGAATAATATAGATATAAATATCACCTGAGTTAGAGAATATTGCACTAGACAGTGGGAGTATTGCACTTACAGGCATATGCCTTGGGGGCATGTTAAGTGTTCAGAAGGGAAATGGCCTGTGGAAAGAAACTGTTCCTGTGCCTGGATGTTCTTGTGGCCAGTGATCTGTGTCGCCGTCCTGACGGTAACAGTTCAAACAGGTGGTGTCCAGGGTGAGTGGAGTCTGTGATGATTTTACCTGCTCTCTTCCTCACTCTGGAAGAGTACAGGTCCTGGAGGGTTGGCAGGGGGGCACCAATAATCCTCTCTGCAGTCCGGACTGTCCGCTGCAGTCTCCTGATGTCCAATTTGGAAGCTGAACCAAACCAGACAGTGATGGAAGTGCTTAAAACAGACTCAATGATGGCTGAGTAGAACTGGATCAGCAGCTCCTGTGGCAGATTGAACTTCTTCAGCTGGCGAAGGAAGTACAGTCTCTGCTGGGCCTTTTTCACAATGGAGTCAATGTGATTTGCCCACTTCAGGTCCTGAGAGATGGTAGAGCCCAGGAACCTGAATGACTCCACTGCTTCCACAGTGCTGTTCATGATGGTGAGAGGGGGGAGTGCTGGGGTGTTTCTCCTGAAGTCCACAATCATCTCCACTGTTTTGAGTGTGTTCAGCTCAAGGTTGTTATAACTGCACCAGACAGCCAGCTGTTCAACCCCCAGTCTGTAAGCAGACTCGTCACCATTTTGGATGAGACCGATGACAGTGGTGTCGTCTGCAAATTTCAGGAGCTTGACAGAGGGGTCTTTAGAAGTGCAGTCATTAGTGTAAAGGGAGAAGAGCAGTGGGGAGAGAACGCACCCTTGGGGGGCGCCAGTGCTGATGGTGAGGGTCCTGGATGTGAGTTTCCCCAGTCTCACTAGCTGCTGCCGGTCCGTCAGGAAGCTGGAGATCCACTGACAGATTGAGGATGGCATGGAGAGCTGAGTCAGTTTGGCTGTGAGAAGATCAGGGATGATGGTATTGAAGGCCGAACTGAAGTCCACGAATAAGATCCGTGCATAAGTCCCAGGTCTGTCAAGATGTTGCAGGATATAGTGCAGTCCCATGTTGACTGCATCATCCACAGACCTGTTTGCTCTGTAAGCAAACTGAAAGGGATCCAGCAGGGGTCCAGTGATGTCCTTCAGATAGGCCAACACCAGTCTTTCAAACGACTTCATGACCACAGACGTGAGAGCGACAGGTCTGTAGTCATTAAGTCCAGTGATTTTAGTTTTTTTGGGAACCGGGATGATAGTGGAGCGTTTGAAGCAGCAGGGAACTTCACACTGCTCCAATGATCTGTTGAAGATCTGCGTGAAGACTGGGGCCAGTTGGTCAGCACAGGCTTTTAGACAAGCAGATGAGATGCCGTCTGGGCCTGAAGCTTTCCTAGTCTTCTGTTTTTTGAAGACTCTGCTCACGTCCTCCACGCAGACCTTAAGCTCAGGTTGGATGGCAGAAGGGGGGAGGAGAGGGGTTGCAGGAGGTGATGGTGGATGTGTGAAGTGCACATCAGAGCGGGTGTGAGGTGTGAGTCTGGGCTTCTCAAACCTGCAATAGAATGCATTGAGAGTGTCAGCCAGTTGTTGATTCTCCACAGATGGGGGGGATGGTGATTTGTAGTTGGTGATGTTCCTCAGGCCTCTCCAGACTGATGCGGGGTCGTTGGCTGAAAACTGGTTTTTCAGCTTTTCAGAGTAGCTTTTTTTAGCAACTCTGATCTCCTTTGTCAGTCTGTTTCTGGCCTGGTTATACAAGATTTTATCCCCACTTCTGTAAGCATCTTCTTTGGCATGACGAAGCTGTTTGAGTTTCCCAGTAAACCATGGTTTATCATTAGTGAATGATAAGAATGTCCTGGTAGGAATGCATGTATCCTCACAGAAACTGATATATGATGTTACAGTATCTGTGAGCTCATCCAGATCGGTGGCTGCAGCTTCAAAAACAGTCCAATCAGTGCAATCGAAGCAGGCCTGTAGATCCTGCTCTGCTTCATTGGTCCATCTTTTTACAGTCCTTATTACAGGTTTAGCTGATTTCAGTTTCTGCCTGTAGGTCGGTATAAGATGAACCAAACAGTGATCAGAGAGCCCCAAAGCTGCCCGTGGGACGGAGTGATACGCATTCTTTATCGTGGTGTAACAGTGGTCCAATATATTACTGTCTCTGGTAGGACATGTAACATGCTGTCTGTATTTTGGCAGTTCACGGGAGAGATTTGCTTTGTTAAAATCCCCAAGAATGATTAAAAGAGAGTCTGGGTACCTTTGTTCCATTTCAGCTATATGTTCAGCCAGCTGTTGTAGCGCTGCGCTCACACACGCGTCTGGAGGAATGTAAACATTCGCGAGAATGAATGAGGAAAACTCCCGCGGCGAGTAGAAAGGTTTACAGTTTATGAAATGCGCCTCTAAATTAGGAGAGCACATCTTCTTCAGTGTTGTTACATCTGAACACCAACTTTCGTTAATGAAGAAACACAATCCACCACCTCTCGTTTTCCCCGTTAGTTCCGCGATGCGATCCGCTCGGAACAGCTGGAAGCCCGGCAGATGTAGTGCGTTGTCCGGTATGGCTTCACTCAGCCAGGTTTCAGTGAAGCACAGAGCAGCGGAGTTTAAAAAATCCTTGATAGTGCGGGTGAGGAGAAGAAGTTCGTCCATTTTGTTAGGAAGAGATCGGAGATTCGCAAGATGAATACTGGGTAGTGCAGTGCGGAGGCCGCGCTCGCGGAGTTTAACCAGCGCGCCCGCGCGCTTCCCGCGTTTGCGTCTGACCGCGCGTTTGAACAACACCGCTGCCCCTCCAACGAGAATGTCCAGTAAAACGTCTGAGTTATCAAAATCTGTAAAAAACTTGTCTGGTGTGTGTTTCCTAATGTCCAGAAGTTCGTCTTTGGTGAAACTGATAGGAAAAGAATGACTAAACGCAGAACAAACGAACAAAAACAACACAATGACTGGAGAGCTCCACATATATATATATATATATACGTCCTGTTTAATATATACACTCTATATATACACGCAAAATCATGAAGTTTATAATATCTTCATGTCTTATAGTCGCATTTATCAGGTTAGAGCTGGACAATAATAAGTAACATTTTGCAACAAAATAAAACATCAGGCAGAGATTAGCCATATAGTATATGTAGGCCTAACCCTCTTTCTGCGCGCTTACTGGTCTCTTAACACCGTCGCTGCTTCTCTGCGCTGTGTTGTGCATGTTCGTGAGTGTTGTGCATGTTCGGAGGTGTTGTGTATGTTCGTGGGTGTTGTGTATGTTCGTGGGTGTTGAGTATGTTCGTGGGTGTTGTGTATGTTCGTGGGTGTTGTGTATGTTCGTGGGTGTTGAGTATGTTCGTGGGTGTTGAGTATGTTCGTGGGTGTTGTGTATGTTCGTGGGTGTTGTGTATGTTCGTGGGTGTTGAGTATGTTCGTGGGTGTTGAGTATGTTCGTGGGTGTTGTGTATGTTCGTGGGTGTTGTGTATGTTCGTGGGTGTTGAGTATGTTCGTGGGTGTTGAGTATGTTCGTGGGTGTTGTGTATGTTCGTGGGTGTTGTGTATGTTCGTGGGTGTTGAGTATGTTCGTGGGTGTTGTGTATGTTCGTGGGTGTTGTGTATGTTCGTGGGTGTTGTGTTTGTTCGTGGGTGTTGTGTATGTTCGTGGGTGTTGTGTATGTTCGTGGGTGTTGTGTATGTTTGTGGGTGGTGGTAGAGAGCGGCGACGCAGACACAGGGGTTCGGGATAGTGGCTTGACCGTTTATTCCACAGCGCGGCATCTATAGAGTTGATAACAAGAACTGAACTTAAGTTTTAAACTAACAAAGTAAATTTCAATGTACATGCAATTCAATAGCAAGCCCTCGCGCCTTATATTATCATACATAGCTTAGCATTAGCCACCACGCATTAATCACATTTAAAAGGAAGAACAAAACATTTGAACTCTCCATATTACTCTGCATTTAGGTCTTTAGCAGTTTGAAACACAAAATATCTCAATAAACTGAACTTTCATGTAATAACAACAAAGATATTTTACATTGCTATTTCCACTACCGGCTGGTTCGTTGTGGGGGACCCGAAGATGAGGTCCACTGGGAGCCTGGGATGTCTACCAAACATAAGGTAATACGGGCTATATCCAGTGGAGTCATGTCGCGAGCAGTTATACGCGTGTGTCATGGAATCCACTAGCTCATGCCACCGGGGCTTCAGGTGCAGCTCTAGTGTTCCCAGCATGTTCATCAGGGTACGGTTGAATGTTTCGGTGGTCCCGTTGCCCTGGGGGTGGTATGGCGTAGTGTGGGTTTTAGTGATGCCAATACCAGGCATAGCTCCTTAACAAATGCACTTTCAAAGTTGTGCCCTTGATCTGCGTGTAATTTTGCAAGGAAACCAAAATGGCAGAAGAAATTCCTCCTCAAGACCCTGGCCACTGTGCCTGCCTTTTAGTCCCTGGTGGGGTAGGCCTATGCGTAACGAAAAAAGTGATCTGTAACAATGAGCACATTCTCCATACCACCATTTGACTTCTCCAGCTTTAAGAAGTCCACACAAACCAGTTCCATGGGGGCACTGGTATGGATACTGACAAGGAGGGCCCTGACATTGACTGTGGGAGTTCTCTCACACTGTTCACACTAAGCCTTGATCTCCTGAAACATTCTTGGCCAGTAAAATCTTTCCCTTATCATCTGTAGTGTCCTCTCAAATCCCAGATACGCTGAGTCCTTGTGATGGGCTGTTATGGCGGTTTCACGCAGCCTCTCTGGCAGTATTAGTTGCTCCACCACCCCTTTATGGCAGTCTCTGACACTGTGATACAGGATCCATTTTTTTTACCAATATCCTCCTCCACTCTTTTAAGAGGAGATTCCCAGTGGCGCCCACTTTAATCATCTCGCTGTGGCTTGGCTTGTGGTTCCTGCTCTTAAAGTGGAGGATGGGACCGATAACTCGGTCTTCCTTCTGTCCCGCTCAAAGCTCCTGTGTGGTCATAGCAGGTAGTGCCTGACCGCTTTCAGGCTCCTCTGTGACAGCTGTGTCCTTGCCTGAGACCTCCCTCCTCTGGTTTGTGCCTACTCATGTCTCGGTCCACCAGTCCTCACCTGCTGCGGGCATGACTGCAGGGTCTCCGCCACTTCCTGATTGGACATACGCGAGAGGGCGTCAGCGTTGGAGTTATCCTGTCCCCTCCGATACTGGATGTCAAAGTCAAATATGGACAGATGAGAAACCCATCGCTGACCTGTGTCGTTGAGTTTGGCTGAGGTCATTACATATTACAGAAAATTTGTGCCCGTAGAGGTGGTCATGGAACTTATCCGTCACGGCCCACTTGAGAGCGAAGAACTCAAGCTTGTGTGCCGGATACCTCGTCTCAGGTGGGCTCAAGCCTCTGCTCGCATACGCAATGACCCTTCCCACCCCATCTTATACCTGCACTAGCACAGCACCAAGCTCCATTCCTGAGGCATCGGTCTGCAGCAGAAAGGGTTGACTGTAGTCCAGATAGCCAAGCACTGGTGCACTTATTAGCTTTTCTTTTAAAGACTGAAAGGCCTCCTCACAGTCTGCAGTCCACAAAAATGGCTGGTCAGGGCCTGGGCTTTTCTGGATTCCTCTTTTTTTTCTTTCTAGGGTCACCGGAGGTAAGGCGGTAAAACGGAGCAGCCAAGTTAGAGTAGCCCTTAACATACCTCCTATAGTAACCCACGAAACCCAAAACCGCAGCACTACCATACGATTAGTAGGCCTCACCCAATCCTTGACCTTACTGATCTTCTCTGGGTCTGTCCTGATGCCCTCCGCTGACACCCAGTGACCTAAGTACTGCACTTTCTCCCTCACAAGCTGGCACTTGGAGGGTTTCAGTTTTATACCATGCTCCTATCCATAGCCAGCTGGAGCCTCTCCCTCTTCATTAAAGGACTTAGAGAAAATAATAATATCATCAAGGTAAATAAGGAGATGGGTGAAATTTAAGTCCCCAAAACAGGAGGTCATCAGCATTTGAAAGGTGGAGGGTGCGTTTTGCAGCCCAAAAGGCATTCTATTGGCCTCAAACAGCCCCATGGGAGTGCTGAATGCTGTCTTGTACTTGTTGTGTTCCCCAACCTCTAACTGCCAGTCTCCCGATGTAAGGTCAAGGGTGGAGAAGTACTTTGCTTGCCCTAAAGCCTCTAGAGCTTCCTCTATCCTTGGCAGGGGGAATGCATCTCGGTTGCTGCAGGAGTTGAGCTTCCGGTAGTCGATACACAATCAAAGTGATCCATCCTTCTTGGTCACAATCACCACAGGGGATGCATACAGACTTTTATGTGTATTGTACGACCAGTGTAAACAGCAGGACCTACAACGTCATGCATTTCGCTTTGCTCGGCGCTCCCCACCTTCAGTAAAGCTGTGTACCACTCTGGATGCTCCTCTTTGACCTGGTACAGAAACTACGGGCCATGAGCTGCTTGAATTCCTCTATTGGTATTTTAGAAGACTGTAGCTTCTGCTTCTGTAGAGCTGGGTGGCTCTGCCAGTAGTTGTGCGTAATACTGGTGTCAATGTCAATGAGAGTCCTGCATGCCTTGCCGTTGACTTCTACTTCCCCTTCGATCCTGGGTCACACTAGGGGTGTTTACCCTCCTTCAGTGCGAATCCTCCTGACACGTGGGTAGGGCCCTTGCTGTGTACCCATGGATGCCCCAGCTGCCATGGGCACTAAGCATTTAAATGTTGAGCAGAGTGCATGTGTCCGTCAGCAGGAATCTTAGGCTGCCTGGCTTCAGCTAGGCTTAAGCAGAGTGGCGGTACCTGCCCTGAGGCCCCAGAGCCTGGCAGCCTTGGTGCACGGGCTGGCGTCACATACTGGTCAGCATAGGGCGAGTTTGTAGGGCCTGGTGGGTCATTGGTGACATGCTCCGCTGGCGGTAGGAGACTAGATGCACCGGTGGAGGAGCACTGCATGTCTTGAGGGGAGTTTGCATAGGTCTGCGACATCTTAGAATCCAAATGTGTGTTTACTATGTGCAAGAAGGTTAAATGGCAGTGCTGAATCTATGTAAAATGATACAATCCCATAGAAATACAAATGTTCTAAAGTAAGCTAGCCTAGTAAGCTAGCCTAGCCTTCAGGGAGATCAGCACAATGAAAAATGTAACCAGCTTATCCCAAAAAGACTCATCAACTAAAATGGCTGGTCAGTTTAAACTTAAATGTCTATCTTAGCGTTTCACTGAGAATCAAGCAGATAATCTCAGATTAATTTCACAAATCTCAATAGGCAAAAATATTTTCTCTTGTCAATAAACCATCAGATATGTTTTACATCACAGCAAATTACTCAAATTGAAACGGCGAAACAGTGAAGATTCCCAGCAGACAGTAAAGGACACAGCGGTGATGGCAAATAGGTATCCCCAAAATCACCAGTTTGGTTAAGAATTACAGTTTGTTCATTAAATATAGTTCAGCATTCAAAACACTGGCTGTAGAATTCTCTTCGTCTTCGGTCTAGCAGTGCCACAATCGGGGTCACGGCACCAAAGATGTAACCCTCTTTCTCTCTCTCTGTGCGCTTACTGGTCTCTAGCACCGCCGCTGTGTTGTGTATGTTTGTGGGTGGTGGTAGAAAGCTAACTTCTTTGGCTTTAAAGCTAACTTTAAGTAAATTATACAAAGAAAACTTCAAGTAAAATATACAAGGTCAACTTCGAGTAAATGCAGTACAGGAAACTTCAAGTAATTTCTATACAAGGAAAACTAAGTAAACTCTATACAGGATAACTTCAAGTAAACTCTTAAATATTACTGCACTGCACATAAAACTGAAATAAGCTGAGAATAATAATAATACAAATTGACAGCATATTAAATTGGTCTTATAGATGCACTTTGATGGACTTCAAAACAGAAACAGCCATTCACTGCCATTATAAAGCTTGGAAGAGCCAGGACATTTTTTAATATAACTGATTGTGTTCGTCTGAAAGAAGAATGTCATATACACCTGCACGCACCACTCCCTCTAACCCCTGGTTATCTGAGGTTCTTCGTGAACATCGGACCGAACTCAGGGCAGCGGAGAGGAAATGGCGCAAATCAAAAGACACATCTGACTTGAGTATGTATCAATCTCTCCTCTCTTCATTTTCTGTTGATGTCCAAGCTGCAAAATCTTCCTACTTCCACAACAAGATCAACAGCTCCTCTAACACACGATCACTCTTCAAGACATTCAACTCTCTCCTCTGTCCACCTCCACCACCACCCACCTCCTCTTTAACTGCTGACGATTTTGCTAACTTCTTCACCAACAAAATAACAACTATCAGCAGTCAGTTCTCAGCTCCACACACACAGGAACCTAGACCAACCTCTCCCACAGCCAATAACCTTCTCTCCTCCTTCTCTCCGCTAACCAAGGAAGAAGTATCTAAACTTATTATCTCCAGTCATCCTACCACCTGCCCTCTAGACCCCATCCCCTCACACCTTTTACAAGCCATCTCTTCCACACTTCTACCAGCACTCACACACATCATCAACTCATCCCTCCATACTGGCACTTTCCCTACCGCGTTCAAGCAGGCTCGGGTAACCCCACTGCTTAAAAAACCAACACTAAACACATCATTTGTAGAGAATTACAGACCTATCTCTCTCCTACCATTCATTGCGAAAACACTTGAATGAGCTGTTTTCAACCAAGTAACATTCTTGTCTCTGAACAACCAGCTGGATGTCAACCAATCTGGCTTCAAGAAAGGGCATTCAACTGAGACTGCATTACTGTCGGTCACAGAAGCCCTACGGATCGCAAAAGCTGCTTCCAAATCCTCAGTTCTCATTCTCCTGGATCTGTCTGCTGCCTTTGACACTGTGAATCATCAGATTCTTTTGACCAGCCTCTCATCACTGGGCATCACAGGAACTTCCCTCCACTGGTTTGAGTCCTATATCACAGGTAGGTCCTTCAGGGTCGCATGGAGAGGCGAGGCATCCAGAGCACATCAACTGACCACAGGGGTTCCTCAGGGTTCAGTCCTTGGACCCTTGCTCTTCTCCATCTACACCACATCACTGGGACACATTATACAGGGACATGGTTTCTCTTACCATTGCTATGCTGATGACACACAGCTCTTCCTCTCATTTCAACCAGATGATCCCACAGTAGCTGCACGGGTCTCAAGCTGTCTGGCGGACATCTCGACATGGATGAAGGATCATCACCTGCAGCTCAACCTGGCAAAGACTGAGCTTCTCGTCCTCCCTGCCAATCCGTCTCTACAGCACGACTTCACTATCCAGCTAGAATCATCATCAATTACCCCATCAAGGTCGGTCAGAAATCTTGGAGTAACGTTTGATGACCAGCTGACCTTCACAGATCACATTTCAAAGACAGCTCGATCATGCAGGTTTGCATTGCACAACATCAGGAAGATCAGGCCTTTCCTAACTGAGCATGCAACACAACTTCTCGTCCAGGCCCTGGTCATTTCTAGGCTTGACTACTGCAATGCTCTTCTGGCTGGACTTCCATCATGTGCAACTAAACCTCTACAAATGATTCAGAATGCTGCAGCTCATCTTGTCTTCAACGAGCCCAAGAGGGCCCACGTCACTCCTCTGTTCATCTCTCTGCACTGGCTACCTCTCGCTGCTCGCATCAAGTTCAAGGCATTGACGCTTGCTTACAGATCTATCACAGGCTCAGCTCCCTCCTACTTTCACTCACTCCTACGAGCCTACATCCCTACCAGAAGCCTACGATCGGCCAACGAGCGACGTCTCGTGGTTCCATCACAGAGAGCCAAAAAATCGCTTTCCAGAACATTCTCATTCACAGTTCCATGCTGGTGGAATGATTTCCCCACCCGCATCCGGAATGCAGAATCCCTGACAACATTCAAAAAAGAGCTGAAAACCCATCTCTTCCGTGAGCACTTAACCTCAAAAAAAAAAAAAAAAAATTCCTTTTCCTTTTCCTGTAAATTCTCGCTTATCGGGCTTATGCTACTCTCAATAATGCCTGGACTTCGTATTTTGAGCACTTCTTGCGTTGTTTTTGCCTCTTCACGATGACTCGCTTAATTTAGTCCCAATTTGTAAGTCGCTTTGGACAAAAGCGTCTGCTAAATGAATAAATGTGAATGTAAATGTTTTTTTTTATTATATTTTTAAAAAACAGAACACCCCAAATATTTTTTCAATTACTATAATTATGATCACTCACTTGTATATTTTATATTATCGATCAATATGTGAATCCGTTGCTACACATGACACTAGTTGTGTTCTCATTGGCACAAATTAATTTAGATGAGATCAGCTAGAACTGTATTGATCCCACACTTGTATGTCACAGACTTCCGAAGCTTTGTTTGGTCATGTGCTTTCTGCTCTGCTGTGATTTGTTAGATATGGTGGAGAAAACAAGTGTGACCACCAGATGTCACTAATGCGCATTGTGTTAAAAACTGTGAGTAATTAATAGCCTGGTTAAAACCAGACCATTCTCAGTTGTAACTGAGTTATGGTCTGGCAAAGCTCCATAGACAAATCATTTCCAAAGGGGCGTCACCAACGGACGTCACTCAAATGCCTCTCGTGTAAAGCCATATGCTGCGTCCCAATTCGCCTAAGTTACACTACGCCATAAATGTATGTAGTCTTTTTGTGAAGAAAAGGTATTTACTTTTGAATGTGTAGCAAAAAAGTAGGCAAGCTTTGGGACATACTACTTCGTCATCTTTATCGGACGGATCTGTCGCGTGCATCCTGTCACTTAAACTGCCCTGTCAATCATCGTGTCACAGTTAAAATCCTCTATTAAATCTAATTTAATTTCCTACCGTTTCGGAGAGAAATGTAGTAGCACGTTCATCTGCCAGTGGGTCTTTCATGGAGACTGTCCTCATGTGTTTGCAATTTGAATATAATAATGCATTTAAAAGTTGAACGGACGTCGCTCAAATGCCTCTGGGCGCAATAGGATAGACCTAAAACCAATCAGAGTGATTGTCATTGTGTAAAGCCCGCCTCATCGTTTCTGATTTGTGCCGCGATTTCTCGGCATGGGGAAATGGACTTGAATGAGCTCTTTGCCAGACTTACTTGCAGAGCAAATCTAAATTTGCCAGAAGTTGTCTGGGTTTTCCCAGGCTAAGTAATTAATCTCTTTCGGCTCAATTTGATGAAAGCCTCAAATGCTTCAGAAAGCCTCGGTTTCCCATCACTAGCTAAAGGTACTTGAATCTGTCCTAACACAGCAGTGTTATAGGGACATCTTGTGGACAACACAATACGCTGCCTTACACATGCAAAATCATAAAATCATGATGTTTACGATATCTTCATGTCTTACTCGCATTTATCAGGTTAGAGCTGGACGATAATATATTTACATTTTGCAACAAAATAAAAAATCAGGCAGAGATTTGCCATATAGTATACATATAGTGTAGTTTTTCCCAGGTTTTGTTTAATTGATCTGAATAATGAGCTTCTGTTAAGCTGCTTTATAATTGATGAACTTTCCAACATTAACACTGTTTTTTTCCTGTTTATCACAGTAAAGCTGCTCTGAATCAGTCTGTACTCTGTAAAGCGCTGTAGAAATACAGTAACTCTACACACACCAATGAACAAAAGAGCAAAATACAGGCAGCACTTTTGATCAATATAAAAGCTGACAAATATCACATCAACTGGTTAATCATTATAAAATAACAAGTGTAAAATAGCAAGAACAGTAAATCATATTAAGGAAAAGCCAGTTTCTCCAGTTGTGTTGCTGTTCAGGTCACTCGTCACACATTTAGTGCTATTAAAGTGAATGTGTGTAAATGTAGTTTATGTTTGCGGCCACCAGGTGGCGCGAGTGATCCGCGTTCAGCGCCTCTCTGACGGATCTTCTTTACTGCTTTTCACAATTGCTAAGACACATTTCTTAAAACCTTCAGTCTTTTTCTCACAACATTAAACACAAAAACACAATCTTCAAACTACATTCAGAGAAGATCTGACTCTTCTTATGGAAGTTTTTTCCTAACATAATTAAAATTAAAATGCTTAAAAAGATCAAATAATAAATCAAAGTCTCAAAACAACTGTTCAAATGATAAATCAAATGGTCAAAATATTAAATAATAAATCAAACTCTCAAAATGGCTGCACAAATGATAAATCAAATGCTCAAATGCAATTTCATTTCCTCATTCGGATTTGATTTTTAATTTTCATTATCAACCCAGTATAAACCTGTCATAATTAAATCTATAAGTCAATGCTCAAATCATAAATCAAATGCTCAAATCATAAATCAAATGCTCAAATCATAAATCAAATGCTCAAATCATAAATCAAATGCTCAAATTATAAATCAAATGCTCAAACGCACATCAAAAATGGCAAATCAAATGCTCAAACGCACATCAAAAATGGCAAATCTAATGCTCAAACGGAAGCCGGAAATGATAAATCAAGTGCAAGTGAGGGATGTCAATCAGTCGCTTCAAAACCATTTAATCTGTGCTCAAAATCAAACAATGCTTTCAGATTATACAAACATCAGTCAATATATAAACAGAACAAATCTTCCACCACCTCTAACTCATACTCTTCCTCCTCTTACACTCTTCCTCCTCTCCCTCTTACACTCATACTCTTCCTCCTCTTACACTCTTCCTCCTCTCCCTCTTACACTCATACTCTTCCTCCTCTTACACTCATACTCTTCCTCCTCTTACACTAATACTCATACTCTTCCACCACCTCAAACTCATACTCTTCCTCCTCTTACACTCATACTCTTCCTCCTCTTACACTCTTCCTCTTCCTCCTCTTCCTCTTACACTCATACTCTTCCTCCTCTTACACTCATACTCTTCCTCCTCTCCCTCTTACACTCATACTCTTCCTCCTCTTACACTCATACTCTTCCTCCTCTTACACTCATACTCTTCCTCCTCTTACACTCTTACTCTTCCTCCTCTCCCTCTTACACTCGTACTCTTCCTCCTCTTACACTCTTACTCTTCCTCCTCTTACACTCATACTCTTCCTCCTCTTACACTCATACTCTTCCTCCTCTTACACTCTTACTCTTCCTCCTCTCCCTCTTACACTCATACTCTTCCTCCTCTTACACTCTTACTCTTCCTCCTCTCCCTCTTACACTCGTACTCTTCCTCCTCTTACACTCTTACTCTTCCTCCTCTTACACTCTTCCTCTTCCTCCTCTTCCTCTTACACTCATACTCTTCCTCCTCTTACACTCTTCCTCTTCCTCCTCTTCCTCTTACACTCATACTCTTCCTCCTCTTACACTCATACTCTTCCTCCTCTCCCTCTTACACTCATACTCTTCCTCCTCTTACACTCATACTCTTCCTCCTCTTACACTCATACTCTTCCTCCTCTTACACTCTTACTCTTCCTCCTCTCCCTCTTACACTCGTACTCTTCCTCCTCTTACACTCTTACTCTTCCTCCTCTTACACTCATACTCTTCCTCCTCTTACACTCATACTCTTCCTCCTCTTACACTCTTACTCTTCCTCCTCTCCCTCTTACACTCATACTCTTCCTCCTCTTACACTCTTACTCTTCCTCCTCTCCCTCTTACACTCGTACTCTTCCTCCTCTTACACTCTTACTCTTCCTCCTCTTACACTCATACTCTTCCTCCTCTTACACTCATACTCTTCCTCCTCTTACACTCATACTCTTCCTCCTCTTACACTCTTCCTCTTCCTCCTCTCCCTCTTACACTAATACTCTTCCTCCTCTTACACTCATACTCTTCCTCCTCTTACACTCTTCCTCTTCCTCCTCTCCTTCTTACACTAATACTCTTCCTCCTCTTACACTCACACTCTTCCTCCTCTTACACTCTTCCTCCTCTTACACTCTTCCTCTTCCTCCTCTCCCTCTTACACTCATACTCTTCCTCCTCTTACACTCATACTCTTCCTCCTCTTACACTCTTCCTCTTCCTCCTCTCCCTCTTACACTAATACTCTTCCTCCTCTTACACTCATACTCTTCCTCCTCTTACACTCATACTCTTCCTCCTCTTACACTCTTCCTCTTCCTCCTCTCCCTCTTACTCTTCCTCCTCTTACACTCTTCCTCTTCCTCCTCTCCCTCTTACTCTTCCTCCTCTTACACTCTTCCTCTTCCTCTTCTTACACTCTTACTCTTCCTCCTCTTACACTCATACTCTTCGTCCTCTTACACACATACTCTTCCACCTCTTACACTCTTACCCTCTTCCTCCTCTCCCTCTTACACTCATACTCTTCCTCCTCTTACACTCATACTCTCTTCCTCCTCTTACACTCATACTCTTCCTCCTCTTACACTCATACTCTTCCTCCTCTTACACTCTTCCTCTTCCTCCTCTCCCTCTTACACTAATACTCTTCCTCCTCTTACACTCATACTCTTCCTCCTCTTACACTCTTCCTCTTCCTCCTCTCCTTCTTACACTAATACTCTTCCTCCTCTTACACTCACACTCTTCCTCCTCTTACACTCTTCCTCCTCTTACACTCTTCCTCTTCCTCCTCTCCCTCTTACACTCATACTCTTCCTCCTCTTACACTCATACTCTTCCTCCTCTTACACTCTTCCTCTTCCTCCTCTCCCTCTTACACTAATACTCTTCCTCCTCTTACACTCATACTCTTCCTCCTCTTACACTCATACTCTTCCTCCTCTTACACTCTTCCTCTTCCTCCTCTCCCTCTTACTCTTCCTCCTCTTACACTCTTACTCTTCCTCCTCTCCCTCTTACTCTTCCTCCTCTTACACTCTTCCTCTTCCTCCTCTTACACTCTTACTCTTCCTCCTCTTACACTCATACTCTTCGTCCTCTTACACACATACTCTTCCACCTCTTACACTCTTACCCTCTTCCTCCTCTCCCTCTTACACTCATACTCTTCCTCCTCTTACACTCATACTCTCTTCCTCCTCTTACACTCATACTCTTCCTCCTCTTACACTCTTACTCTTCCTCCTCTCCCTCTTACACTCATACTCTTCCTCCTCTTACACTCATACTCTCTTCCTCCTCTTACACTCTTACTCTTCCTCCTCTTATACTCTTACTCTTCCTCCTCTTACACTCATACTCTTGTCAAGTCAAGTCATCTTCATTTATATAGCGCTTTTAACAATGTAGATTGTTTCAAAGCAGCTTTACAGAGATAAGCGTATAATTTAAGGTAACAGAGATTGTTTTGGCTTTATAGCGGTTCTTTAAGTTATTTTCCAGCTAAAGTTAGTTTTGATTGATTTGCTTCCGTCGCAACGATCATTTGTTATTAAATTAGGGGCCGCTAAGACAACACCATTCTCTCTACACAGACTTTAAACGCGAACCTGTGAGAAACGCTGATGGCGTTCACATGTGCATTTAGAATGGGTTCTATAGTTATGTGCGTTTGAATATATGTGCGCAGGTTTGGAATTCCCTACAAGCCAAGCCTAAACAAAGTACTTGTCTTTCCTTATAAATTTTGATAAAGAATTTTATTTTATTTTGTCGCTTTGGGGTAGGAACGCAAAACTAATTTTCCCGACAAAGCCTTATCTGTAGAGTGGTAAAGGGATCCTCCATAGGGAGAGACTAGTTGGCACTTCAGCACTGCGTTGTCATCGGGTCCAGGCGAAGGTCCTTCGTCAGATCTGGATACGGCCTGGATGCGGCAGGCTGCAGGAAAACCTCGGGATAAACACAGACACTAAAATTAGCGTAGATGCCATTCTTCTCATGATGTAACGAGTACATCAGGATTTATGGGAAGTGTTCCCGGTTCCGGCTGACCTAATCTATGCAGCCTAACATTGAATTACAGAAGTCTATAATGTATTATGTGAATGCTAGGTCAAAGAGATGTGTCTTTAATCTGGCTTTGAACTGACAGAGTGTGTCTGCTTCCCGGACAATGGTAGGAAGACTGTTCCAGAGTTTTGGTGCTAAATAGGAAAAGGATCTACCGCCAGCAGTCGATTTTGATATTCTAGGTATTATTAACTGGCCGGAATTTTGAAATCGCAATAGACGTGAAGGACTATAATGCGTTAAGAGCTCGCTCAAGTACAGCGGAGCTAAACCATTTAGTGCTTTGTAAGTAATCAGCAATATTTAAAAATTGATGCAATGTTTAATAGGGAGCCAATGCAGTTTTGACAGAACGGGGCTAATATGGTCATACTTCCTGGTTCTGGTAAGAACTCGAGCTGCTGTGTTTTGAACTAGCTGTAGTTTGTTTATTAAGCGTGCAGGGCAACCACCCAGTAGAGCATTACAGTAATCTAGCCTTGAGGTCATGAACGCATGAACTAATTGTTCCGCATTTGTCAATGAGAGCATATGGCGTAATTTAGATATATTTTTAAGATGGAAAAATGCAGTTTTACAGATACTAGAGACGTGACTTTCAAATGAAAGATTGGTATCAAAGAGCACACCCAGGTTCCTAACCGACGACGAAGACTTAACAGAGCAGCCATCAAGTGTTAGACTGTATTCTAGGTTATTAGACCTAGTACTAACCTAGTACTGAGCCTTGTGGTACGCCATACTGAACTTGTGATTGATGAGACATCTCATCATTTACTGCTACAAACTGATAACGGTCAGATAAGTATGATTTAAACCATGCTAGTGCATTTCCCCTAATGCCAACATAATGTTCAAGTCTATTTAAAAGAACGTTGTGGTCAATGGTGTCAAATGCAGCACTAAGATTGAGTAACACTAATAGAGAGACACAACCACGATCGGATGATAAGAGCAAATCATTTGTGACTCTACGAGAGCAGTCTCGGTATTATGGTACGGTCTAAATCCGGACTGGAAATCCTCGCAGATATCATTTCTTTCTAAAAAGGAACACAGTTGTGAAGATACTGCCTTTTCTAATATCTTTGACAGAAAAGGTAGATTCGAGATCGGCCTGTAATTGACTAATTCTGTAGGATCAAGTTGCGTTTTTTTAACAAGCGGTTTAATCATAGCCAGCTTAAAGTTTTTTGGTACGTATCCTAGAGACAAAGACGAATTAATGATATTAAGAAGAGGGTCTATGACCTCTGGAAGCATCTCTTTCAGTAGCTTAGTCGGTATAGGGTCTAACATACATGTTGTCGGTTTAGATGATTTAATGAGTTTAGTAAATTCTTCCTCTCCTATAGCAACGAATGAATCAAATTTTTCCTCAGGGAGACTACAATGCACTGCCTGATGCGATACTGTAGTAGACGGTTGCATAGTTATAATTTTGTCCCTGATATTATCAATCTTATAAGTGAAGAAGTTCATAAAGTCATTACTGCTGTGTTGCTTGGAAACTTCGGTGCTTGAAGCTTTATTTTTCGTTAGTTTAGCCACTGTTTCAAATAAATACCTAGGATTATGTTTATTTTCTTCTAATAGGGTTGAAAAATAAGCAGATCTAGCAGCTTTTAAAGCCTCTCTGAATGCAATCGAGCTCTCCTTCCATGAGATGCGAAATACCTCTAGTTTTGTTTTCTTCCTCCTCTCCCTCTTACACTCATACTCTTCCTCCTCTTACGCTCTTACTCTTCCTCCTCTCCCTCTTACACTCATACTCTTCCTCCTCTTACGCTCTTACTCTTCCTCTTACACTCATACTCTTCCTCCTCTCCCTCTTACACTCATACTCTTCCTCCTCTTACGCTCTTACTCTCCCTCTTACACTCATACTCTCTTCCTCCTCTCCCTCTTACACTCATACTCTTCCTCCTCTTACGCTCTTACTCTTCCTCCTCTCCCTCTTACACTCATACTCTTCCTCTTACACTCATACTCTTCCTCTTACACTCATACTCTTCCTCCTCTTACACTCTTACTCTTCCTCCTCTCCCTCTTACACTCATACTCTTCCTCCTCTTACACTCTTACTCTTCCTCCTCTCCCTCTCCCTCTTACACTCATACTCTTCCTCCTCTTACACTCTTACTCTTCCTCCTCTCCCTCTTACACTCATACTCTTCCTCCTCTTACACTCTTACTCTTCCTCCTCTCCCTCTTACACTCATACTCTTCCTCCTCTTACACTCATACTCTTCCACCTCTTACACTCATACTCTCTTCCTCCTCTCCCTCTTACACTCATACTCTTCCTCCTCTTACGCTCTTACTCTTCCTCCTCTCCCTCTTACACTCATACTCTTCCTCCTCTCCCTCTTACACTCATACTCTTCCTCCACTTACACTCATACTCTCTTCCTCCTCTCCCTCTTACACTCATACTCTTCCACCTCTTACACTCATACTCTCTTCCTCCTCTCCCTCTTACACTCATACTCTTCCACCTCTTACACTCATACTCTTCCACCTCTTACACTCATACTCTCTTCCTCCTCTCCCTCTTACACTCATACTCTTCCTCCTCTTACGCTCTTACTCTTCCTCCTCTCCCTCTTACACTCATACTCTTCCTCCTCTTACACTCATACTCTTCCACCTCTTACACTCATACTCTCTTCCTCCTCTCCCTCTTACACTCATACTCTTCCTCCTCTTACGCTCTTACTCTTCCTCCTCTCCCTCTTACACTCATACTCTTCCTCCTCTCCCTCTTACACTCATACTCTTCCTCCTCTCCCTCTTACACTCATACTCTTCCTCCTCTTACACTCATACTCTCTTCCTCCTCTCCCTCTTACACTCATACTCTTCCTCCTCTTACGCTCTTACTCTTCCTCCTCTCCCTCTTACACTCATACTCTTCCACCTCTTACACTCATAATCTTCCTCCTCTTACACTCATACTCTTCCACCTCTTACACTCTTACTCTTCCTCCTCTTACACTCTTACTCTTCCTCCTCTCCCTCTTACACTCATACTCTTCCTCCTCTTACACTCATACTCTTCCTCCTCTCCCTCTTACACTCATACTCTTCCTCCTCTTACGCTCTTACTCTTCCTCCTCTCCCTCTTACACTCATACTCTTCCTCTTACACTCATACTCTTCCTCTTACACTCATACTCTTCCTCCTCTTACACTCTTACTCTTCCTCCTCTCCCTCTTACACTCATACTCTTCCTCCTCTTACACTCTTACTCTTCCTCCTCTCCCTCTCCCTCTTACACTCATACTCTTCCTCCTCTTACACTCTTACTCTTCCTCCTCTCCCTCTTACACTCATACTCTTCCTCCTCTTACACTCTTACTCTTCCTCCTCTCCCTCTTACACTCATACTCTTCCTCCTCTTACACTCATACTCTTCCACCTCTTACACTCATACTCTCTTCCTCCTCTCCCTCTTACACTCATACTCTTCCTCCTCTTACGCTCTTACTCTTCCTCCTCTCCCTCTTACACTCATACTCTTCCTCCTCTCCCTCTTACACTCATACTCTTCCTCCTCTTACGCTCTTACTCTTCCTCCTCTCCCTCTTACACTCATACTCTCTTCCTCCTCTCCCTCTTACACTCATACTCTTCCTCCTCTTACGCTCTTACTCTTCCTCCTCTCCCTCTTACACTCATACTCTTCCTCCTCTCCCTCTTACACTCATACTCTTCCTCCTCTCCCTCTTACACTCATACTCTTCCTCCTCTTACACTCATACTCTCTTCCTCCTCTCCCTCTTACACTCATACTCTTCCTCCTCTTACGCTCTTACTCTTCCTCCTCTCCCTCTTACACTCATACTCTTCCACCTCTTACACTCATAATCTTCCTCCTCTTACACTCATACTCTTCCACCTCTTACACTCTTACTCTTCCTCCTCTTACACTCTTACTCTTCCTCCTCTCCCTCTTACACTCATACTCTTCCTCCTCTTACACTCATACTCTTCCTCCTCTCCCTCTTACACTCATACTCTTCCTCCTCTTACGCTCTTACTCTTCCTCCTCTCCCTCTTACACTCATACTCTTCCTCTTACACTCATACTCTTCCTCTTACACTCATACTCTTCCTCCTCTTACACTCTTACTCTTCCTCCTCTCCCTCTTACACTCATACTCTTCCTCCTCTTACACTCTTACTCTTCCTCCTCTCCCTCTCCCTCTTACACTCATACTCTTCCTCCTCTTACACTCTTACTCTTCCTCCTCTCCCTCTTACACTCATACTCTTCCTCCTCTTACACTCTTACTCTTCCTCCTCTCCCTCTTACACTCATACTCTTCCTCCTCTTACACTCATACTCTTCCACCTCTTACACTCATACTCTCTTCCTCCTCTCCCTCTTACACTCATACTCTTCCTCCTCTTACGCTCTTACTCTTCCTCCTCTCCCTCTTACACTCATACTCTTCCTCCTCTCCCTCTTACACTCATACTCTTCCTCCACTTACACTCATACTCTCTTCCTCCTCTCCCTCTTACACTCATACTCTTCCACCTCTTACACTCATACTCTCTTCCTCCTCTCCCTCTTACACTCATACTCTTCCACCTCTTACACTCATACTCTTCCACCTCTTACACTCATACTCTCTTCCTCCTCTCCCTCTTACACTCATACTCTTCCTCCTCTTACGCTCTTACTCTTCCTCCTCTCCCTCTTACACTCATACTCTTCCTCCTCTTACACTCATACTCTTCCACCTCTTACACTCATACTCTCTTCCTCCTCTCCCTCTTACACTCATACTCTTCCTCCTCTTACGCTCTTACTCTTCCTCCTCTCCCTCTTACACTCATACTCTTCCTCCT
Source organism: Abramis brama (assembly GCF_963993115.1). Taxonomy (NCBI): domain Eukaryota; kingdom Metazoa; phylum Chordata; class Actinopteri; order Cypriniformes; family Leuciscidae; genus Abramis; species Abramis brama. The sequence continues at coordinate 105,076 of NC_139981.1, read as the reverse complement.
CTCCCTCTTACACTCATACTCTTCCTCCTCTCCCTCTTACACTCATACTCTTCCTCCTCTTACACTCATACTCTCTTCCTCCTCTCCCTCTTACACTCATACTCTTCCTCCTCTTACGCTCTTACTCTTCCTCCTCTCCCTCTTACACTCATACTCTTCCACCTCTTACACTCATAATCTTCCTCCTCTTACACTCATACTCTTCCACCTCTTACACTCTTACTCTTCCTCCTCTTACACTCTTACTCTTCCTCCTCTCCCTCTTACACTCATACTCTTCCTCCTCTTACACTCATACTCTTCCTCCTCTCCCTCTTACACTCATACTCTTCCTCCTCTTACACTCTTACTCTTCCTCCTCTCCCTCTTACACTCATACTCTTCCTCCTCTTACACTCATACTCTTCCTCCTCTCCCTCTTACACTCATACTCTTCCTCCTCTTACACTCTTACTCTTCCTCCTCTCCCTCTTACACTCATACTCTTCCACCTCTTACACTCATACTCTTCCTCCTCTTACACTCTTACTCTTCCTCCTCTCCCTCTTACACTCATACTCTTCCTCCTCTTACACTCATACTCTTCCTCCTCTCCCTCTTACACTCATACTCTTCCTCCTCTTACACTCTTACTCTTCCTCCTCTCCCTCTTACACTCATACTCTTCCTCCTCTTACACTCATATATGTTTCACATATATCTTACACTTATATTTATGTTTCACATATGTTTATTTGTTTGGATTAGAGTTTTATTTTGTATTTAGGACTTGGTGGTTATTCTTGTTAATGTGGAGAATATATGTGAATATATTATATCTAATTCCAGTTTTCATTTAGTTACTTATGGTACAGTATAAAGTTTAAAGGTGAAGTATGTAAGATTTTTATGTTAAAATACATTCTCTTTACCCAGTTTATTGTTCATGGACCTCTATTAGAATGACATTCATAAAAGTGTAAAAACTTTGCCTCCCTGGCACCATCTAAACATCGAGAGCATCTGCTCAGATCTGTCAATCTCTTCCAGCTCAGCCAATAGTGAGAGTTTGGGGTGTGGCTTCTGTGGGCAGAGCCAGAGGGCTAGTCAGTGTGTGTGTGTGTGTGTGTGCATCATCATACAGCCATTCAGAAAGACAAATGTCCCAGTTTATAATGTGTCTCAACAGCCTCAAACAGTCGTGCCGGAGCAGATCCGCTGGATGGGTTTATTACAAGCGAGATGTTACTCATGACTCATAGCAACACAGCTGAAAGTGTTCCTAATTTGTTGGACCTGTTATTGAAAGTAGGCTGTCGAGAGTGAGACCTTCACAAGCTCCTGTAAGAGCTGTGATCGTGATGTTGGAGGTGAGGGAGGCGAGACACACGAAAGAGGCGTTTGTGAAATATCCTGCATTTTTGTGATTCTGCTGAAACAACATACTTCACCTTTAAACTGTTTTCCATACGGACTTTAACCTCTAGACTCTTCAGTAAGGGTCAGCCTGTTGTTTTGGTCACATTTTCTCGTCTACAGTCTGTCCCAGATTTCGGTGCAGAAAAGCCGTTTCTGGTGTAAGTGGGTGAAGTAAATAAAACGGAAATAGACGAACTCCTCCTCTGCCTCTCCTCATACATCGCTGTGATTTCAGAAACATGCTGGAATCAGCAGGACGAGGATTTACTGGGAATGCAAATAACTATATTTATATACACTAAACAGCTTTACTGGTGGGAACGGATTACCTGATGCATGAAAGACAGAAAGACAGACAGAAAAACAGAGACAGACAGACAGACAGACAGACAGACAGACAGAAAAACAGACAGACAGAAAAACAGAGACAGACAGAAAGACAGACAGACAGACAGAAAGACAGAAAGACAGACAGACAGACAGACAGACAGACAGACAGACAGACAGACAGAAAAACAGACAGACAGACAGACAGAAAGACAGACAGACAGAAAAACAGACAGACAGACAGATAGACAGACAGACAGAAAAACAGACAGAAAGACAGACAGACAGACAGAAAGACAGACAGAAAGACAGACAGACAGACAGACAGACAGAAAGAGAGACAGACAGACAGAAAAACAGACTGTCTGAAAGACAGACAGAAAAACACAGAAAAACAGACAGACAGACAGACAGACAGAAAGAGAGACAGACAGACAGAAAAACAGACAGAAAAACAGACAGACAGACAGACAGAAAGACAGACAGGCAGACAGACAGAAAAACAGACAGACAGACAGACAGACAGAAAAACAGACAGACAGACAGACAGACAGACAGAAAAACCGACAGACAGACAGACAGACAGACAGACAGAAAAACAGGCAGACAGACAGACAGACAGAAAAACAGACAGACAGACAGACAGACAGATAGACAGACAGACAGAAAAACAGACAGAAAGACAGACAGAAAGACAGACAGACAGACAGAAAATCAGACAGACAGACAGACAGACAGAAAAACAGACAGACAGACAGACAGACAGATAGACAGACAGACAGAAAAACAGACAGACAGACAGACAGAAAAACAGACAGACAGACAGAAAAACAGACAGACAGACAGACAGACAGACAGATAGACAGACAGACAGAAAAACAGACAGACAGACAGACAGAAAAACAGACAGAAAGACAGACAGAAAGACAGACAGACAGACAGAAAAACAGACAGACAGACAGACAGACAGAAAAACAGACAGACAGACAGATAGACAGACAGACAGAAAAACAGACAGATAGACAGACAGACAGAAAAACAGACAGACAGACAGACAGACAGAAAAACAGACAGACAGACAGACAGACAGATAGACAGACAGACAGAAAAACAGACAGAAAGACAGACAGAAAGACAGACAGACAGACAGACAGACAGACAGACAGAAAAACAGACAGACAGACAGACAGACAGAAAAACAGACAGACAGACAGACAGACAGATAGACAGACAGACAGAAAAACAGACAGAAAGACAGACAGATAGACAGACAGACAGAAAAACAGACAGACAGACAGACAGAAAAACAGACAGACAGACAGACAGACAGACAGGTCTTAAACTCTCAGTAATGTGCAGCACTGGACTGTCTTTATCTGATATGGACCGATCTGATTTTAAGCCCTTGATAGTTTGACTGCGAGAGCATTATGTGGTCAGTTCCTGAAATCAATCGACTGTCGTTTGATTGACGGTCAGGGTTCAGGTCTGAAGGTTTTGTTCCAGTGGATCCAGGTTCTGCTGTAGACCCTGTTCAGTGTTGGACAGCAGAACCAGATCATGTTCAGCATGAGTCCAGCGTGTGTGGATCGATCCAGATCGAATGCCTGTTCACTGATGTTGAATAATATCAGGTGTAAAGTCTGCTTGGAATGTAAATTCACCCCGTCTATTTTCTAAATGCATGTTATTGATTGTGTTGTGAGCGGTTTGTGCCTGCACGTTTCATTTTTGAGTATATAATTTTTAATGAAGATGTTTTTCCGGGAAGCGTCAGGCTTCTCTCTGGTGACGCAGGATTCATTAGTCAGCTTAAACTTTCTTATATTCAAACACAAGCTTCATCCAGATCTGCCTCCATCCAATCAACAACTGACGCACAGAATTAAGCTCCGCCCAACATTTTGTTTTTGGATAATCAGTTCCACGCAGATGTTGGTCACAGTAAGTAAAGATCTGTCGCTTCTTCGCTTCATCATGTCTGTCACAGACGCTGTTTCTCACTCCACGCTCGATTTCCTCCTAAAACACTCTCATTTACTTTCTGAAATAATCCTTGTGCCATATTGCATCAAATTATTATTTTTTTAGTTAATAAAACATGAAAAATGTTGCCTTTAATCAGTAATTTATTAATAATCCTATTCAAGTTCTGTGAAGTCAAGGAGTTTATTATAATGCAGAATAACTCAAATACAGTCTCCGCTTTCAGAGATGAAGTCTATCAGTCCTTGATTCCAGTTGGACCAGAGATCGACTCTCACAACCACTTTTATTAATTTAATATGGCTGACTGGAATTTAGTGCTGATTTATCATTTAATTTATGGTCCCCAGAAGCTTTTTGGGGGTTTAATGTAGTCTCCGAGTCCCTCTGCAATAACAGTGGAGACTGATGTGTGTGTCGTTCTTCTGATCAGAGATCAGCTGTGTGGGGTACGTGAATGCTGTGAGAGATGAAGGATCTGTGTCCTTCATCTGCATGTGAGAAACGGACATTTTATGGTATTTAAAGGACAATTCCGGTGAAAAATGAACCTAGGGGTAATCAACACATGGTTACCGAGTCGATCGTTCCCTGGGATGCGTTTTCATGATAATCGAATGTAAAGAGTTAGCTTATAAACAGATTAGCTTATAACGCTAGTATATGGGGCATAGTGTAAGTAAAAGTAAATCGCTAGTTAATGCCACTAGCAAGGCTCAAAATAGCCTCACACTAACACGGTAGCATAATGAGGGTCCCTACATGCAAACCGAAGCATTGAGAACTTTGTAAGTGTACAGTGTCATGGAAATTCTTTCTCAACTTTAAATAATAATTGGAAGACAGCTGGAAATTTCAAAAGTTATAAAGATCTTTATTTCTTGCAAGAAAGGCTGTTCACACATCAGTCAGAGTCTGATATGAGAAGCGCGCCGACTTCTCCTTTTTTCCCAGCTTATATACACAAAACTCATCACACTTATTCTAACACCCCATGGTTATACGCACACACTTACACACATATGTCATTAAAAACAATTGAGTATATATTTTCCAATGCAACACCTTTGCTCTTAGTGCAAGCGAGCTTATCTGTATTTAGAAAGAACAAACTGTCCTTTCTGCAAATGTCATTTTGACCTCGTTCTTCAGCAGTAAGGAAGAAGATGATATGCAACTTGCAGTTTCTTTAACACCATGTATGGTATAAGCTGGCTAGAGTAAATATTTCCACACCATGTATGGTATTATGCTGGCTGGAATTTTTAAAAATTTCTATTACAACAGACAGTTTAATAAGAAGAGACTTTATAAAGACTTTGTAAATATACACTTACAAAGTTCTCAGTGCTTCGGTTTGCATGTTTTACATTCGATTATCATGAAAACGCATCCCAGGGAACGATCGACTCGGTAACCATGTGTTAATTACCCCTAGGTTCATTTTTCACCGGAATTGTCCTTTAATAAAACACAGGGAGCTGTAGGAAAAGAGGCTGATGATGCAGTGTGTTCACGTCTTCTCCATCATGGCTTCAGCATCGAGAGGAAGGTCAAGGTTTGTCTTGTGTCACAGTGTCTTTATCCTCTGTTTCTCCTCATGCTGTCCTGCTTTCTGTCGGATCTCGGACTCGTCCCGAGGAGCTGAACATCAGCCTGGATGGCTCTGGATCGATTTCTCCCCTGCTTTTAATTGGATTCAGCCTTAAGCCCCATTCTGCTGCTAAAAGCTTGTTGCCAGAGATGTTTTGTCCCAACTTTTGTATTTTGTATTCATGCATTTGCTCCCATTCAGACACAAGAGAAACATCCACATCAGACTCACTAACAGTATCTGTGTCTCGCTGGAATAGACAACAGTCCTCCACAAACAGCTGGAGTAAAGCACATGATTCCCCAGTGTGTGTGTGTGTGTGCAGCTTCAAGGTTTGGCCTCACTGTGGAAACCCGCAGAAGTGTGTGTCCACATAGATTTAGTGTATAGTGTGTGTTTCCTTCAGGCTCTTCAGCTCCAGATGTTCATTAAGGAGTCAGAGTAATTACTGTATCTTAGCACTTATGTTATAAAAGAACTTGGTTCAAACCCTGTCAACACATTGAAATGAAAGACAAAAATTAAAAATGGGCAGTATTCACTTAATATTTGTGAGAACACAGCAATAGATTCCTTGCTTTCTACTGTATTCATATTTCATGATGCAGTGTTTCTTTGACCTTCCCTTTCCAGACAAAACTGGAGAACTGATCCCATTCTTTCCATAATTTCTGGAAAATAAATCACAGCTAAATATAAGTTGCACAGGTCAGAATTGCATTATTGAGAGAGAAAAACACAGATAAGGTGCACATGTGCGAAAGTCATTTCTTCTCATTACATTCAGAAACCATGTATAATACCGGTGAACGAAACTAAACATTTATAATCACTACGGGGCGGCAGTGGCTCAGTGGTTCATGTAGGTTGTCTACAAACCGAAAGGTTGGTGGTTCAATCCCCGGTTCCACTTGACCAAGTGTCGAGGTGTCCATGAGCAAGACACCTAACCCCAGCTGCTCCCGACGAGCTGGATGGCGCCTTGCATGGCTGACACCGCCGTCGGTGTATGAATGAGTGAGTGAATGGGTGAATGTGAGGCAATGTAAAGCGCTTTGGTGGCCATAGGTCTGTGAAAGCGCTATATAAATGCAGTCCATTTACCATTTACTATAAACATGTATTTTAGTTTTCCTCACTCCACAACGAATTCTTCACATTTAATGGAATTCAGAACAGGAAAGGAGAATATAAGCATTAAACAATCATAAATTATAGTGGCATTCACATTTATCATATTTAACATTTATTATAGATGGATGCCAGACTGAAGGAATGTACAGATAAATATAGGAATGAACTTTACAGATACACTGGATCTGACGTTCCTCTCATTCTGCATTAATTAAAACCTTTGCGAATGTTTTGCATGCTTGATGTTAATTCTATGAAGTCGCTATGAAATATGCACGTTTCATAAAAAACACGACTTATATTCTGGAAAATACAGTAATTGTGATAATTATGATGTGACATCACTGTTGCACATTACTCTTTATTTTGCATTTTCTATGCAGTTTAAAATGAAATGGAATATATATATAATTGTGCTTCAATTGATGAAGAGCCAATGTTTTTATTCTCCATGTTCTTGCAAAGATGAGAGTCTGTTGGGAAATTTCTCCCATGATCCTCTGCTGCTGTCAGCTGTCAAAACTCAGCTGGTCATTTTAGACATGACGTCTCATGATGGATTTTTTTGACAGGATATTGTTTATTTTCTCCCCACACTACAAACACAGAGCAGGATCCCGAGGATATTGAACCACAGAAGTGAAAGTGTCTGAGGATTGGAGGATCGTGAGCAAACGTGAGTGGTTTCAGATAGTTTCAGTCTCACTGAACAGTATCTATCTAACCTTCTCTAGCGCCTCATCTGCTCATATCTAACCTTCTCTAGCGCCTCATCTGTTCATATCTAACCTTCTCTAGCGCCTCATCTGCTCATATCTAACCTTCTCTAGCGCCTCATCTGTTCATATCTAACCTTCACTAGCGCCTCATCTGCTCATATCTAACCTTCTCTAGCGCCTCATCTGTTCATATCTAACCTTCACTAGCGGCTCATCTGCTCATATCTAACCTTCTCTAGCGCCTCATCTGCTCATATCTAACCTTCTCTAGCGCCTCATCTGTTCATATCTAACCTTCACTAGCGCCTCATCTGCTCATATCTAACCTTCTCTAGCGCCTCATCTGTTCATATCTAACCTTCACTAGCGGCTCATCTGCTCATATCTAACCTTCACTAGCGGCTCATCTGCTCATATCTAACCTTCTCTAGCGGCTCATCTGCTCATCTCTAACCTTCACTAGCGGCTCATCTGCTCATATCTAACCTTCTCTAGCGGCTCATCTGCTCATCTCTAACCTTCTCTAGCGGCTCATCTGCTCATATCTAACCTTCACTAGCGGCTCATCTGCTCATATCTAACCTTCACTAGCGGCTCATCTGTTCATATCTAACCTTCTCTAGCGGCTCATCTGCTCATATCTAACCCTCTCTAGCGGCTCATATCTAACCTTCTCTAGCGGCTCATCTGCTCATCTCTGACCTTCTCTAGCGGCTCATCTCTCACAGCAGAATTCATGCGCTGGATCACAGATGGAGGAAAGTAATTTCGCTCGGCCACAGATTCTGTTTGGACCAGTAAGAGCCTGTTGTTATTAAACTTGCTTTGAGCACCAAACACTCTGTTAGGATGTGAGACATAATGTGACCTTCGGCTTTTCTGAGATATTGCTTAGATCTGATCTGTGTCCCATAACGGCTGATCTAGAGTCAGTGACTCACAGTCTTCATCTGAACACATGTGCAGAAAATACACTGCGAAACCTTTGCTTCTTCTTCCTCAGTGTTTCTGTCTCATTTTCCTGCGCAAATACCAAAACATTCTTAAATCAAGATACATTTACTGGAGAAGAAGCAAAACGACTGACGACATTAAGTCTGAAACAAGAACAAATATCTGCCAATGGAGTCAGAAAAATAATTGTAATACAACGGGAAAACAAGATTATTTTTCTGACTCCATTGGCAGATTTTTGTTGTTGTTTTAAGCACAAACTCACTTTATGTTCATAATTTTTCAAGTGATTTTGCTTCTCCAGTAAATCTTGATTTAAGAATGTTTTGTCCTGGAAAACGAGACAGAAACACTGAGGAAGAAGATGTTTTACAGTGAAGCTGCTTATTGAACAGCATGAAGGGTTTATTCTGTAATGCCTACAGTTGTAAATTACCTCACTTGACACATGATAATTTTTTCATCAATTTGGAAGTATATTTTTTTTATTTTGGTGTCATTTGGTTTAAAAATGAACTGTTGGAAGTCTAATCACATAATAATTAAATTGTATTCAAGACTAAATCTATTGCCTCACCGTCAAGAGTGCTTCTATCAGGAAGATTCAAACAAAATAGTCTTTAGTCCAAATATATCACAGGAGAGCTCAGGGAAACTCACCTTAACATTGAGGAGATCAGACAAAGAACTGAAAGACACAAGCAGTATATATATATATATAGCCTATATATATATATATATATATATATATATATACAGTACCAGTCAAAAGTTTGGAAACACTACTATTTTTAATGCTTTTGAAAGAAGTCTCTTATGCTCATCAAGCCTGCAGTTAAAAACAAAAAAAAACAAAAAAAAACAGTAATATTATGAAATATTATTACAATTTAAAATAATGGTTCTCTTTTTTAATATACTTTAAAATGTAATTTATTTTTGTGATGCAAAGCTGAATTTTCATCAGCAAGTACTCCAGTCTTTGGTGTCTTATGATCCTTCAGAAATCATTCTAATATGCTGATTTATGATCAATGTTGGAAACAGTTGTGCTGCTTAATATTTTTTTATAACCTGAGATACTTTTTTCAGGATTATTTGATGAATAAAAAGTTAAAAAGAACTGTATTTATTTAGAATAGAAATCTTTTGTAACAATATACACTACCGTTCAAAAGTTTGGGAACAATAACTATTTTTTTTTAAAGAAATTAGTACTTTAATTCAACAAGAATGCGTTAAATTGATAAAAGGTGATGGTAACGATTTATATTGTTAGAAATGTTTTTATTTTGAATAAATGCTGTTTTTATGAATAAATGCTGTTAACGTTTTACTCATCAATGAATCCTGAAAAAAGTATTCCAAAAAAATATATTAAACAGCACAACTGTTTCCATCATTGATAATAACTGAGCATCAAATCATCATATTAGAATGATTTCTGAAGGATCATAAGACACCAAAGACTGGAGTACTTGCTGATGAAAATTCAGCTTTGCATCACAAAAATAAATTACATTTTAAAGTATATTAAAAAAGAGAACCATTATTTTAAATTGTAATAATATTTCATAATATTACTGTTTTTTTTTGTTTTTGTTTGTTTTTAACTGCAGGCTTGATGAGCATAAGAGACTTCTTGCAAAAGCATTAAAAATAGTAGTGTTTCCAAACTTTTGACTGGTACTGTATATATATATATATATATATATATATATATATATATATATATATTTATATACTAAAAAAAATGAGGGAGCTCAATGACATAATCGATTAACAACAGGTGAACTCTGATCCTGTGTTTAGCCCAGTGTCCCGCCGGGTCGTGAAGAGACTGCGAAAAGCCTGCGGGAAATTGTGTGATTATCCACAATGGAATACAGACAGTTTCGACCTGATAATTGTTTTGAAACCACTTGAAATTGAACACTCTGTGTCACATAATTGCATCTAATGCTCAGCATTGATCCTGCAGAATCTGTAGAGATCAGCTGTTCTGCACCAGCCGGAAGATCTTTCTTAAACTGGAACGTAAAGTCCAGAGGCTTAGTAACTACTAGCTAGTTTGTCATTTTCTCTCCTTTTTTTTGTAATTAAAGGCCCTTTTGTGGATGCCTGCCCAATCTAACTATTAGTAAAATTAATGAATAATAATTTAGCCGTAAATAAAATGACCCACATGATGACCTTTCACCTGACGAACTCATCCGGGACGATTCCTCATGCTGCACGTGCATTTTTTAATTTCACGCGGCTACGCGCACTTCCAGAGGATATCTTCAACTCTGCGGCTGCTGGTAAGTGGTGTTTCATTCTCAGCGAAGTGCTTTTGATGTTTGTTTACTTATTATTATTTTACAAGAACGACGTGAAGAGATCTGCAGAAATGTTGTTTATATTGCTGTGTGTAGGCTGTAGAAGTAACGTTAGCTTGCTGTTTGAGGGAGAAAAGTTTCACGGGCGTTGAGGGGTCTGACTAAAAACTATTATTTATACTTTAATTAAACTATTATTATTATTACAATATTTATTTTAAAAAAATGATCACAACACTGGTAAGGCTTACCAGTATCTTATGTTTTGTGTGCAGCAGCCTCTGTGAACTTCTCCCCTATAGCAGCCTGGGCAGAGTCTGCAGCTTTACAGCAGGTCCGTGAGCTAGTGAGCCAGTTCCAAACACTATCAGCAATCTTTACATCTTGTCATGGTCACATAAAAATTGTTTAATCAGCTAATATATCTCCTATATGTTTGTTTTAATGTCTACAGTCTCAGATCAGCTCCAGCAGTATCAGCAGCAGCAGTAGCAACAGCAAAGGCAACAAACTCACTTAAGGACTTTAGTAAGAATTTACCAGAACTGGTATCACATTAATGTTTAAAATATTGTATTAATGCTGTATTTTTTTCTGTTTGCTTTGTTTTTATTTTCATTGTATAAATGTAACTCTTGTATTTTTGTAAATCAGTTTATGCCATGAAAGTAGCCACAGATGCTGACATGGCATTAATTAAAACTATACTGTACTGAACGAAACATGGGCCACGTTGATTTTGTCCTACACAGTTTACTATAACAGCTGTTCTTTATTATTCTGTATAACAGAGAAGAAAAAGCCATCAGGTTGGGACAACTTAAGATACTTCAGTTTCTAATCCCAGAGTTATTAATAGGTGCACATCATTTTTTTTTTTTTACTTTTAAACTTAAGATCTCAAAAAATAAATAAAACTGTCTGCACACTTGAATCCTTTCAGCAAATTTAATAGCCAAGCTTTCGGTCAAACGACCATCCTCAGGGCATGAGGGCCTTCAAAATTTACTTTTAAACTTAAAATTTGTCTTTTCTGTTCTGTTTCTTTTTTTAAAAACTGCATCGTATGCCGTATCGATACAGAATCATCCATAATCATCCAGAATCATCCAGAATCATCCATTGCTGTATTGATATTTTGAGCACAGCCCTATTTAAAGCCTTGTTCCACGTGCCCCCTTTTATACTTTGAGCACCTGCCCCTCCAGAGGTCTCTGCACGGCCCTGATGATGATGATGAAGTTTTACCATCTCACTACATCTCTAGCAATATTTTAGGCCAATTTAAACGTTGATTAACATACAGAAGTATTGGTGTATGATAGTGACTGTGGTGTCGAGTCTGTCTCATATCGTTCTCTACTCGTCTCGTTCTGCCAAGATTTAGTTTCAAGCTTCATCAGAACAAAAGGAAAGCATTATGTCCTTTACCGCCACCGGAGCACAAACCTTCCTCTTGCTCTGATCCATAAATTAAACCTCTCAGGATCTGGAAATGAAAAGTACTGAACTTTTAGCTGACTTGCCAAAAAGGATTGAGTCAGAGGAAGGTCTTCGGTCCTTTAGTGCAGTCAGCAGAAACAAGCTTGAGTTTGAGCCCGAGATGCACAGCGCCGAGGGTTAGACACGCCTGTGTGTGTGTGTGTGTGTGTGTGTGTGTGAGCGCCGAGGGTTAGACACGCCTGTGTGTGTGTGTGTGTGTGTGTGTGTGTGAGCGCCGAGGGTTAGACCTGCCAGTGTGTGTGTGAGCGCCGAGGGTTAGACACGCCTGTGTGTGTGTGTGTGTGTGAGCGCCGAGGGTTAGACCCGCCAGTGTGTGTGTGAGCGCCGAGGGTTAGACCCGCCTGTGTGTGTGTGTGTGAGCGCTGAGGGTTAGACACGCCTGTGTGTGTGTGTGTGAGCGCTGAGGGTTAGACACGCCAGTGTGTGTGTGTGTGTGTGAGCGCCGAGGGTTAGACCCGCCAGTGTGTGTGTGAGCGCTGAGGGTTAGACACGCCTGTGTGTGTGAGGGCTGAGGGTTAGACACGCCTGTGTGTGTGTGTGTGTGTGTGTGTGAGCGCCGAGGGTTAGACCTGCCAGTGTGTGTGTGAGCGCCGAGGGTTAGACCCGCCTGTGTGTGTGTGTGTGAGCGCTGAGGGTTAGA